>NW_026596120.1:3031606-3277382 GCF_907164565.1 Psammomys obesus
TAATATAATATAATATAATATAATATAATATAATATAATATAATATACTCTAGATGTGGGGTGAACCAACTCTGACTGCTGTGTTTGTGCCTATATTAGGTCTTCATTGAGAGTTTATTTAATGTCTTCAATTCAGATACCATATTTCCAAAAGACTATGAAGAATCAGTTTTATATATCCAGTGTTTCTTGGATAATAAGAGAAAGAATCTCAGTTGTCTGCAAGGGATTAACTATGCAGTTGGGCGTCAGCTGGCAGTTGGCTGAACCATGACCATGAAAGGTTAAGCTGCAGCCATAAGCACAGTATGATGGGTTAGTTTCCTTTTCACACCATCTTCAGTCTAAAATTCATTAATAGGCATTTTTCAGATGTGGGTGTATTTTCTGGTGCTTACAAGTGAAAAAAAAAAGAGTACATTTTACAATCATGCTATCACTTACTTTGTGGGTCACGATCCTCTCTCTCTCAAGGTGTGGTTCCCACAGTCCCTGAGCAGCCTGCAGAAGCAATGGAGAATCAGATAAAATCGCCAACTGCAGCGCCTGCTGCCCCTCCAGACTACAATTCTCATTTTGTCCCAGGTAAGGTAAGTTTTCAAGAATAATCCTCCTCCAGAACATTATAGCAATGGTTAAGGTTAATTTTTCAATTGATTCAACAAATAAATACTGAATGTTGATAGAACATCCATCTTAACATTCCTGTGATCTCAGGCTGTGACGTGGAAAGCACTGAGCAAGGACGTTATAAAAGCCAGGATAACATTCTCTATGCTCTCAGTGGACAGATGAAGGGAACATTGTGGGGACACAACATGGTGCTCTCTTGCCTACAGGGATTGGAGGAGAGCTGTGTTGAATAAAGCAGGCTATTCCTTGGTGGCCTGGCAGGGGAGCAGGGATAGGGGGAAGAGGGAGAAAGGATGTTACAGGGAAGAGAACAAGGAGGGGGCCATGATGGGGATGAAACATCAATAGCTAAATAAATAAATTTAAAAAAATAAAGCAGGCATTGATGTAAAAGAATCTTATTCTTAGACACGAAATATAGAGAGAGGAGAAATATGCTATGTCTTACACAGTGTTTATGAAGTTCTGGTACGAGGCATGTGGGGGTAAATGGCATGAGGGACAGATGAGTGGAAGGGCATAGCTGTGAGTACCAAATAAAGAGCTGTGGTGTATATTTTTGTGTTCTGAGACTTGGTGGAGACTCAGGAGGAGGTGTTCTCGTATAGTTCTAGAGTAAATTTGGGAGATTCCAGTCATTTTAGGAAATCACTAACACCATTTCCAAGAAGTAAACACTGTTAAAATCAGGTTCTGCCCACTATCCAAATTTTTTTGTTTGTTTGTTTGTTTTTTACTCCTTATCAAAAATTAGGAGAGTTGGGGATTTAGCTCAGTAATGGAGATTTTTTCCAGCAAATGAAGGCCCTGTGTTCAGTCCCAGAGACATCCTTCAGTTTAGATATGTTAAGCTGAAAATGTGTTCAATGCCAAATACACTGCACATGAATTGTCACTAACAGTGAAAAGCCACTGTGATCACTGCACAGTGGCTAGACCATATTCTTTAAAAATGGTTGACAATTTCATACATGCATATGGTTTCTGTTACCACTGCCTCTCTGCTGAAACCCTTTTTCTTCCCAGGAAGCCCCCTCTACTTCAATTTTTCTCCCTCACTCCCTCTCTGACTGTCTAACTGTCTCCCTTTCTCTATTTCCTTGTCTCTGTCTCTCTTTATCTGTGTGTGTGTGTGTGTGTGTGTGTGTGTCTGTCTGTCTCTGTCTCCCTCTCTCGCTCTCCCTGTCTCTGTCTTTTTCTCTCTGTCTCTATCTCTGTGTGTCTTTCTGTCTCTCTCTGTCTTCTGCCTCTGATTGTCTCTCTGTCTATCTGTGTCTATTTCTGTCTTTACCCCTCTCTCTATCTCTCTCTCTTTGTGTGTGTCTATGTGAGTGTGTGCATATGTCCCACAGAATTTGATTAGCATTGCTTGCAGGAAGGTAGGAGGAAGGCTACTTATAGGAACATAGGCTACAAAAACAAGCTACCCTCTTTCCCAGCAGCCATTAACTTCTAATCATAGTTCTTCCAGAAGATGTGAATTCTCATGAGCAGGTAGCAACAGCAGCAGTGGGTTCAGGAGTGAAGCAGCTGTGCTGGGTCCAAGGATGTCTTTTTTGCACCATGTCTAGCAATCACTCATCATAATGATGCCTCTGTTTTACCAGTGGGCATGTCTTGCCTGAAAAGCCAATCTTGTAGCTCATGGGGCGCACTGATTGATGGCTCTCCCATCTCAGCAGCCTGTATAGTACCTTCATGTAGTGGAAAGTGAACCTGTAGGGGTCTTCTTTAAACTTCTCCTTTATTTGGGATGTTTAAGCCTCTACCTCCCCTCCACCAACCCCTCATCCTTATGTAAGAGAGGAAAAAAGTGGTTATTGGGTATTGGGGTCCAGATCCCTTTATTATTCCGTGTTATTTAGGGTCAAGGGGTTCTTTTAGGGCTCTATACCTATCTGTCAACTGCAGACGCAGCCAGCAGGCTTCTCCACACCCCTGTGCCCTGAAGCGTTTCTCTCTGTCTGTCTGCTCCAAACTGCCACACTTTCTCTGCTCTTTCGTCTCTCCAAACTGCTACAAGCCACGTGCCACATGCCAAATGCCACATACCCAAACCGAAAGCCACATAGAACACCATAGTTTCTTTCTCTGCCTCATATTTATATTCCCAGAGTCCTAGACCACACTCCTCTCCCTGTGGCACGGGGAAGGCTGTTACCAGTTGACAAAAGCCATACTCCACACATGACAATTAACAGGTGTGGACAAACAATAGCCCAACTAAAATTCCACACTTGGGATTAAAACAAAAGCATATTTGCATAACATACAAAGAAACCAAAGCTTCTGTTACACCTTCAGGCGCTGTGAAAACCAGCCATCAAGGAAGAAGATTCTACTACAGCTCCAGCTTGATTTCTCCGTCTCCGTCTCTATCCAAAGTCTATGCTTTGTGTCTTGAGCAATAAGATTGTACAGCTAAGTTCAGTTTGGGGACCAAGAGTAATGACAATAACCTATCTTGATTTGGGAGCCTCCAGTACCTCCATGACCAATAACTCAGGAACTGTCAGTTCTTATGACATGCATTGTGTTCTTCTAGTTAATAAAAACCAGAAACAATATACTTGCAAAAATTTTGTTTAATGAAATTATTTAAATTCAAATACGATTGTAATTTTAATTACAGTTCTAAATGCATTTTCCAACCAAGAATCATATCCACTATTGTTTATTAAAAGAATAGTTAACAAATAAACTATTGTTATGTGGAACCTATTTGAGAAGAAAAAATGTCATGACTTTTTGAAATAAAAAAACAATGTTAATACTAAAAGCAATTAGGAATGAAAATCCCATAGGCAGTTTCTTACACTGGCTTTGGCAGGCAGCTTCCTGCTGGAGTTCTCTATAAATTAATGTGAGTTACTATGGATACAAAAAGTTAAACATGTATTGTTTTGTTTCAGTTTGTTTTTTACAGAAACAATCAAAACCCTTAAGGGCAGTTTCCAACTCAGAGGGAAGCCTAATATGCCAGTTTCTCACACATAATTTGCCCACTTTTTTATTCTTCATTTTTAACATGGATTAATACATCTTTATAATAAAAAATCACTGACTTATATAAATTGGCATATAAGTATCAGAATCTAACCATCATATTGAATAAGTCCTTAACATAAATTCTACTTTCCTTCTGGCTATTGATCATCAACTGTTATTACTTCAAGTGATTTTATGTTAAAAGTACAAGATGTGGTAATTAGCTCATTTACATAATATGATGATTAGTATTCTGTAAATGAGGGTTTTGAGAACCTGGGAAAGAGGATCACTGACTTCTAGTTCAGGCAAGTACTCCTACAATAATTCCTTCAGAAATTAACGTACATTCTTCATGATAAACTTAAGCTCAAAATGTCCCTCATTCTTCTTCCATAGATATTCACCTTTATTCTCGTTTAGTTCTAGGTTAACAGCATTTTAATTAGCATTATCTATCATTTAATTATACTTACTATCAGTCTTTATCAAGGATATTCCTATCCTCAAAAGCTGTTTTTCTCAGAGTTCTTTGGCATTCTCTTGCGTCCTGCCTGGCTCCCCATCTCTTCCATCCACTTTTCCTTTTATTTTCTCTCACAAGGTAATCTTGACAATCCAGCTAGTTTTGTGTACTTTTAGGTACTTATAAATCCTCTTCTGACCCATTTCAACACACTACACTTTAGATTTACAGTTGCAACTGCCTGTAGACCACGTTCCCTGCTTAGCTACAGGTTCTCAAACATAATCATCGAACCAACTTTGACATCTTATTCCCAAACTTATACTCTGTTTTCCACAGGTTGGAAGCATGTATGGACACAAGCCCACCAACAAGTCAAAGCAGTTTTTTTAAATTGCCAGTTATAATGATTTCTTCTTTTTATTCTTTTCACAATTAAACTTCCTTGCCTTACATCCGGATGCTAGAAAGCACCTTCTGCTTAATGTAACACTGCATGGTAAGGATTGCAAAAGTGAAACATCTCCTCTTCATCCTGGTGGCACAAGGTTCGAACTGTAAGCACAAACTTTCTTTCTAGTTTGGCCTGCAAACACTCCACCAACAGCCCTTGCTTCTGCAGAGCTGGGCCTGCTTTGTAGCGTTCTTGTTCTGGTCTGTGCTCTTATAAAACCGTTGTTCCTCATGGAGGGCCAGGTTGAATGAGTTAGCATTTATAACAGAGTCCATATTGTTAAGAACCACTCCTGACAACCCTTGTGCCCTGTGCATCTCTTTGGGATTGCAGCAGTTACTTGCTTTATAATAACCACTTGCTTCTCTTACAAGAATGTAATATGCTCCAAAATACTGAAGACAGTAATGTGTGTGTAATTCTGTTTCTTGCCTCAGTCATAGCAGCTGGACCCTGAAGCTCATTAGATGGTTTCCTGGATAAAGTAAGGTTTATCTCTAGCTTTGTTTTGAGATAGCATTAGAGAATTGATTTTGTAATTCATGACTGTATTAATATGCTTTTTATTATAGATTGTAATGTTATATATTATCAGCTTCAAAAAGTACTCTTCTTTAATATCTGCATCACAGGATTTTGACGCCCTACATAAAATGCTTCTTTTCTCTAGTTTTTATTCAAAGAAACTTTTTTAGCTTTTGCGATTGTGTCTTTTTTTGCACTGATTGATTTTTTTTTTCAGTGTTGGCTAACGCTAGGCCATTTTATTTCTATGACTGGGAATGTGTCTGTGTAACGTAAGGATTGAAATAGCTATTAGCACTAAAGTTGCTAGATCTACAGCCCTCCACAGAATCCCCTAGTAAGTGTTCCTATTCCTTGCTTACAATGCAGCAAGGATATTGATGCAATGTAGCTAAGAATTCAGTAAGTGATACATAATGCAGAAATATAGATGCAGAAAATCCATCCCTTCATGAAAAAAAAACCTGAAGAAACTAAAAATAGAAGAAACATATCCCAATATAATAATGGCTATATAAGTCCCATCTATAATGCACATTATACTAAATAAGGAAAATGAGAGCATTTTCTCATCTGAAACAAACAATGAGAAGGTACCCAGTCTCTCCATTCTTAGTCAGCAGTGCTTGAACTCTTAGATAGAGCAGTAAAACAAGAAAAAGAAGTGCAGGCTGTAAAGAAGGGACAAAATCTAAGGACTCTTATTTGCAGGTAGCATGGTTCTATACTTAAAAGACTCTAAGAACTCCATCAGGAAGCACTCATACCTAATAAACACTTCCAGCAAAGTGGCAGGATGCAATACAGCATAAAAGAACAGTTTCCTTGCTATAGACCAATTAGAGCTTGTGAAGAAAATCTCCATTCACAGTAGCTTCGACATGAAAAAACTTCCAACCCGAAAAGTTTTTTAAAGAGTTGCAATACTAAGGAAAGAAGTGCAAGAAGACACAGGACTTCTCTTGACCATGAATTAGCAGCTGCTGTTGTAAAGATGGTTGTATTATTGAAAACGATCTTCAAATTGAACACAATCCCCAAGAAACCTCAGCTGCGTTCTTCATAAAACTAGAATGCACACAGAAGCAAAAATGTTAGTATAATATAAAGTATCCTAAGCAGGAAAACAACAACAAGAACAGTGCTGAAAATACCAAAATGTATTAAAGAGCTGTAGTCATAAAAAATTGAATGATACTGGCACAAAAACAGACATGTAGACTGTTCTAATTTGCTCTCTGTTGTTACCATCAAACACGGAACAAAACTAACTTGGACAGGGAAAGGGTTTATGTCAATTTATAGGTCAGAGTCCATTCCATCATTGCAGGAAGCTAGGGCAGGAGCTCAAGGCAGGAGCTGAAGCAGCGACATCGGAGGATTACTGCAGGTTTCATCTGGCTTGCAAAGCTACCTTCCTTGTACAAAGCCTCGGAGGACCCAGGTCCACAGTCCCAAGGATGTCACTGCTCACGGTGGGCTGAGCCATTCTACATCAGCATCAATTACCGACCAAGAAAACGGCCTAAAGAGATGCCCACAGGCCAGTCCTGATGGAAACAATTCTTCAAAGGTGGCTTTCTCTTCCCACGGGGGTCAACTTGACAACCAAGATTGGCCATTACATAAGCCTGTAGAACATAAGAGTCAGAGACAAATCCACAGAGAGATAGTTAACAAATCTTCAACAAAGTTGTCGCAGTCACACGCTGGGGTGGACACAGCTCTTTTCAGCCAATGGTGCTAAAAAGGATGGACAGTCATACATAAAAGAAAGAAATTAGATCTGTATCTCTCACCCTTCTCTCTCACACACACAGAAATGGACCATACGCTTCAATAGAAGACCTAAAATTCTGAAACTGCTGGAGAAAAACACTTCAACATAAAGGCACGGGTACGACATTCAGAGAAAAACGTTAATAACACAGGAAACACTCCCAAGAATGGGCAGATGGGGTTGCGTAAAACTAAAAGGCTTCTGCACAGCAAAGATCAAAAGCAGCAGAGTATACGAGCCTCTAGAGTGCAAAAAACATTGCCAGCTGCACATCAGATAGAACATTAATATCTACAATAATAAAAAACTATAAAAAAAAATGAACCAAAACTCCATCTATAAATGGGCTAAGGAACTGAGTGGGCAGTTCAGAAGAGAAAACACAAGCATCCAAAAATATTGTTAAAATTTTATTTCAGGTTGGGGAGATGCACACACACAGACTGTCACGGTGAACATGCGGAAGTCAGAGGCCAACTGTGGAAGTTGGTTCTCTCATTTCACTGTAGGTTCTGAGGATTGAACTCATGTCATCAGACTTGTACTGTAAATGGTTTTACCCACTTAGGCATTTTGCTAGCCCCTAAAAAAATATTTGAAAATTGACCAATACCTTTAGGAGCAGGGATATGAGAATAAAACTTTATCAGTATTCTGTCTTACCCCAGTCAGAATGGCCATTATTAAAAGCAAAACAAAAACAAAAAGATAGCAAATGCTGAAGAGTATTTGTAGAGAAAATTTTTTGATGCTAGCAGTCAGCACATGTAAATTCAGGCTGCCACAAGAGAAATCATTGTGGAGCATTCTCAGGAAGGTAGACAGAATGTCCATATGACCCAGCTGTGCCATTCCTGGCCATGTACCTGAAGAACTCTACGTCAGAATGCCACAGAAATACTTGCCTAGATGCCAACATTGGATCCAGCCTAGATACCCATCAACAGATGAATGACGAGGAGAAATAATATAGTATAATACAGTACATAGGGCACAGAAACAGAAAGCAAGATGATTTGTAGAGGAGGAGGACCGTCGAGGAAAGAAAAAGGGATTGGGGGTGGGGAGCACAGAAAAGAGAAAAGATAGCTAGGAACAAAATAAAATGGCATATGTGTGAAAATGTCCCAACGAAAGCAATTTGTACCCTTTATTTAACAATGGTTTGAAAGGAGTACCTTAGTAGTCAGAGTGTTTGCGTTCCCCCTTTTCCACATACTAGCTTTAGCAAGTTATTTGGTCCTCAGCCCAAGAAGAGCTACCAGTACCTATGCATTTAATCCCCACACTTGGGGGGCAGAGACAGGTTGATCTCCAAAAGTGTGAAGCCAGCCTTGTCTACAGAGAGAGTTCCAGGCCAACCAGGATTACAAAGTAAGGCTGTCATTAAAAAAATTATGTTTATACCAAATGTGTACATGATGACATCAGTTGTGGAGAGCCGCTTGGGCATGCCCGGGCAAAACGCCATTACAAGATGGCGCCGACATCTGGCTCTGGCCCTGGAAGACAAGTAATATTACGCATGCGCAAGGGCAAAAGCACACCAAGTCTTGGTCCAGCCCAGCGCGTCTTGTGAGGTAATGAGCAAGCAGCCAATCATAGACCACACGCCGCCTCAAGGAGTATATAAGCAGTGGCATTCCTGGGGTCGGGGTCTTCCTCCCTCATCGCTTGACTGCAATAAAGCTTGCTGCAGAAGAATCCTGTTGTCCGTGTGCGTTCTTGCTGGCGAGACGACCACGCGGGTTGCAACAATCAGTGTTGTTATAATCACCAAAGTGAAGGTGACCCAAGTGGCCTTGAATTAAAGAACAAAAATAATGCAATTTATTCCTCATCGTAGACTGCTTCTCAACCATTAAAAAAAAACAGGAATGAAGTACTGAAAAGAGCAGTGGGTGTGCTATAACATGAATAAATCTTGAAAACATACAGATTGAGAGAAACCTGACATGCAGGTTACAAACTGTACACTTTCATCTACGTGGCATGCCAACCCTAGGCAAACCACAGAGAATGGTTTCCAGAGACGAGAGAGGAAAAAATCGGAGTGGCTGATATTGTATGATATGTTGTCTGGACTTAGGCGGTGGGGATGCTTGCTCAAATTTGCCGGCACAAAAAAAAAAAAAAAAAAAAAAAAAAAAGAAAACAAAACAAAAACAGCAACATCAAAGCCCACTGAATTACCCATTTTGAGGACAAGAGAAATCGAGCTGACTTTCTTTGTTATTTTGACTTGGAAATTGTGTTTGATACATGGCACTGGGCCGTGAAACTCTTACTGAGAACTCCAGGCGATTTTTGAAGCACTTGGTGCATTGTGCCACAATGAAGGAAACAGTCCTGAAATTATTTTTCTATGTATTTGTAAATAAGTGAATTTAAACAGCTGGCTTTTGAGATGTAGATCCCTTTCTCTGTAGCAAACACGACCTAAGCAGGCCTGGTGGAAGATGAGGTCTTAATGTATTAGTCACCATGTGACATTTTACTCTTTCGAATACCCCTCTGAAACCATTGGGAAATGCTGTTCCTGGGGCCTCGAATGATTTAAAATGGCAGAGACAGAGTTCTTCAGGTTTTAGACTGTGATGACGTATGGAGAATTGGCCATGAATATGTATAAGTACTTTGGACTGAACACTGTATACACCCCCTACCCCAAGTTTACCTGCTGGGACCCTATAAAAAGGGTTGGGGAGGTGGCTTCTCTCTGAGATTTGCAGAGGTTGTGAGAGTGAAGCCAAAAGGGTGAACTTCGTGCTTTTCCGAGAAGTGACATGAGGTTGATGGCCTGGCTCTTCCTGAAGGCTGCCCACCGCAGGACTGGAAGAGGGTGAACACAGGCTAGGTTTGCACTTGATCTTGGAGTTCCCAGCTTATAGGCAGGAAAGGGAACGCGTGTTGTTGAAATGGCTCCAGCTGTAGTACTCTGATGAAGAAACAAGCTTGGGAAATTGACTCTGAGATATGTCAGTGTTGATAAGCAGCCTGAGGTCTAGACGAAAGGATAAAAAGAAGTGAGTGGATAAAGGCAACCCAGCATAGATGTTAAGGACCCCTTTGTGGGAAGTTATAAAAATGACAATGATAATTACATGTGATAATTTGATTAAAGCCAATGAAGTGAGCTTATGGTCCCTAAAGGAGAAGCAGTGAGAGTCTACCTTGTTCTCAGAGTGCTAAACTTCATTTCTCTACCTGCAAAATAGGCATAATATAGTACAAGTTTTAAGATCAGCCGAACTAAATGTGAATAATCTCCTTAGGACATTGTTATTGTATGGATACACACTCAGGGAACAGGAGGACTTGTTTTCTTTAACAGCATGTTGCATGGTTACTTTCTCATGTAAAAATCATATAACTCCCAATAAAGTGATAACGCATAATATTTTCATCTGTTTGAGAACACAGGCTCTGCTGGACCAGCTGTCCCTCCCTCTGCAGGCTTGCAAGTTGGATACTACGTTCCCCAGCAGCCTGGTATCATCCCTTTGTACCAACCCACCGGGGGCACCCATGCTATCCAGTACCAGCCTGGCAAATACCCTATGACTCAGCATGCTCCTGTGATGTGGATGCCAGGGCCAGCTCCTATACCCAGCTGCCCTCCTGGTCTGGAATACTTAGCTCAGGTACTCCAATAAATCCAAAGCACTTTTCTATGTAGTATGGCCATGGGGTATAAGGAGACGGAATAAGATGCTGGCTAGAACAAATGGGGAGTTAAGTCATTGATGACCGAGGCTGGCTGGCTGAGAGCTGCGATGGTGGATTGGCAGTACAAAGATACATTCATAGGACACAGAAGTTCTTCCGGAAACAACAAAATCAGCTTTCAAATTATTCAATATGGCTTTCTCAAAGAAATTAGAAAAATAAGAATGAGAGTCATTAACCCAACGCTATGCCATTTACTTGCAAGTAAAGAAAAACGGAATAAGAAAGAACACTAGACAAGAGGAGATGGGGAGGCGTCACAGAATGTTCAACGCATGGTTTCTTTCCAACATCTCAGCCTCTCTTTAGCACCCCTGGACCCCCAAACACATAAATCTAAGTAAGTATAAGATGTTGCTGCAGACTGAAAAATCCATGTCCCTTTCATTCAGCACAGTGACTCCCCAATTTCTGTGCACATGTAAATTATGAAGCTAGAACGAAAGCTAGTGTGAAAAGCAGTTTTTGTACATGATATTTAAAACCAGGAAGAGAAAACTTGGTGAAAATAGGATGAAGCAAATTATACACTGTTGCATTGCAGATATGGAAGTCAACAGGGTTAGACTGGAAACTTTTGGATTTTATGTGAATGAAATGTCTTACTAAAGGTGCTTGAGCAAATGTAGTAGATGCATTCATTACTCCAAACTCCTTTCAGAAGTGACTGTAGTGGCTCACATTTAGAAAGCCCCATTTCTGTACCCAGTGAAGTTCCAAAGGATTTTGAAATCTGAAATTTTTTGAAAAGGGTATCTCAATTTCTGCTTTTACTCTGGGAGCAAATCAGCATATTTTTATGAATTCTGCATTCCCTTTTGGGAATTATTGAATTTAAAATAAATGAAAACAAAAGGTGTTTGGAGCCAGACAATCCCGGTGTTTATTCTCTCTACCTTCTATTAGCTCTAACCTTGTAGTCTTCCACCTTTGGTATCTGTGTAATGGTTTGGTGAATGGCAGCCTACAGTATTGTGAGAAGTTTTAGTGGATAAACTGGTAATGGCTGTCCTGTTGCTGGCACACAGGGGTGTGTCCTACCGATGCCGGCTGAGGGTACTATTCATTACCCACTCTTCTGTCATTTTCCTGTTAGAAGGTTTGAAATCTCACCGACAGATCACATGATACTGACTAAAAGAGCCCTTATCCATCCATTGAAGCTTTAGAATAGTTCCAGAAACTAGTCTTTGCCAGTGACCTCCACCTGTTTGTCCATTCCTTGCTCGTGAGGCACAGCACCTCATTGGGAAACATTTGCGTCAGCAGTAACCAGAACTTTTTGGCCTGCAGTAGACACTTTTGCCACATGGTAAATATTTTTATTTTTCTATATTTTAGTTTCTTAATGTTTGACAAGAGGAACTTCAACCAATTGTAGCGGCCATTTTGATATCTTATTTAAGATGGCACCTCAGTGCTTCATTATTAGCGTATGAAAGCTTTGCATCGTGCATCACATCCTCTTGTGTCCTCTTGGAACTGATCACACAAAATGTCACCCATGACCAGTTCTTTTACGGGTTTTTTTGACGAAGTGCAACATTTCAAGCAATGTTATGCAACCCTTGAGGCAGCGTTCTGAGCTCAGCAGTGATGAATGCTCTAATGATCTCAGTGATTTACAGTTATGTCCATAATGATCCCTCTGTCCTACAGCAGACTCTTTTTCTTCTGCTGGGGTGTTCCGAGGTGTAACTGATCATAGAATCATCAAACCTCAAAGTACTTCCTTGAACAGGTTCAAGGAGAAGTTTCTCTTGCCATGTTCTTAACCTTTTTCATGGACTGCTAGAATGCCTCCTCCCCTTTCTCAAATTGTATTCACATGGTGCTCCCCTCACAGCATCTATACTGCAGTGTTAACTTGGACAAGAACCTGACATTAGAATCTATGTGCTTAACTCTATGTGGTACTCAGGAAACAATGTGAAAGGAAATTCCTACTCGAGGCTTACCTTGGCTTGTTCACCTTCCCCAAACCACAAGAGAATCACACGCTGTGTGCCTAGTTAGGTCATCCTGACTCGCCACTATACGAACATCTCAGAGAAGCTGATGGGCTTCTATGCGTGTATGTGGCTTCCTCAATAGGCTGTCACTGTAGCAAGCAGATGTTTTCCTGATGTCAGTCAGCTCTGTGTTTTTCTTATTTAGAGCCACTGCTAATATCCACCCAATTGGATGCAGATGAGAAGACCTCAACTGATTAAATTTTTAGATTCCATTTGATTTCCAAAGAGATATTTGGCATCAACAGAAACATTTTAAATATTTTTTAAATTTTATTTCGTGCATACGAGTATTTTGCCAGCATGCGTATCTGTGCGCCACTTGCATACCTGGTATCCAGAGAGGAGAAAAAGAGGGTGTCTGATCTCCTGGAACTGGAGTTACAGATGGTTGTGAGCAACCATGTGCGTTCTGGGAACAAAATTCACTTCCTCTGAAAGACAGCCAGTACTCTTCAGGCTGAGCCAACTCTCCAGCCCCTGATTGATACAATTTATTACTTTGTCATCAAATTCTTTTCTCTTGCTAATAAAAAGCAAGTCTGCTTTCCTGTGTTCTAATTGCTTTTGTTCTGTCCCCACAGTTGGACAACATACACGTTCTTCAGCACTTTGAGCCTCTGGAATGTATGTATAATTTTGTTTTGATTCAAATTGTGTTTTGATTAGCATATTGTAATCAGATGGAAATTTGTATCACTTCATACCTAGTTCCTTATTTTACGCTGATGGGCTTTTATTGATTTAAAGAGAGAAGGCTATTCTGTTACCTTATCTTCACAAAAGCAATGAAGTGAATTATTCTGTATAGTTCTATGGGATCAATACTCCACACACTGATGATTTCTTAGATTCAGAAAGGACTTGCATCTAATCTGGTTAGTTCTCCTGTGTAACTTGTCGATTTTTCTTCTGCATTCATCTTTAGATGAGCATAAGAAGGGAGGGCTAGGCTGAGCTAGCCAGAGCCCCACCGTCCACTACAGTGGATGGCAAAGAGGAGACAATCTGAGATTGCTGAGTTCTAGTCTGTGGCTATTGCTGTGGAAGTCTGGAGGAAACGGAGCCAGTGAGGTGTCTCTGTTCTCAGTTCCCTGCCGGCCTTCTCATGCTCAGCGTAGGAGTTGGACATGCCCCTCTGAGCAGCACACAGAGGCTTTGATTTTTTTTTTCTGAATTTATTTTCATTTTTACAAGTAGCATGTCTCTCGTAATTTTATCAGTTTCGTGAGTTGGTTAATTCATGATCTGATTGTGATTCCATTACAATGGTCTTATTATTAACATTTTCTGAGATCTGATATTCCAGGAACACTATATTAACCATTACTTTTATGTGGGAAAACTGTTAAGAGAATTTCATATTAAACTTAGAAAACATTTAAAAATTTTAAAATACTTAACCTTTATGGTCACATGGCTGTATTTTTACCTGAAAAAGTTTAAAAACTATCTGGCTTTCAGCCCCAGTCCTCCTCCTCCTTCTCCTCCTCCTCCTTCTTCTTCAACAAAGGCTGCCTCAACCTTATCTTGACTGGTTCTAACTTAAGATTGTTTCCTCATTCTAACTTTTAGGGATGACAGGTTATGAAACTAATAATAGATATGACATCAAGAATAACGCAGACCAGATGGTCTACATTGTAACTGAAGACACAGATGACTTTACCAGGAATGCCTATCGGAACCTACGACCCTTCGTGCTCCGGGTCACTGACTGCCTGGGGCGAGAGATCATGACCATGCAGAGGCCTTTCCGATGCACCTGCTGTTGCTTTTGCTGCCCCTGTGCAAGGCAAGAGGTCAGACAATAACAGTGACCTGACCCTCACCTCCTGGTCTGCCCTTTACCCTGTGGTTGGTCTTCTTCATAAACTACATGGGAGGGAGATGTCTAGCCTACCATTCAGTGAAACTGACACTGAATACGAGGGAGGGAGGAAACTGAGTTATATCATGGGTCAAAAACTCAGAGTTCTTCTTTATCTCCTCATGTGATATACAAGTATGACTTGAGGCTGTTTTGGCTGGAGCCACTTTCTAAGGTATAAGAACTTCTAGGGACGGACAGTAATCACATGTGCAATAATGGTACCAACATATTCACCAGATGACAAATTGGGAAGGGCTTTTGGTTGCAGTACCCATCACAGCCTACATGAAATGCCAGATAGAAGCCCTGCATATGGCAGCGCTGGACCTGCAGTAGAAATGCTCTGTGTTGCGGTTTTGGACCTTCCTCTACTGTGTCCCAGTCTGTGAGTTCATGTGAATTCATCCTGCTGTGCCTGAAAGATGCTGTTTTCTTAGAGTCATCCGTCACTTCTGGTTCTTAGAATCTTTCCGCCTCTTCTGAATAGATCCTAAGGCTTGAGGTTGGGGATGCTGATAGAGACATTCCATTTAGGGCTGAGTGTTCCTACACTCTTACTCTCTGCACATTGGCCAGTTGTGGTTCTCTGTATTATTTCCCATCTGCTTCACAAAGCTTTTCTTTATTATTATTATTATTATTATTATTATTATTATTATTATTATTAATTACAATTTATTCATTTTGTATCTCAGATGTGGCTCCCTCCCTCATCTCTTCCCAGTCCCATCCTACTCTCCCTTCCTCTTCTACTATGTCCCTCCCCTAGTCCACTGATAGGGGAGGACCTCCTCCTCTTCTATCCGACCCTAGCCTTTCAGGTCTCATCAGGACTGGCTGCATTGTCTTCTTCTCTGACCTGATAAGGCAGTACCATCCGGGGGGGGGAGGTGATCAGAGAGCCTGACACTGACTTTGTGCCAGAGACAGCTCCTGCTCCCTTTACTAGGGACCCTACTTGGAAACTGAGTGTATAGGCTACATCTGAGCAGGGATTTTAGGTCCTCTCCATACATGGTCCTTTGTTGGAGTATCAGTTTCTGCAGGCAACTCAGGGCCCATTTTTTGTTTTTGTTTTTATTTTTGTTTTTGTTTTGCTCTGTTGTTTTCCTTTTGGAGCTACTGTCCCCTCCAGGTCTTTCTATCTCCACCTTCTTTCATAAAATTCCATGCATTCTGCCCAAAGTTTGGCTATGAGTCTTAGCCTTTACTTCTATACCTCAATCAGTAGACTCTTTCAAAGGCTGCCTGTGGTAGGCTCCTGTACTGTTCCCTGTCTTCTCCTTCTTTCGATGTCTATCACATTTGCCCTTCTGAATGAGGATTGAGTATCTTCCCTAAGATCTTTCTTGTTGTTTATCTCCTTTAGGACTATAGATTTTAGTATACTTATCCTATATTATATGTCTAATAACCACTTATGAGTGAGTATATATACTGTGTGTCTTTCTGCTTCTGGGATACCTCACTCTTGTACAAACACTTTGGAAATCAATGTGACACTTTCTCAGAAAATTAGGAACAATGCTACCTCAAGATCCAGCTATACCACTCCTAGGCATATAGCCAAAATATGCTCAAATATACAATAGGACATTTGCTCAACCATGTTTGTAGCACCTCTATTTGTAATAGCTAGAATCTGGAAACAACCTAGATGTCCCTCAGTGGAGGAATGGATACAGAAATTGTGGTACATTTACACAGTGGAATGCTACTCAGTTATTAGAAACAAAGAAATCATGAAATTTGCAGACAAATGTTGAGAACTAGAAAAGATCAATAATAGTAGATTTTCTTATATACCCATGACCTATCTAGTCTCAGGTTCTTGGCCGCTGGATTCCTGGAATGGATCATGAAGCATTGATCATTGGCCTTGAAGTATATTTTCTTTTACTGTGTTCTTGAATTCAGTTTCCAATATTTTACTGAAAGGTTCTGTTTGTTGAGCAGAAAAGGTGCTCGGTAGGGTTCTCTCTCTCTCTCTCTCTCTCTCTCTCTCTCTCTCTCTCTTTCTTTCTCTTTCTGTCTCATTCTCCCTCTCCCTCTCTCTGTCTTTTTTGTTCTGCCCTTAACCCTTATTTGCTTTTGGTATCAGGCTAATACTACCTTTGTTCAATTAATTTGCTAGTTTCCCTTCTCTTCCAATTGAAAAATAGTTTAAGACATATTGTCTTGAAAAGTTTCATAGAATTTAGCTCTGGAACCATGTAGTCCAAGGTTGTTTTTCAGTTAGGAGATACAGTAATAACTGTTTTAATTTTGTTGCTTGTTGTTGGTCTGATTAAGTTATTTATATCTTCTTGATTTAATTTTGGCAGACCCAATGTGTTAGGCTGTTTGGAAAGTTTTCATAGTATTGCCTGAAGGTACTTTGGAATTACACCTTACTTTGTTTAACTTCATCTTCCTTGTCTCTGATCTCATTAGTTTGTGCCCTCTTAAAAAGAGGCATAATAAAGTTATGGTTCATGTGCTTAGGGACTTTTAAATCTTGTTTATCTTTCAAAAAATAACGTATTTTGTTAATTTTTTTGAATCCCTTTAGTCTCTATTTCATCAAATTCTGCCCTAATCTTTATAATTAACATCTATGTCATTTGGATTTGGCTTGCTGTTAATTTCCTAGAACCTTTAAGTAGATCATTTAGATTTTCTGAGACCCAACATTTAATGCGCACTCTCCTATCTGTAATCCTTCCCTTAGGATTGCTCTGCCTGTGTTCTGGCGGTTGGTTTGTTATTAGTTCAGTTTAAATCTGTTATTATTTCAGTCCCCCCCTTTTTTCAGTGATCTACTGTTTATTGAAAGTGTGCAAGTATTTGAGTGATATCTATAGTTTTCCTTGATATTGTTTCTAGTTTTATTCTGTTGTAATCTGACAGACTATAAGGGATTGTTTCAAATTTTGTTGTACTTATTAAGGTTTCCTTTGTGGGCTACAGGGTCACCAATTTTATAAAACAGGTTCTAAGAGCTACTGCAAGAATGATGTATGGCATAATTTACCTGTGAAGTTCCATAGCTTTTGTTGTAGGTTTTAGTTTGGAAGAAATCTCGAAGATGATAATAGGGTGTTGAGGTTTCCCATTATTATTGTATCAGGAGGTAGCTGACCTTTCACTGCCTGTAAGTGTTTGCTTTATAAAATTGGGAGACTCAATATTTGCTGCCAAAATGCTTACAGTTATCTTGTGTTTGTGCTGGTTAGATTTTTGTTAACCTCACACAAGCCAGAGTAATTTGAGAAAAGTGAATCTCAGTTGAGGAAATTGTACTTAAATTATTCCAGAAAACCCAAGTTTGGCTCCCAGCACCCATGCTGGGCAACTCATAACCTTTAGCATTTTCTTTTAAGTAATTTTTGGAGTGCTTTCTTGGTTGCCATGCAATGCCTCAGTCTGTGCTTTTCTTCAAACGTTTTATTTCTCCATCAAATTTAAAACATATCAAATGTCTTATTTCTCCATCAGCTTTAAACCATAACTCAGCTGGGTGTTACAATCGTGTTTGCGGTTGTTTATTTTCATTCCGGGATTAACTGTTTTTGGCATTGACGACAAGAAATCTGATGCTATTGTGTATCTTTTCCTTTGTGTGTAACTTGGCAGTTCCCCCTTACAGCTTTAGTCCTGTTTCTTTGCTTTGTGAAATGTTTTACATCTTCATCGTAACATGTCATGGAGAGGTTCTTTTCTTCTCATTTCTGTTTGTGGTTCTAAATGCCTCTTATGTTTGGTTGCTATGACTTTCTCTAGATTTGTCATAATTTCTAGAATTTAGACTTCATCATACTCCTTTCTTCTACTCCATGGGTTTTTAGATACATTTTTTTAATATATCCCAGAAACCTTGGAAGCTTTGGTCATCTGTGTTAATTTGCATAAATATGATATGTGTTTATATATGTATATGTGTATATACATACATGTATGTGTATATACATATATATGTGTGTGTATGTATGTATATGAATGTACTGTGGCCTTGGCCTTGTCCTGAGTCTTTTAAGCTCATGTTTTTGCTTTCTCTTGCCAGTTATGATGCTCTCTATTGTATATTTTATTTGCACGTTTGATTGCTTTTTTCATTTCCATTATTTTTCTTTCATTGTTTTTGAGACTATCATATTCTTTACTGAGTTTTTTTTTTTTTTTCTCCTCTAGGTTTTGTAATTTGCCCTCCATTTCACCACTTTGATAACTTTCCTGTTTGGACCCTGAATTAGAATATCCAGAATTTTAAAATTGTATGTTATGTGTCATTCTTTGCTAAGTATTAATCTGTTTGCCATACTCTCTATTTACCAATTTACCCATAAAATTGAGTTTATTGTTAATAGTTCTTACCTCGTAGAATGGTCGTATTGAGGGTTGTTAGAACACACCAGTCTCTAAACTCAATTCCTGCTAACATTGTGCCAACACATCAGAATATTTTGTTTTTCTCCATATTCCTTTGTGGTTATTATATTTGTAATTGAATCTCTTGATATTTGAGGTGAATCTCTCTAATCTCTGTTTTTCCAATAGAACACGCATTTTCGTTCAAATACCGCATTTTGATTTCAGATCACAGCCTTTAAATTCCTATAAAGGTCACAAACAGACTAAAGCAAACCAGAACTGCACAATTATAAATTACTTATGTCTTTGTCCAACAATATAATTAAAATATTTTCCCTTTTTAATAGTCATTTTGGGCATTTTTCTTACTCAGCCTTATCACATATACAAACTACTTTATCTATCACCACAGAACAAAGTCCTAACAACTTCTTAACTGCAAAAACAGCCTTCATTAACTATCTTTTCTTCATTTTCAGCATTAGTATTTGGCAACCACTAATTTGTTCTGCATCTCTGCAATCTTTTACTCAAGGACATTATGAAAAGTGAAGCATACATTAGTCACTGAGGCATAACATCATATTTACTTATATGCAACCTTCCATACTTTTAAGCATTGTTCAAAATAAAACTAAGTTACTTTTAAAGAGTAATTTAATTTTTACACAGTTGTGAGTTTTATAATCTCAGGCTTAAACTTTTGTGACATTTTTGGTTCTAGGGAACTGTCCGGTTTAATGTTTTGAATAGGTACAATGGGAAGCAATGCAAAGCTTTGTGGTCTTGTCTGATATTGTGTAAAATCTGCTCCCAACATCTTCTGAAAGTGCTTAAGAAAGCAGGAAAGCAAGCACATGTTCATGTTGGACTTCTAAGAAGCAATTTAATCTTTGTAACTCTTGTTATTAAAAAGAAGGACATCTTTTATACATTTTAAAGATAAATCTAATCAAATAGAACAGGATACTGGACAATATTTTTTAAATCTTTAATAAAATGTTGTTGTCTTCCTCTACATGTAGGCTTTTAACTGTTACAACACACACACACACACACACCCCAACAATTTTACTTTCTATGGTTTTAGTTACTATAGACAAATGTAGTCTGAAATACTAACGGCAATTTCCAGAAATAAACAATTCATCAGCCGAGTAGTATGCTGAGTTCTATAACATGAATTCCTCTTTTGCTCAGAGCGTCACACACACAGTGGCAGCTGAAAGACTACATTCGTGTAATTTCCATTATAGGACAGAATATTTTAACCACTCTGTTATTAGTACGATACCGTGAATAACTGATACATTAAACTTCGGTATAGCATGTGTTTATTGTAAAGGGTGGTGTGTATTAGGTTCAAGAGCTGTCGGTACCTGAGGCATCCACTAATGTCTTGGAGCACATCCCCATCAAAGGGAGGGACACGTTCATAAAACTTTCACAGCGTTTCTTTCTCTTTTGTTTCTTGTTGTAGTTGTCATGTAGGGCATTTAGTATTACTGGTTAAGATTTATTAAGTTAACTGGACACATTTAATGGATGCAGTCAGAAGGCATGAGCTTCATAGAAGAAACAAAGGCCATTATTATGCCACAGGAACCTGAGCACTGTCCATTCATATAGGGTCGTTCTTGTGCCGGGTCCTTCAGGGTTGACTGGGAGAGGCTGTGTATCTGCCCAGACAATGCTGTGTGTTCTGTTAGGAACACTGAGCTTAGATAACTGGAATCTTATATCAAACAGTTCAGCAGTCATTAAGCTTGTTCTTTGTCCCACAGTCAAACATGACCTCACCTCTTTGGAGTGCTTTCTGAAATACAACCCTGCAAATGGTCCTGGGGAAACATGAGTACTTCCCTCCCGACATTAATTCCCCTTGCCCTTGCATGACTAAGAACATATGCAGGTGTGCGTGTGCGTGTGCCTGTGTGTGTGTGTGTGTGTGTGTGTGTGTGTGTGAGAGAGAGAGAGAGAGAGAGAGAGAGAGAGAGAGAGAGAGAGAGAGACACGGGTGTGCATTGTGCACATACAGCACCCTGACCTCTGTCATGGTTTCGTATGCAGCTGGAAGTGCAATGTCCTCCTGGTGTCACCATTGGCTTTGTTGCAGAGCACTGGGACCTATGCAGAGCCACTTACAGCGTCCGGAATCAGAAGAGAGAGAATGTGATGAGAGTGCGTGGTCCGTGCACAACCTATGGCTGTGGTTCAGATTCTGTTTTTGAGGTAAACATATGTAAAAGCATATTGCTTCTAAATTTTACATTTAGACCCCAAGATGTTCCTAACCAGTTTTTTTTTATTTATTTTTATTTTTTATTTTTATGTGAATGAGGAAAGTCGGATGAAGAAAGAGTTTATTATGAGCTGGTATCAAACCCTTTTCACACGGTTCCTTGTGGCCACTTGACATTTTTCAAAATGTGAGTGGCATTGTCTTTCAAAAAACATTCTTCCCATTTAAGATGAAACGTGGAAGTAAACAGCCTGATTATATCAATTTTTTTTTTCTTGGTATATACTATCTTTTTTCTTTTTAGTGATTTCTAGAGTGCAAATACAGATTTTAAATGCAAAAGTCTAGCAAATGCAGCACTCAGAGCATTTATCAGGGCATGGGTATAGCAAATGACAGGGTTACGTTATAACATTTTCTTAATAAAGCTTTCTTGTTTTGCATTTATCCCGAGGGCTGCCAAAGACGTTGTTAGAAAACCAGCCCCGAGATTTGAGGAGATTTCTCAAACCCTTTTAACAGGATGAGGCTCGGCATACACTAAACCTATTCAGTCTCCTACTTCTCCCACTTTCTTTGACACTGAAGGCGTTCCTTAGTTTTTATTTTATATCACTATGTAGCGAAACATTGCTCACTTGTTAAGGGTGTTGTAGAAATTATCAACAAACCAGATTTCCAGCATAGGTTGTGTGTGATCATTCCATTGCTGATTGACATTAGCAACTATGTTTGAGGTGTTTCTACTGTGTTAAGCACCGTGGTCCCTCTTGTAGAAGCTGAAGCCTATTCGTATACCATGGCCTGCTAAGACAGAGTGACTTTTGGCCCATGGAGGACTGAGTGTACAGACCCTTTAGTTTTGCTTAGAGGTTCTGTTGGTTGAAAGTGACTTCCCATCCTGAAATTTTCATCCTCTGCTACAGAAAACAGTTTAATTATCAACTCAAGCTATACCTTCTATTAAAAATCTCCAAAAGCTGTATTTAAGGGTGAGAAAAAGTCACTAGGTTGAAGATCTTAAGATATGTCTCAGCTCAGTTACTAAACTATTTCAAGACAATCTAAAATTTCTCATTTGAAATTATGTCACTGGTGCTTGTTTCTGCGTTATATATTATCAGTGCACAAAGCGCTTCTAGGAAAAGGAGAGAGACGCATCCGTTGATGCTTTCAATCGTTATAAACTCCTCTTCTTGCTATTGCAGGTCAACTCTCTGGATGGAGGATCTGACATCGGCAGTATTATCAGGAAGTGGAATGGCTTTTTATCAACAATGGGAAATGCCGACCACTTTGAGATCCATTTCCCCATGGACCTGGATGTGAAGATGAAAGCA
Source organism: Psammomys obesus (assembly GCF_907164565.1). Classification (NCBI taxonomy): domain Eukaryota; kingdom Metazoa; phylum Chordata; class Mammalia; order Rodentia; family Muridae; genus Psammomys; species Psammomys obesus. The sequence continues at coordinate 3,053,999 of NW_026596120.1, forward strand.
ATGATTTTTGGCTCTTGCTTCCTCATTGTAAGCCTTTTGCTGTGGCATTGAGAGCATTATTCCTTATGATGGGAAGCAGTATTCTATGGCAGAAATTTTGCTTTGCAACTTGGCCAGCTTTTGTCTTTACCACCTCTAGCCACATGTTTGACACTGGCTGGCTGGCTATACTCATTTGTAGGAGGGAGAAAAATACTGACATTTCCAGGGTGATGGCTCTTAGCTGACCGAAGTCTGAAGGGACACACCTGGAAGGTGTCAGACAGTGGGTGCAGTCGTAATCCTATTAGTTATCTTTCTTGCTAGTTCAGAACAGCTGTTCTGTGAAAATTACTATAATTAAATAAGTACGAAGCCCTCTTCCTCTTGCATGTCAACTGCAGTCAAGATTACCAGTGTTACATCATCCTTAGCTTTACTGAGTTTTCCCTTCAGTTAATGATAAAAAATTCAATTGGTGCTGAATATGAAAAGCTTATTATCTGTCTGAGTTTTCATACATTAGCTGTTTTCATAAATATTTCATTAGATTTGTTTACTTCTACTGGAATAGAATGTTCCCATGATAAATTACAAAGGCTATTACATACATTAATGTAATTAGTTCTATCTATCGCTCAATCTAAGACATAGATTTTTTTCCCCCCATTTCAGGACTTCATGTACTTTGAAAGCACTCCTCCTCAACATTCATCAAGATAGAGGGATCAAGAGAAGCATCGATTGAAAACAAAATTCCAGAAATTTTCATTGGCCTCACATCCAACCTTCAGTTATTTGCAAGCATATATCTTGGCTTGACACGTGTCTCAGTTGAGTATTTCGTTTCCTGGGACACTTGTTTATTCTAAAATCTCTGCCTCCATTAGCCATGTAAACATATACAGTACAACCATTAAAACTACAGGCACATGAACATGAAATCCTTAGTTCTTAGCAGGTCATAACACATCTTCTACATCTGTTCCTTCCTTCTTTTTCTAGAGGGCAAACTCCTTCCTGAGTGAGATGTCTGCTTCTCTTCCTCTTTCGGACTGAAAAGGCACACAGAAATAATGTGCCAGGAGAATGTTCTCCTGTGTGCAAATATTAGATTATCATTCTGCAATGCGCAGGAAAGCTCAGAAAGCTCTCAAGGGGAAGTTTTATTTTATTACAAAATAAGATGTATTCTCTTATATTTCCCATGCATAGTTTTTCATGCCCTCAGCTGGACAAATTGGAACTACCTATTTCTGAAGGCAGGATGACGCTACCAGAGAAAGTTGATCAAGGCCATAGCCAAGTAAGATCTTCGCATCTTAAGGCTTTGGTACGTGAGCACAAACTTATGTCCATTTGCTTACTCAGCACATTTAGCGAGACCCCTCTTGTCCACACATGCCTTGTATCAGAGTGTTTATGCTGATGTCTGGAATTACCTATTGTATCTTTGTATCTCATTTGACATATTTTCCACAGCTAGTCTAATGATCAGGATGTCCTAATGACAAACACTTTATGAAACCTGTATGTATAAATCCTATCATTATTTAACACCACTTGACTGCTTTACATGTTAAGTTACATGTTCTACACAAACAGTAGGAAAACACAGTATGTATGTTGCTTCCACATTTTCTCCAGATTATCAGTGAGGCCTATGGGAGACCAGCAGAGTGCTTACTTGTATAAGGATGGCATATGTATGACTATACTGATTAATGAGTCTCTCTCATTGGCTTCCTACCTGCATATAGACTGTGTTCTTTTATGGAGACATTCTTTTAGAGTTTTTGAAATAAGTTCTCTTGGGTTGAGCTATCTTGAGAGAAGAGACTTAGCCTGCAGTCCTTTTTGAAATAAAACAAAAACAAAAACAGGTGCTTCATTTTTAATTACCGAATTTTTTATGATAATTGTTGTTTTCCTCAGTTTTTTTTTTAATAACACACTTTTACTTGCTGCTGTTTTTTTAAAATAAAAAATATGAGTTCTCCTCCACAAATTAATGACATTGTATTTTAAAATACAACTCTAATTTTAACTAGACATACGAGTTTTCAGTATGGTATCTTCAATTTTGCATATAGACCAGATAAAGTGCATTCAGACAGCTTCTGTATGAACCTATTGTTTTTACCTGTCCACACCCCGTTCCAGTCCTTGCATTACTTTAATGGTGAAGGTCGGGACACTTTACATTTCGTGTTTCATATTTTAGTGCTGGCAATACCAATACTTCTCTTATAGCAAAATCTTTAAGCATTATCAGGTGTCATTTTAATATAATTCATGCGGTTTCTGTATGCCATAGTGGAATTTCATCGCTTCAATTCAACCAACTTAACAATAAACAGAACCTTTTTATTTTTAAAGTTGAGTGTTTTCTTGTCCCTTCAGGTTTCTTAGACTTTTAAATAAATATGTAAGAGAACTAAGAGTAAGGTGGTATTTTATTTTCTGAGTTGTGACTGAGTCTGAATGCTTTTCAGAGAGATTTTAAAGTAATTTTTTATTAATTACTAAACAAGCTCTTTGCATTCTTGTATATATTTACTAATAAATTAATTACTGATGTATTGTATCGTAATAACTAACATTCTATTTTAATGCTTTCGTCAATTATTTGATAATTTCATACAATGTATTTTTTTAATCATTCTCACCTTAACCCTTCCCAGATGTTCTTTTGGGGGCTGGGGACTCATGAACCTCTTTATTCTCCAGGCTGGACGGTTAACTGGATTGATTTTGTGGGGGTCTTGTACAGTCAATCACTCATGTTGTGAGTTCCTCAGTGCAGTAGTCCTGTCGTATCCGTAAGACACTGTTTGACTCCGTAGTCCCAAATCTCCTACTCTTATACTCTTTCTCCACCCTCTTTTGTGATGGTCCATGGGAAAAGGGATGTCCCATTTGTGACTGAGCACTCCACTGACAGTTATTCTGTCTTGAATCTTTTCCCATGACTCTCAATGCATTTCCCATGTGCCTCTAGGCATGTCTTCAGTGTTAATCCCATAAAAGACAGCTGCAGAATGATACGTTCATGCAGTCAAAGTCGGAATGAGTAATATGCTACCTGGCTGCACACAGCTTGAGGAAGAGGAGCTTATGGTAAACATTTCCCCAGTGTTTGCAGAAAGATAAACCATATGGTAAGTTTGAAAATCTTCTTATAGTAACCAGTAAGCTTGGGTCAGTCTTTCCACAAAATAAAAAAGAAATACATAACTACTGCACGGAAGGGCTTCTGGCCAAGGCAGATCTTTAGAATACACATCTCTGATGACTGCAGCAGACCTTGACCGGAGTACTGGTACTCACAAGCGGTCCCTGCCATGTTAGATTCTGCGGACACGATGACACTGTCAAGACCGATCGCACCATATGTGAGAGAAAGTACCTCCAAGTCTAGAGATATGGTAAATTCTTCAGCTATGTTTGCAAGCAGATTCCATTGGGCATATAACTTAAAAAGTCAATCTGGAAATTTTCATAACGGAAATCGAAGACTGGCTGTTTAATAATGCACAAAGCCCAGACATGGTCCAGCCTAACATGGTTTGTTAGGAGGCTACTGCTCTACAGCTGTGACTCCTGTCTTTCTTACAGCACGCCTGTCTGATAGGCACTACGAGACTTTCATTGTCAGGTGGAGAAAACTGAGCGGGAATTCTGCAAATGTTTGCACATTACTGTCCACACAAGGCCCTGAGGTTACACCTTAACCACTAAGCTGTGTTCCTCTTCCGGGTCGTGTTTGGTTAGTTTGCATGTTAGTGGCATATAAGAAACAGGGCAGAGTGGCGACGTGTCTCCTTCTGGTTTGAAATGCTGAAATACGGCTGGGCAGTGCTTAAGGCATGAGGGAGGCCTTATGTGAGGTGTGCTTTCTTTGGATTTCAATTCCATTTCTGCTCGTGCCCCAGTGTACCACACAAACATACTTCCTGAGACAGCGTGTGTCTTTAACTATGAAATTCTAAACAATGAGGACAATATTCAGTTTTTAAAATTCTCTACAAATCATTTAATTTTACTTTTCTCTAGCACAAGTAATAATAATATATTATTAATTATACCTAATTAAAACAAAACATTGTATTATAATTAAATACAACATAATTTAAACCATAACACAACATAATATGGTATAATATAATGTAACATAATATATACAGCATACATAATTCTCTCCGTGGCCACTTAGCAGTGGGTAAATTTTTCTAGTTTCCCTTCACATCAGTGCATACTTCTAGAGCTTTTCATTTTGGTAGGGATTCTCTGTTCTAAAACCACATGTTGCTAATCTCAGGGATCATCACCAGCCTCATCCTGGATGCTGAATCAAAGCCATTTGTTAATGAGACCATGGACACCCACGCAGCTCTCTTCATAGCCAGCCATTCAGATTGCTTCTTATTTTTAACCTCTATTAAATTCTTACTCTTCCAGAAGCAAGCTATGCTTTGCCATCAATAAGTTCGGTTCATACTTTAGCCAGACTTTCTAGGCTTCCTACAGAAAGATTATTTAGTTTTCAAATGTAGAAGCAATAGAAGGAAAGTACTTAATGACCAGCATGAGGGTCAGTGGAAAAATGTAGGGAAAGTTCTCTACCATAAGCATAAAGTAGTTACATTGGGTTTGTGGATTATTACAGTATGTTAGTCCTGTTTTCTATTTGACATGACATCATATTCTCAAGTATCACATTATTACAGTTCAGATTGTCTTTTAATGCTCAATATTTCTAATTTTGTTGTTAGAGGAAAGTTCATACTGAAACACAATTCTCACCTCAAAGGTGAGAAAGAGTTTGTTCTGGAGCCAAATATGTTTGACCATCAACACAAAGTTAGTAACCCTGAATTTCACGTTCAGAGATGAAGGAGTTTCATGAAGCTTTCCTAGTAACAGAAGAAATAAAGTCATAAATCATGATCCTTTCAGGTACAGTGGTGGGGACATCAGAGAGGCAGGTTACAGCAAAGCAGAGAACCTCAGCTACGGCCCTCAGGTGCTCTCTGTTGACACTCGTACTTTGGGAATTGGTGAAAGCTCGTGTTCTACATTAATATGTTTCAAAGGCTTTTATTGATCACAAAACATTAGGACTGACACAGAAGTGAGCAACATATAGCTATTTATGTGGATAAAGCTACCCCAGGATAAATTGTAATTGAGCTCTAGACCTGCATTCTTGCAACTTCTCCACAACGGTAGCCTTGCAGAAGGTTCAATTTGAGGGTACAATCTCTAGGAACTCTTGTTTCCCATCGAGCAGTTTAAAATTCATTAATTTTCCAGCTCCTAAGTAGCCCAGGCTCAAGTAAAGTTCGGTTGTCACATTATGAGATGTTTTTCACTGAACAACTTTCAAACAAGTTTGTCAAAATTCTCTTCACGAGCAATCATTAGGGACAATTAGAGTTTCGATTCTTGCATTATAACATAGAACAACAGAGTTAAAATCTTACTGTCTTTCATATGGTTGATTTTGTAGAAACACACAAAGAGAGGGCGTAAGGGAGAAGCCAGGCAGAAACACAGTAGTATCTGGTTTTGCAGCCTTCCGCATCATTGCTGTCAGAAAACTGAATATGATGGTGGCCCACAGGGCCTACAGGGGGCAGTACAGGCTTGTGGATTTCATTAGTAACCCGCAATTACTTTCTCAGCCAAGAATCCATCCGTTTTAATCTACGAGATCTAAAGACTTGAGCCTAAAAGAAAGACTTAGGATCCCTTGCTCTACATTCTAATCTACAAATGCAGGAATTGATAGAGATCGACGTCAGACATTGAAAGTACCCTGGAAACTCAAAGTAGAGCCTAGAGTGAAAGCACAGATCTCTGGGTTTTGTCTTTTTTTTTTTTTTTTTTTTTTTCATTTCCTTGCCGTAAAACCAAGACTTCCACAGAGTTTTGGAGCATTTAATGCAACATGTTTTACAGCACTGGTATTTTAAATTATTCTTAATTTTCATTTCTTTTTTTCAGTACTCATGCTCCCAGTCTACACAAATGGGGTAGCCCCTGTAGAAATGTACTCTCACCGCTGTGGGGGTCCAACCTGTGTCGGGCACAAAGCGCAGACCTCAGCAACTATTATGTTCTTCCTTCATGTCACTTTGGAGGTCGGTTTATCACAGGGTAGAGAAAAAAAAGCCAGACATCAGAGTTGTCCATCTCAGTCATTTGGTGGAAAATCACACGTTATGGTTTTTTTTTTGTTGTTGTTGTTGTTGTTGTTTTTTTTTCCAGTGCAATAGACTGATCCTGAATTGTGGATCCTAAGAAGCTCCAAAGCACACCTTGTTCCTTCCGAGAAGGAAGCCATTGGTTTTGGCTTTCCTTCGGGCTCACACCGCCCCCTCTGTAAGGAGCCCTGTAATATTGGTTGATCTGTGGGTAACACTGACTACGCAAGGCTATACAGACAGACGGGCTGTATGAAGAGAAGATAATCATGGTTTTGTAGAAGGAAGCAAACATGTTTATACTATTTTTGTGTCTACATATGAGTGCCCTCATCTATGCATAGAGGTCAAAAGAGGGCATCAGATCCGTTGGAACTGGGATTATAGCTGGCTGTGAGCCAACGTGGGCGTTGAGCTATCTCTCCAACCCCTGTAATGATTTTTAACAATGAAGTTAACTGTTGGGCAAATGGTAACTTTTCTTCATAAAAATACAAAATTAAAAAAAAAATTAAAGGGAACTGAGTGTGGTAACATACACCTTTAATTCCAGCACGTGAAAGGCAGGGGCAGGCAGATCTTGGTGAGTTTGAGGCCAGCCTGGTTTTCAGAGCTAGTCCAGGAGAGCCAGGGTTTGTTACATGGAGAAACCCTGTCTCATAAAAGCAAAACAAATTAATAAATAAAGAGATATTACAAAATTACAGAAAGGGTATGTTTCATTTGTGTGTGTATGTGTGTGTGCTTTTTTGCTATTTATTTATTAACTTAGTTTTTCTTTTTTAATTAAACTTTTATTTTTTATATTAATTACAGTTTATTCACTTTGTATCCCAGCTGTAGCCCCCTACTCATTCCCTCCTGATCCCACCCTCCCTCCCTCCCTCGTCTCCTTCCATTTCCCTCTCCAAGTCCACTAATAGAGGAGGTCCTCCCCCCCTTCCATCTGACCCTAGCTTATCAGGTCTCTTCAGGACTGGCTGTATTGTCCTCCTCTGTGGCCTGGCAAGGCTGCTCTCCTCTGGGGTGGGGGGGATGTCAAAGAGCCAGCCACTGAGTTCATGTCAGAGACATTTCCTGTTCCCCTTACTAGGAAAGCCACTTGGATACTGAGCTGCCATGGGCTGCATCTGAGCAGGGGTCTAGGTTATATCCATGAATGGTCCTTGGTTGGAATATCAGTCTCAAAAAAGATCCCTGTGCCCAGGTATTTTGGTTCTTTTGTTCAACCACGTTCGAAGCAGCTTTATTCATAATATCCAGAAACTGGAAACCCAGATGTCCCTCAACAGAGGAATGGATACAGAAATTGTGGTACATTTACACAATGGAATACTACTCAGCAATTAAAAACAAGGACATCATGAAATTTGCAGGTAAATGGTGGGATCTAGAAAAGATCATCCTGATTGAGGTTTCTCAGAAGCAGAAAGACACACATGGTATATACTTACTTAAAAGTGGATTCTAGACCTATAATATAAGATAAACATATATAGGTGTGCTAAAATCTGTAAACCTAAAGAAAATAAACAAAAAGGACCTGGGGTAGAATGATCAATCCTCACTCAGAAAGACAAATGGGATAGACATTCGAAGAAGTAGAAAACAGGAAACAGGACAGGAGCCTACCACAAAGGGCCTCTGAAAAACTCTACCCAGCAGGGTATCAAAGCAAATGCTGAGACTCATAACCAAACTTTGGGCAGAGAGCCGGGAATCTTATGAAAGAAGGGGGAGATAGTAGGACTTGGAAAGGACAGGAGCTCCACAAGGTTTGTGTGTTTTTAAAGGCAATTTCAAAGCAAAAAAAAAAAAAATCTATGAACGTATTTCATACAAATACATAAATATTATTCCTTAGCTATGTTCTTTAGCTGTTTAAAAGTGAGTATCAGACAAGTAAATGTAAAATCAACCATGTATTCTGTCTTCTTTCCTGTAAATTTCGGTGCCAGTGTACGGTTGGCCCAGAGAGCTTCTTACACTGTGAACAGAATTCAGGAGATGAAACCGAATCCTGCAATAACAGAATATTGTAAAAAAGACAACAGAAATGTGGGCTTGTACCCAAAGCTTCTTAGATGAAGTAATGCTACCCCGAAGCTGTCAAACAATCCTGTGGCAAACTTGCAAGTAAAAATTGAAGTATATGTTTTTGTTTGAAGTAGACGACTCCTCCATTTAAGCACAACAACAAAAGATTGACCCCTTAATACAAACGTTGTTCTAAAAACAAGTTTGGGTATCATATAATTTGTGTGTTCTTGCATCTACCGCCACTGAAGCAGGGGTCCTCAACCTGTGGGTTGTGACTTCTTTGGGAGAGATCAAAAGACCTTTTCACAGGGGTCATATATCAGATACCCTGCAGGTCAGATATTTACATTATGATTCATAGCAGTAGCAAGATTACAGTTGTGTGGTAGCAATGAAAATAATTCCATGGTTAGGGCCACCACAGCATGAGGAACTGTATTAAAAGGTTAAAGCATAAGGAAGGTTGAGAGCCGCTGCTGTACAGGCCAGGAGAGCATGTGGGGCTCCCTGAAGCCAGAAGGACAGACAGTCATAATCCGAGTGGGTCAACAAAGTCTCCTAGAAGATTCCATGGAATATGAATAAGAATCCTGGCCTTCAGTATTGATTTCTGAAGCTAGATTTCAGACAGTATTTGAAACAGTGCCCTGGCCTTGTATTGGGCAGATTAAGAGCCATTGAGCATCCGTTTCTGGTTCCTTGTGAGTATGCCTAGAAGTCACCTAGAAGCTGTGGGAAATCCTATATCCTGACCAAATACCATAGCAACAAAAGGGGCACCAGGGTCCCCCAGGAAAATCTGTCCTGTTACCAAATTTGAGAATATCTTCTCTGCCACCAAGCCTCCAAGAAACTTCACCCAATTTACATATAAACCAATAAAATATACCCTCTTGCGTTTATGCATTTTAGGGAGTTTGCTATGTGGACTCCAAGATGTCTAGTTAAATGTAAATTTGAAACCAAGGATGGTAGCCCATGCCTGTAATCCCAGCCCTGTGAAAGGTAAGGCAGGAAGGTCCTGAGTTCAAGGCCAACCTGAGCTACATAATGAGACACTGCAGAGTTCAGACATCAATATTTTTAAGTTCCTATTATTTTCATTTATGGGTATGTGGGGGAGGGTACATGAACAGGGGAGTAAGTGTCTTTGGAGTCAGAATGCACAGGATCCCAGAGTGAGCGTTACAGTTAGGAGCTTCCTAAACAGGACCTGGGAAGCAAACAGGGTCCTTTGAACGAGTAACTCATGCTTTAAATTCAGCCATCTTTCCATGCCCCAGACATGAATTTTTAATGCACTCATGTTCCAGAAGATGTGTGAGACTTAGTTACACTCACAATAAAATAGTCATTGCTTTTCTGAATATCCTTGATGAAAATCCAGTCTAATTGGGAGAGAATCCAGTTGTTATTTCCTTAGCATTTTATCTGCAAAATCTTGCAATGCTACAAACTCAACATTAGTATAAAAACCACTGAAGCACAATGGCATCTGCAAAGAAAGAGAAAAGGGATGGAGTTTGAGGAGATAACAAAGAAGAATCTCTTAGCTAATGTCCACTGAAAGAAATCTACATTCTGTTTCCTTCTCTGCAAGCCCTGAACATTAAAACAAGCTTTTTATTTTTCTCATTCCTTCACTGAACTCAATTAATAGGCAAATGACTCTCAAACCCCACTCATATCCCTTCCACTCCAACTTCAAACCGTCTTCCTCTTATTTTTTAAGATTTATTTATTATTATATACAATGTTCTGCCTGCATGTGCTCCTGCATGCCCGAAGAGGGCGCCAGATCTCACTATAGATGTTTAGGAGCCACCATGTGGGTGCTGGGAATTAAACCCAGGACTTCGCAAGAGCAGCCAATGCTCTTTTTTTTTTTTCAATTTTATTTATAATTTTTATTTTTTTATATTAATCACAGGTTATTTACTTTGTATCCCAGCTGTAGCCCTCTCCCTCTTTCCCTCCCAGTCCCACCCTCCCTCCCTCATCTTCTCCTGCCCCTCTCCAAGTCCACTGATGGGGGGGGGGGGATGAACCACCTCCCCTTCCATCTGACCCTAGCTTGCCAGGTATCTTCAGGACTGCAGCCAGTGCTCTTAACCTCTGAGCTATCTCTCCTCTTAACCAATTAAACTTGCTTTAGGTTTTGTTAATCTTTTTTTTTTAAAAAACATGCAAATGGTTCTAAATTAAGACAGTACAGGTGGGCTAGTTGTGTGTGTATTTGTAGAAAACTCAAGTCCTTATTATTACTGTGTGGCTACTTATTATTCATGTGGTAATGAACTTCGGGGCACAGGTGATTCAGGTAAATATGTGTCCTGGATGTTGATTTCAATATCCTTTTTCCAACCCACTTCTGAAAGAGAGACTGTTATCACTGCCCATGTACAAACTCTGATTTCCAGAACTTTCCATTAATCACACAGCAAACATACAAACAGGTAAATGATTAAAAATAAAAACAAATGCTTATACTGCAGCTGGATGATATTCAACTGTGAGTGTAAAGCATATGCCTTTCCTGTTCTGGGGGTTTTCTAGGGTCACCTGGAGTCACTGCAGGCGTTCATTAGACTTTGTGTGGCCTGCAACCTGCAGCCACCCTGGCTAACCTACCTTCACACAAGGCAGGAAGTTCTGTATTCCCCCTTGCTCCATCGAGAGAATTAACTCCACAGTGACCTGATTGCCTCGATTTGATAACAGCGTTATTGTGAGAATTTGATGGATGAGACTGGAATTTTTAGACCTTGATATAGCAGTGATGTAAAAACGTAGATACAAGGTTGCTTTGCTGTATGCAAGGTAGGTTAGCCAGGCTTTTGTACAGCCTCAAAGCACACTGACCCAGAAATATCTGATTAATCTGGTAAACAGGCTAACTGTAGATACTGATTTTCTGAAGTGGGGTGGGGATGATGAACTCCAAGCCACATGCTTGGCTGCTCTGACACTGTTGTCATCCCAACTGTGGCTCATGGACTGAGTAAACAGTCCTGTTAACCAACCTGTGTAAATGGAAGCATGAGGTCATCGGAACCTACTGCTGAGTCACAGACAAACTTACGGGAAAACCCTTCAAGTCTGAGAGGCGAAGAAAGGGAAATTTGAAAAACTGTGTTGGGAGCTGTGTTCCCTGAAGTCTCGGCCAGCTCCTTCAAAGCTCCCCTTTAGCATTAGCGTCTGTTTTTGCTTTCAGAGCGCAGGGTCCTCCTAAGTGATATATGATCATTCCAAACTCAAAAATATTTTTACAATCTTCATAAACTAAACAAACCACCACACACTCAGCCATTGGGGAAAAAATACGAAGAGCCATATTATCTGTTTAGGTACTAGAGTTTTTACAAATGTAACCATCTGCGCATGCGTATCTATTTTAAGCTAAATATTTATTCTCGGTAATGAATTACTTATAATAAGACTGACTAGAGGAATGTCCTAAATTCTCTTTTGTCTCTGTGTTAGCTGGGAAACCATCTCTTAGAAATGAATCACCGCTCCTCAAACTACAAAACCCGGCTTGATCCAGGATCTCTGACTGACTCGAATCTTTTACCCTATTTACGCATTTATGGCAAGCCCACTGTCAGGGACTTAGCAAATTGAGTTAAATCTTCTGAAAATTCTCTGGCTTTCCACTTAACCTGTGTGAGAGATAAAACAAGCCTACATTATACTTTTCTTATCTCAAGGCAGCTTTCTTCTTTTCTTCCAAGGTAATCAACCCCCAAAAGCATGTCTCGCCCCTCCATTGAAAACATTTCTCTCCACAGGAGAAAGAACTGTAGTGTGTCTTTCTGAGGCTAATTTCACTTAACACCATGTTCCTAACTATATCATTTTGCTTAAAATGTCAGCATGTTTGTGGCAAGATAATACTCTGATATGTGTGAATACCACATTTTCTTCCTCCATACATCCGTTGAAAAGTAGTTACCTTAACTTCATACCTTGGTCACGGTGAATTATGTAGCAATAAGCTCAGACGTAAAAAATGTTTCTTTGAATGCTAGTACTCTTTTCTTTCAACGTACACCCGTAAGTGAACATGGGGCAGGGATATGCTAAAAGTGGTGACCCAGCTGTGGAGGGAAAAACAGTGAGAGGTTGCTTAGCTGGTGCTACAAGACAGTTGAAGGAGGTATAGTATTTTACAGCGCAGCTGCGGAACTGGGGGTGTTTAATGAGGAGAAGGGTTCAGTGTCTCCAAATACAGCGTAGTGATAAGGAGGGGGAGATATTGATTACCCTGATCTCACCAGTGCACATTGCATATGTTTGTTGGAATATCACACTCTACTTCATAAATGATTATGATTATTTGTTAACCAAAATTCTAAAGTGTCTATCGAAGAAGAAATGCTAATTATCCTGACCTGACCATCATATATTGTACAAGTATAAACTTAACACTTTATAACTCCCAAATTAAAATATTAATTAAAAAAGCCTTCCATATCTCCAAAGTAATTTTTTTTCTTATTCTCAGAACACAACATCATCAGAAATATAACTTATTTAACTTGTTTGTAACAGGTTCTGAAGGGGATAGAGAGAGGGCTCAGTGGTGTAAAGCACTTGTTCTTGCTGAGGACCAGGTTCAATTCCCAGAACTCACATCAGGAAGTTCATAACTACCTATAACTCCAGTTCCAGAGTTTCCAATGTCCTCTTTTGGCCTCTGAGGGCACCTTCACAGACTCATCTGTATGTATGCATGTATGTACATCTGTATATATGTATATATGTATACACTCAGGCACACAATCACATAAACATAGTCAATATTTTTTTTTAAAGAAACACCCCAAGCTCTGAAAAGTTTGCCTGCAATGTTTATACTGTATCTTCTCTGTTCATATAGTGTGACTTGCAAGAAGCAGTGACTAAACAAAAATCATTTATCCTGGATAAATGTCCCCACTGTCAAAATGGTATGAGGGTTTCTATGAAGAGACTATCAAAAGATGTTCAAAGTGGATGGACAAGGATGGCATCATTAGAATTCTAGACAGGATCAGTGCTTGGCTGGCTACCCAGAAATATTCAATGACCATAAGAAAAATGACTCTGTTGAAAAGTGAACAGCATTCTGTTCTTAGTCTCATTCTCTGCTCTTAAATTCTTGTCAGTCTTTCAGCTAGAAATGGTTTCTGGCTGGAGTTTTGTTCCAGGACTCAACTAGGACTCAAATCTACTAAGAATTCTTTTGTATTACTTTCTTCTCCCACACTGCCTTGCTGTAGGAGCTTGAAGTTAAGAATTCAGTAAATGTCTTTGGGGTAGGGTCAGTTCTCTTTGGGGTAGGGACAGGAACTGAGGGAGATATTCGTTAGCTTTTATCTCCTTCTTTCAGAACAATCAGTTTCTGATAGACAAAGCTGCCGGGTGGGGAAGTAGAAGCCTGTTAACGGTGGTTTAGGCATTTCTTTCCAAAAGAAAACCAACCTGAGGCCATCACAGTAGTTTCCGGAAAGGATTAATAGTGTTAGTCAAAGAGGTATTTTTGTTTGTTTGTTCTTCTGTGTTTTTGTTTGTTTGTTTGTTTTCACTGTTGAAGCTGCACTGGGAATGGTGATTGTTGGAAGAGAGTAGGCAGGGTTTATAGGGTGAAGTCTTGATTGATAGATATAAGTAATCAGGAACTTTGTACTTTTCTGATCTAGGAATTTATTTTTAAATTGGTAAATAAAAAAACAATAACAAAAACAATAGCAAAAATTCAATGACAAGTTTCCTACACTAGAGAGACAAACAAACCTAGCCCAGAGACCGTGTCATGAATAAGTTAATTGGCTTACAAGAAAAGAAGAAGGCTGAAATTCAAATCTCTTCAGAGTAGAAAGCCAATGATAAATTCAGTCCTCAGTAGATGGGGCATACAGCTGATTAAATGATATGTTAATTTAAGCACGTTTGCATATGTATCATATATACAGTTCTTACAGATATCACTCATCTATGTCCAGACTCAACACTACAGAAACACATCACATGTGAACTTTGATTATATAAAAAAAAAAAAAAAAAAAAGAGTGACACTGTATGGCTTGTGATTTGGAAACATGAAAAGCACTGTTATCTATAGCTTGTAAAAATAAATTTTATTTGCCTGAATAGTTGTTGTCTCTGAGCTTGCTGCCTCCATCTGCAAACCAAACCCTAATCCTGGAAGCTTCTCTCCTCCATACAGCTTAATCTAGGCCTAGAATGTGTTCAGCCTCTGAGACTTCGTGTTGACTCTCACCCTTTCTCTTGCTGGCTGGTTCAACTCAGATATTCCGGTTCAAAATCCTCTCCAAGCTGACTGATTCAATCTGGCCTCTCTGACTGAATTGCTCTGCTTGGCCTCAAACTAACTCTAGCAATCTGTGCTAGTCTTCTGGCTAATTTTCACTCCCTGGCTCATTCTGTCTTCACTTGTGTCTAACCTGGTTTTTCTTTAATCTGTCTCTTTACTCTCCCAGTAAAACTGCCTCTTTTCTCATTCTCTGTACTGCTCTCTTAAGTAGTTATCTTTTCTTCTCTCTTCTCTTGAGAGTTGGGTGTATCCTATTCTGTTAAATCTTTCTCTCATAAAACACTTTTTCTGCCACTCAATTAGACATCACTTTCAAACATGGGCACTTCCTTCTACAAACTAACTGTACCTTCATTGTTTGGGATTAAAGGCATGTACCAGCACACCTTGACCTAAACTTTTCTTTACCTTACTCTTGCTCTATACCAGACTGGCCTTGAACTCAGAGATCTGCATGCCTCTGTCTCCTGGGATTAAAGGTTTGTGCCACTCCTACCTGTTCCTGATTATTAATATTTATTATTGATTTATCTTTTAATTAAACATTAGTATTCCTAAACCAGCTATATACCCAAATCACCACACAGAGGCTAGGATTTATTTACTTAACCTAGAGCATAATGCTGGGCAATAATTACTCCATCCTAAACCTCCAAGCCTACATAACTACCTCCCATTTGGATTTCCCACATTATACTTGCTTTTAGTCATATCTTAGGTCCAGTTCATCTCTCCTGGTGTTTCAAGGTCCTCTCCTCTCAGATCTCTCTTCTTTGACCCTCCTCCTACTCACTTCTTTCTCCTCTCATCCAGACCAGGATTTTCCCTCTATTCTCTCCACTGCTCAGCATTGGCTGAGAACAAATAGTAGCATATTTATACAAACTTGAGACAGGTGATGCTTAGAATAAGCATCACATAGCAGTGTCTGGATCGAACCCAGATAGTGGGGTAGAGAGATCAGCCGGTGAATGAACAAGGGTAAATTGTATACATTCCACAAGAACATTATACCAACAACTACCCAAGCCTGTCTGCATTCCATCAGGATCACATAGACCTCGAAGGTCTTTGGATGTTATCTCTTGCCAAGGCAGCCATGCTCTGAATTAACATTCCTCTACAACGTTTCCCTTTCTGTTTAAGCTAAAACTATACACAGTTTAACTTTTACAATAGAAACAATTATCAATCCCACAAACTTAACAGTCTGATCTGTTGATGCAATGATCCTTCATAGCAAAAGTAGCTTATTTTCTAGAACACACATTCTCAGAGCCTTAAACTACTGTGTAAAAGCAGTCTACCCCAAAGCTGCAGGAAAATACCTACAATTATCTGATGAGGCTTTAAAAATTATCTTTTCTGTGCTACGTATTTTTATTTATTTTATTTTATTTTATTAATTACACTTTATTCACTTTGTATCCCCCCATAAGCCCCTCCCTTTGCCCCTCCCAGTCCCACCCTCCCTCCCCCTTCTTCAAGAATGCCCCTCCCCAAGTCCACTGATAAGGGAGGTCCTCCTCTCCTTCCTTCTGATCTTAGTCTATCAGATCACATCAGGAGTGGCTGCATTGTCATCTTCTGTGGCCTGGTAAGGCTGCTCCCCCCTCAGGGGGAGGTGATCAAAGAGCAGGCCAATCAGATTATGTCAGAGGCAGTCCCTCTTCCCATTACTATGGAACCCACTTGGACACTAAACTGCCATGGGCTACATCTGTGCAGGGGTTCACATATTTTTAATGAGGCAAACTTTTCTTCATGTAATTCAATCAAAACTCAAAACATGATAACAACACTATTAAGTTCAACTGTGCTTATTAAGCTAACTATTAAAGACATTTGCTAATCTTTGTACTAGTGTTTTTAGGGCGTAGTTAATTATCGCACAGTGTTATTGATGTTAAAATGTTATCATTGCTATTTTAAATTAGTGCATGTTATTGAAATGTGGTCTGCTTGTCTGAGCAAGGCAAAAGCCGGCCAAGTGTAAATGTGTTACAGAAACCACAAATCTGTTTTTATTAATTCCCAAAACTCCACAACTTGTCCCTTAAAAACTCTCAGAACTCAGCAGCCTGGGAAAATGTCAACCAGTGTACAACAGTAAATTGCAAGAGGAAACTCTTCCCTCATGCTGCCGTTCATCATGCTTATGAGGGACTGACTGGCATTCACAATACTGCTATGGCTAAGCCAGGAAACACACAGTTTTATGATCTTACCGTAATTTTATAGTTGCTAGAGAGCAATTTTTATGAACATCAGTTCCTCCCCTTTTCCTACTGATGTCATTGTTATGAAGGTTCTCTGATAGAAAACATTTTGGTTCTAATTATATCTTATTTAAAAACTTTTATTTTTTTATTTGGGATAAAAATTCACAAATCAAAAAAAGATTTAAAAAAAATTTCACAAACCACGATGTAAAACTACAAAACAGCATCATTCTTTTACTAATACTAAAGACTTTCCATGTTTCAGAAAAGGAAAATACGGCGCAGCTGAACTCCAGGGGTCTAAAATTTCATAATCTACAGAAGCCAGTTCTCTCTTAAAGCCTTTATTATCCGCTCAACTCTAGGTTCCTGGCATTGCAACAACAACAAAGTGGAGATGTGAGGATTCACAAAGGCATAAAGGAGAGAACATATGCAAATAGGGAGACATTTGTCTCATAATAACATTAAGAGTACAGATTAGGGTTCAACATTACATGAAATGAATCTTGTTTTATTTGGCCATATAGGAAGTAAAAGAGGTATGTCTCAACTACTGAAGGCATGCTCAGAGGAGGGAATCAATGAACTGGGTCTTTATATGTAGCAAAAAAGAAAAAAAAAAAGGTAAATGTATTCATTCACTCATTCATCAAGTGGTTATTACATGCCTGCAGTTTCAAGGCACTGTGCCAGGGCTTTTGGGCAATACAAACATGAGTCAGGCATGTCCCCACTTCAGAGAAAAATACAACCCTTGTATGAGGGCCTTGGTACACTCAGAAACATTGCCTTTCCTTCCTCATGTTAGAAAAGTAAATAAAGTTTGGAAATTGTTTAAACATTTACTTGTTTCTTTACTGTGCACATAAGTAGATCTTGTGAGCCTCTGGCAATAACTCTACATGTGATAATATAAGCAATTAGACTCATAGAGACAAAGGAACTGAGAAAGGAAGGTTGAATGCAGAGATCTGCCAGACTGGGCAGAGCAGAAGGGAGTGTTATTCTCAGTTGCAGAAACCTGGAAAACCCTTTAACTGATAAAACTGTTTACTGCTCTCTTATTTTTTTTCTTGTGAAAATTTGCTAATACCAAATTCATTCTTCAGTGACTAAACTGTTGGTGATAAAGTTTTGAAAGAATATATGTTTAATACGTTGGTTACTCAGAGTTTATTCATACGTTTACAAAAGCTAAAACTTGGTTAACTGTAAGTTAAAATTCTACCGTGAAACAAAATAATTCTTGCAAAAAAAAAAAAAAAAGACTTTGTAGTTTAGGCTATTGAATTTAGGGTATCAGATTATGCAATAGAGACACCAGTGAAAAGGTTTCTTTGTCCTCTGTCCAGAACATGTGGGATAGAAAAGTGGTCCAGCTTTGAGTGTATGCCAGTAAAATGGAGATTGACTCCCTACAGACTGTGGGAGTGCAAGAACCCAAATAAGATCAGCCCAACAAAGCACAAGACATCAGTGTGTCACACTACTTTCCTTTCTTATCCACTTTAGGAACCACAATGTAACAGCCAGGCTAAAAATGTTGTAATCTAACACGAAGCTTAAAAGCTATGCCACTCCTACTTTTAGAATAGAGGTTTTTATCTGAAGATAAGTTTTATCAGAAGAGAAGGCAGACACTCACAGTTGGATCTGTCCCCAACAAAAGAAGAGGGTAGGGAGCAGAATATGTGGCCGCCAATACCCCTTTTGATTCCTGGGAGATATTTAAGCAATTGGAAGTCTGATAGCTCAAAAATGCCTTCAATAGGGTGCTTGTCTGTCTGCAAGAGAAGGAGGGCTCCTATAGGTGTTGTGGCCTGAGAAGCAGTCTGATCAGGACTCTAACTTCATATTCTTACATGGAATATATATAATCAGGAATGGGATAGCTGGATCATACAAACAGTAATTCTATTTTTCCTTTTATAAATCCTTTATATTGATTTCAATACCTGCATTGTTTGCACTTTATTTTTAATTTTTTATTATTTCAGTTTATTTACTTTACAAGTATGCCCAAGTATGCTCCCTCCCTTCTCCCCTGCCAGTCCTCTTTCCCCTTCTTCCTCCTTCTCTTCTCCCTTTCCTCCCAGAAAAGAGCAAACCACCTCCCCCATATTAGCCCTCCCTAACACATCAAATCACCTCAGGACTAAGCATATTCTCATCTCCTGAGGCCAGGCAAGGCAGTACTGCCAGAGGGAAGTGATCTGAAAGCAGGCAATAGAGTTATGTTAGAAACCACCTCACCCCCGCCTTCACTCAATAGGCAATCCACCTGAGGACTAAGCTGCCCATAAGCCACATATATGCAGGAAGCTTAAGTCCAGACCATGCATGCTCCTTAGTTGATGTCTCAGTTTCTGTAATCCCCCATGGGATTGAGTTAGTTGTCTCTGTTGGTCTTCTTATGCGGTTTCTGTCCCCTCAGGTCCTTCCATCTTCCCCCCAACACTTCCACAGGAGCACCAGAGCTCTTCCTCATGCTTGGCTGCAAGTCCCAGCATCTGTCTCGATCCACTGCTGGCTGGAGATTCCCAGACAACAGTCAAGTTAGGCTCTTGTTGGCAAGCATAGCAGAGCATCATTAATAGTGCCAAGAGCTGGCTCTCTATACTACAGAGTAATGATAATTAGAACTGCACGGTATTGACATAGAAACAGACAGGTTGATCAACGAAGCTGAATTGAATACCCAGAAATGAACCCATATTCCTACTGGCACTTGATTTTCATTTAAGAAGCCAAAACTATATAATGGAAAAAAGACAGAATCTTCAATAAATGGTGCTGGTCTAACTGGATGTCTTCATGCAGAAAACTGCAAAGAGACCCATATTTATCACCCTGCACAAAACTCAAGTCCAAGTGGATCAAAGACCTTGACATAAAACCAGAGACTCTAAACCTATTAGAAGACAAAGTGTGGAAAAGTCTGGAAGTCAGTGGCATAGAAGACAACTTCCTGAACAGAACACCAACAGCACAGGATCTGAGGTCAAAAATTCATAAATGTTACCTCATGAAACTGAGAAGCTTCTGTAAGTCAAAGGACACTGTCAGTAGAACAATGGCAACCAACAGATTGGGAAAATATCTTCAACAACCCTACATCAGAGAGAGGGCTAATATCCAAAATATACAAAGAACTTAAGAAATTAAACATCAAGAAATCAAATAATCCAATTAAAAATGGGGTACGGAACTAAATAGAGAATTTACAACAGAGAAATCTAGAATGGCTGTGAAGTACTTAAATGAGCAATGTCCTTAACCATCAGAGAAATGCAAATCGAAATGACTCTAAGATTGCATCTTACACCTGTCAGAACGGCTATGATAAAAAACTCAAGTGAAAACACACATTGGAGAGAACATGGAGAAAGGGGAACCCTCCTCCATTGCTAGTGGGATAGCAAACTTGTACAACTACTCTGGAAATCAATCTGACACTTTCTCAGAAAACCGGGAATAGATCTACCTCAACACCCAGCTACACCACTCCATGCATACACCTGAAAGATGTGCCACTATTCAACAAGGACATTTGCTCAACTATGCTGTTTGCACTTTAATCATCAGTGAACAGGATTCTCTTTTCCCACATCTTTACCAGCAGTTGATGTCAGCCATTCTGAATGGGGTGAGATGGAATCTCGAAGCAGTTTTCATCCTCTTTTTCTTGATGGCTAGGTGTGACTGGAAATATGGGGGAATCTCAAGAGTTGTCATATGTTACCTTGGAAATTGGGGTCTCATCTCAGGATTCTTAGTTGCATTAATAAAATAAGTTAATAACAGATTGAAAAACTTGAGGATAATTTTATTAGCATTTGTCAGAAAAACACCAGGACAAGCAAGCTGTAAGTCCTGGCAGCTGCCCGAAGGAGGAAGATGATGCTGAGAAAAAGAGAAACCATTGTAGTTGACTGAGTAAAACTGGCATGGATGCCAGACACAAGGCAGACACATGGTGGGCAAGCAGGTGCTTCAGAGAAAGTGAAGCCCAAATTTTTAAGGACATGGTTCTTAGAAAAGAGAGAGAAAGAAGAAAATGAGCAATTCAGAAAAGTCTGAAGACAGACTTACTAAGGTATGTGACTGTGGCTCTGCCAGCTGCTGTGCTAGGGGACAGGAAATTCTGGAAAGGAAAAGTACATTATCTATAATTAATCCTCCTCTTTCTTTAGTATGCTTTAAGGTAACGTGTGAGGGGTGGTCCCTCGGCTCCATGACTGACATGCACAACTGGAATGTTTGGTTTCCACCCAGGCCAGAGATCCTCTTGGCCAAAAGGAATTTTTCCTAAGTGGACTTTTATTGCTCCTGCAAAATAAGGGTGTTGCACACTTTTTAAATTGTCCATTGGCTATCTACATTTCTCTTATTTAAAAACAATCAGTTCATTTCCTTAGCCCATTTACTTAATGAAAAATTTGAATTCTTTGGCATTTATATTTTCAGTTCTTTAGATATTATAAACATTATCTTCCTTTTGAATCTTAAATGGCAACAATTTTCCCCCCACTCTCTAGGCTGTCTTTTCACTCAGCTGTTTGTTTCCATTGCTGTGTAGAAGCTTTATGATTTCATGTAATCCCATTTGTCATTTCCTTGGTAAGATTGTCATTTGCACAGTATTAATTCTATTTATTGTGTGTGTCGGAAATCTTTCCATTTTCTAGTATTGTCCTCAATCCCTTTCTTTTGAGATTTAATATTTTCACTGTGGAATTCTTTCATTTCCTTGGTTAAGCTTATTCCTAGATACATTATTATTATTATTATTATTATTATTATTATTATTATTATTATTTGTGAGTAAAGCTGCTTCCACAATTTCTTTTTCAGTATATTGTTATCCATATATAAAAAAGCTGTGAAATTTTGCAAGCAAAATTTATATGCTGCCAATTTCCTGAGCATGTTGATCATTTCTAAAGTTTTCTGGTGAATTTTTGGGGCTTTCTTATGCACACTACGTCATTTGCAAATAGACAAAATTTGATTCCTTTTCTTATTTGTATCTCTTCAATTTTCTTCACTTACTGGTCTAGCTAGTGCTTCAAGCGCCATGTTGAAAAAGAGTGCGAATATCTGACATATCAGTCTTGTTCCTGATTTTTTTTCTTTATTAATTACACTTTACTCACTTTGTATCCCCCCCCCCATGGTTCCCTCCCTCCTCCTGTCCCAATCCCTCCCTTCCTCCACCCTCTGAATGCATGCCCCTCCCCAAGTCCACTGATAGGGGAGGACTTATTTTCCTTCCTTCTGATCCTAGTCAATTAGGTCTCATCAGGAGTGGCTGCATTGTCTTCCTCTGTGGCCTGGTAATGCTGCTTCCCCCTCAGGGGGAGGTAATTAAAGAGCAGGCCAATCAGTTCATGTCAGAGACAGTCCCTGTTCCTATCACAATGGAACCCACTTGGATACTGAACTGCCAAGGGCTGCATCTGTGCAGGGGTCTTAGGTTATCTCCATGCATAGTCCTTGGTTGGAGTATGAGTCTCAGGAAAGACCCCTGTGCTCACATTTTTTGGTTCTGTTGCTCCCCTTATGGAGTTCCTGTCCTCTCCAGATCTTACTGTTTCCCACTTCTTTCCTAAGATTCCCTGCACTCTGCCCAAAGGTTGCCCATAAGTCTCAGCATCTACATTGATAGTCTGCAGGGCAGAGTTCTTCAGAAGTCCTCTGTGTCAGGCTCCTGACTTGTTCCCTCTTTTCTTCTTCTTCTGATGTCCAGCCTCTTTGCCTTTCTGGATAGGTATTGAGCATTTTAGCAAGAGTCCTCCCACTTGATTAGTTTCTTTAGGTGTACAGATTTTATTTTAATGGGATTGCTTTGAGTTTTCTTCCGTGAAGATGATGGTGGTTCCAGGCTTGCCTATTATGTTGAGGTATGTTTCCTTAAGTCCTATTGACTCTAGGACTTTTACCACAAAGCCATATTAGATTCAGTCAAAGACCTTCTCTGCATCTATTAAGATAATAGTGTAATTTTAGTCTTTAATTCATCATATGATTTATTACATTTATTGACTTTTATATATTGACTCATTCCTTAATCTCTAAGTTAAAACCAATTTGATGTGGTGGATGATATGTCTGTATTTGGGCTTCAAGAATTTTATACATAATTTTTGCATATATATTCATCAGGGAATTTGTGTGTGTGTGTGTGTGTGTGTGTGTGTGTGTGTGTGTGTGTGTGTTTACCTGGGTTTTGGTACTAGAGCAATACTGGCTTTATAAATGTTTGGGACTTTTCCTTCTGCTCCCTCTCTTTTTTGATAATTAAGAATTGTGGTTGTAGATCTTTAAAAATTTGGTAGAATCAAGATCCAGCTATACCTCTCCTAGACATATAGCCAAAATATGCTCAAATATACAACAAGGACATTTGTTCAACCATGTTCATAGCAGCTTTTTTGTAATAGCCAGAACCTGGAAACAACCCAGATGTTCCTAAATGGAGGAATGGATACAGAAATTTTGATACATTTACACAATGGAATATACTCAGCAATTTAAAACAAGGAAATCATGAAATTTGCAGGTAAATGGTGGGACTAGAAAAGATCATCTTGAGTGAAGTATCCCAGAAGCAGAACGACATACCTGGTATATACTCACTTATTAGTGGATAGTAGACATATAATATAGGATTAACATACTAAAATATCTATACCTAAAGAAGCTAAGCAAGAAGGAGGACCCTTCTTGCTTACAGGGTTGAACAGGGTAAGATGTTCAATCTTTATTCAGAAAGGCAAATGGGATAGACATCAGAAGAAGGTGAAAACAAGGAACAAGAGAGGAGCCTACCACAGAGGGCCTCTGAAAGGCTCAGATGCTGAGACTCATAACCAAACTTTGGGCAGGGAATCTTATGAAAGAAGGGAGAAAGACCTGGAAGGGTCTTGAGATCCACAAGGAGAGCAACAGAACCAAAAAAAATCTGGGCACAGGGGTCTTTTCTGAGACTGATGCTCCAACCAAGGACCATTCATGGAGATAACCTAGAACGCCTGGACAGATGTAGCTCTTGGAAGCTCAGTCTGCAAATGGGCTTTCTAGTGAACAGGGGCAAAGAAAAAAGGTCTGGTAGAATTCTGTGATGAATTCATCTGGTCCTTGGCTTTTCTTTTTAGTATGAAGATCTTTTATTACTGTTTCAATTTCCTTCTTCATCAGGAATCTGTTTAAATTATTGAACTATTGTTGACATATGATAGTAGTTTGGATAAATCTGGAAAGCTGTCTGTCTTTTAGATTTTTCTATCCTTATAATATATAGGGTTTTTAAGTGTGCCCTTATAATATTCTGAATTTCTCTGGTGTCTGTTGCAACACTTCCCTCTTGGATACTGATCTGCCTTGGGCTACTTCTGTGCAGGGGTTCTTAGTTATCTCCATGAATGGTCCTTGTTTGGAGTATCTGTCTCAGAAAAGACTCTTGTGCCCAGATTTCTTGGTTCTGTTGCTCCCTTTGTGGAACTCCTGTTCCCTGCAGGTCTTTCAATTTCTCTCCTTTCATAAGATTTCCCGCACTCTGCCCAAAGTTTGGCTGTGCATCTCAGCATGTTTTTCTTTTTCTCTCTTCAACTCTCTACTGGCATCATCAAGTCAGGTGCACTTAGAGTTCCAAATTTACTTCTTAGGACTGCTTTAATCTGTTTCTGAGGGTTTGATATGTTTCATTTTCACTTTCATTTCCAGCCTTTCAAACATTTCTTTCTTGATTTCTTCTGTGACACACGCATCCTTCGGTAATGTGTTGCTTAATCTCTACGAATTTATGTAATTATTAGAGACTTGTTTGCTCTTGATTTTTAGCCTCATACCACTGTGATCAGACAGCTATTTCTGATATATCTGAACTTGCTATGATTTTTTTTTGTTTCCTAATATGTGTTCTCTTTTAGAGAAGCCTCCATGAGCTGTTGAGTAGAATGTTTGTTCATTTGTTTGTTTTTGTGGAATAGTCTGTTTTAGCTGTAATTCACTGTGAAGAGTTTCTTTTCTGAACTTGCCTGCTTACTGTTGGTGTGTTTCATATCTCTGCATGTATATGCTTTTCCTTAATTTGGGGAAGTTTCTTCTGCAATCTCATTGATGATCTAGTCTATACCATCGAGCTGAGCTTCTTCTTCTTCTTCTTCTTCTTCTTCTTACCTACTCATGAGTCAAGGGTTTGGCCTTTTCACTGTGTCTCATGGTTTCTGTGTGTTACTTGTGTATTTTTGTTTGTTTTGTTTTAATGTTTTTTTTTTTCATATTACTTGCTTGTGGGGTTTAATTCAGCCACTTTATCTTTTTTAAAACTTTTTATTGGTTGTTTGTGAATTTCACATCATGAACCCCTCATCTTCCCCTGCCCTCATATCCACCCTCCATCCCTGCAACCTTCTCCCAACACAGGAAAAAGAAATCCTTGTAAAGGCTGGAACATCAATAGGGTTCCTTTCAAATATTATGTTGTCCTGTGAAATGAAGATCCTGTGGTTTTAGATCTGTAGGACTAGCCCCTTCATGCGTTTCAGTAGTTCATTGATGGAGTAGATGTTGGGATGGGTCATCTCAAAGCCCTGGATCTGGATTTAGAGGTGTCTGAGCGGTTCAGCTCACCAATGGCTCTCCCTCTCTCACATCCTCAGGGCTGGCTACCAGCAATCCCCCCCCCCACCCCACCAGGGTTAACTTTATCCTGCTGCCCAGGCTAGCTGCAGGACCCACTCTCTTGAGTGTTGCAGCAGGTGAGGGACATGGCAGTTCTCCCACTCTCCTGACCCGGAGACCAGCTCTGCCTGCTGTGTCAAGGAACAAGGGAGGGTAGGAGAGCATCTCTCCCTCATCGGCGCCAAAGCCCAGGAGACAAGAGGCAGGGCTGGCAGTAGGTGAGTGTTGCAATGGGTGAGGGGAAGGGACAGTTCTCCCATTTTGATGAACCCATGCCCAGCTCTCCCACGATGCCTCGATGAGGGGGTGGGGCAAATTCTGCACAGCTCTCAGACATCAACATGTCCCTGGGCAGAAGCCCAGACCAGGGACAGCCACCTGGCCTTTTGTGGTAACAGACCCCTGCTGCTGCAGGGCCATAGACCCAAAGGTGGACCCCAGTGGCAGGC
Organism: Psammomys obesus; assembly: GCF_907164565.1. Lineage (NCBI taxonomy): Eukaryota > Metazoa > Chordata > Mammalia > Rodentia > Muridae > Psammomys > Psammomys obesus. The sequence continues at coordinate 3,079,905 of NW_026596120.1, forward strand.
CAGGCCAGGACCCCACCATGGTCTCAGATGGTGTTACCAGCCTCTCACATCAGGCTGTTCCTCACTAACTTTGAGTCTCCAGTTTTGCTTCTCTTTATTGTGCCCACATCCTTCCGGTTCTGTTTCTCTTCCAGTTCTCTACCACTTACTTGCTCCTCTTAGTGGTGCCCGGAGTCTCTGAGTGTCCGGAGTCATTTCAGGAGTCGTCTCAGGAGTGATATGCTCTACTCATCTAGTATGGCAGTGGGCAAGGGTCATCTGCCCCCCACCCCCACGGCCTGCAGCAGCACCAAACTGGTGGTCACCTCAGGCTAACTCTCTGTCCAAGCCCCATGGATCCAGTCTGGTGGTTGTCTTGGGCTTGCTCCCTGCCTGGGCAGGGAGTCTAAAACCAGCAGTCTAAAACCAAGCATATTTACCAGACTGGAATGGTGCACTGGGTGTATGTTTTGGCCAAGCCTGAAGGTTGGAAATGTATTGGAAGACCAGAATCTGTGGGACTCACCAGGATGAGCCGACAGATAGCATGTGTGATCCAGCCTATGACTGGATATTGGATATTGTTCGGAGGTCTACGGTCAGCTGTAATCTTAAGTCTGGGCTGGTGAACAGAATTTTAGGCTGGACCAAGTCTGAAATTTGGGGACCATGGAGGTGAAACTCACCAGGCTGTGTAAATGTACCACATGAGTGGGATATGAAACCCAGGCTAGGTAAGGGGATTAGAGAAGGTGCTGGTAAGCTAGAATGTAGAAGGCTCGCCAGACTGGAAAGGTGCACAAGATGTGAAACCTTGGGTAGGACAGGCGAGTTGGCTGTTATAGGCGTGCTAGTGTCAGTCTGACTCACCAGGATGGTCTGGTACACAGGCTCCAGAATGATTATACTCTAAAGAGACATTATGTCCCTCATTCTGACCATAGAACTATTAATTCAAGAGACACCCCCCAAGTTGTAATTTCCATAGAAACCTCATACTGTGAGAAGAAAAGACTGAACCTTCTACCAGTCAGAGAGTGACCCTGCCTCTCTGAAAGAGATTTCACACATCTCCAAGAACTTATCTGACTTTGATGGAAAATTGGAGCCCAGATAAAGATGAGTCAGTGGTGAGTGGCATCATGTCTTGACTGAGACTGCTGAGATACACATAACCCTGGCCATCTATCATGTCAAGACCTCAACGATAGACTGGAAGGGAATCACCAGGTTTCTTTATCCTTATTTCCAATGTCCTCACATTCGGTAAGTCTTCTGTCTTTTGCTTTTTACAATTAATTCAACTGTTTTGATTGTCTTCTCAAAGTCAGGCGCTCAACCAGGCTTCTGGAAGTCAGACTGTAACTGCCAAATTTGCTCACAGTTTCTACATTTCAGGTTTTTACATTAGGAGCTTTGACTCATTTTAATTGATTTTTGCTCAGGGTGAGAGACATATGAGTCTTTTTTTTTTCTGTGTGAGTTTTTCCAGCACTTCTAACACAGTTAAGAAATGGAACCAGCCTAGATCCTCATCAACAGATGACTGGATAAGGAAAATTGCTACATATGAACAATGGAATTTCATTCAGCTGTAAAAAAAAAAAAAAAAAAAAAAAATCAGGAAAACAGAATAAACTTGAAATCATCGTATTAAGCAAAATATCCCAAACTCAGAAAAGTAAATATTGAATATTTTTTCATATGCAGATTCTATAATTTATATGTGTATAATATATATATATATAATTTACATGTCTGCAGCTATAAAACCTACATGTCTATAGATTAGAAAACTGGAAAGGAGACCATGAAATGGGAAAAGGAAGTCATAAGGGAAGGTTGGCAGAGAAAAATAAAAGAATAAATGAATAAACAGGATAAATATGATATGAAAAAAAGGTAGTCTAGTGGAGGAAAGGGAGCAGAAAGAGGTGGGATTAGAGGGTAGGGGAGGGAAGTAGGAAAGGAGAGTAACCAAAACCAGGTACATGTAAAAATGCCACCAAGAAACTCACTACTCAGCATGCTAACCTTAAGAAATTAAACATAATACAATGAAAAACAGAAAACAACTTTGTGACAAAAAACTTAGAGAATATTTAAGGTAGATGAAAAGTTCTTTTGACCAACAGGAAAAACTACAAATAAGAAAGACAAAAGAATGGAAGGAAGAAAAGAAGAAAAAGAGAATAAAGGGGAAAAAGAAGAAAAAAAGGAAAAAAAAGAATTGCCTCCTATTATCTATGATTGGCATAAATATCAAAATTATATCTTATCTTTCCTTGGCTTGTGTTACAGTTTTCTTTTCTTTTTTTTTTTAATTGTTTAAGATTGTTCTCGGACTTGGCAAGGGGCAGGGTGGAGATGAGGGAGGGAGGGAGGGACTGGGAGGGAATGAGGGATCGGGACACAGCTGGGATACAGAGTTAATAAAATGTAACTGATAAGAAAAAAATAAAATACAAAAAAAAAAGATTGTTCTCGTAACTTTATTGACTGTATTTTTTACTGTGTTTGAAATATTTCTGTCTGGCAGTTAGCCCCTTACTTAGTCACATTCAAATTTCATTTATTGATTGATTGATTACACTTTATTCACTTTGTATCCCCCCATAAGCCCCTCCCTCCTCCCCTCCCTATCCCACCCTCCCTCCCCCTTCTTTACGCATGCCCCTCCCCAAGTCCACTGATAGGGGAGGTCCTCCTTTCTTCCTTCTGATCTTAGTTTATCAGATCTCATTAGGAGTGTCTGCATTGTCATCTTCTGTGGCCTGGTAGGGCTGCACAGTTTTCTTTTAAAGGGATAACACAAACTAACATAGACAAAATAGGCACAAGGGCTGACAAGAAGACTCAACAAATAAAAATGACTGCTGCCAAGCCTGAGGTCCTGAGTTCAATCTCCAGACCCATGCGCTGGAAGAAGAGAAGCAACAGAAGTTGGTTGTTCCCCGAGCTTCACAAATGTCCTGTGGCATGAGTACACACACTTGTACGCACGCACACACACGCACAAAAGCACATAAAGTAAAAATCTAATAATTTCTTTAAATAAAACAACACAAAAGATCATAAGCTTCAGGATGTTTTATTACTTAATGACACAGCAATATCAAACACATCTTACTACAATAAATAAATTATCTAGAAAAAAGTTACTCAAATTATTTTTTTTTACCTAGAATATTGAAATATCTTTAAAATGTCTATTATTCAATACTCAAATAGCATTTCACTTAACAAACTTTTTTTTGAATTTTATTTTTTTTCTTATCAGTTACATTTTATTAACTCTGTACCCCAGCCGTGTCCCGATCCCTCATTCCCTCCCAGTCCCTCCCTCCCTCCCTCATCTCCACCGTGCCCCTTGCCAAGTCCACTGATAGGGGGGACCTCCTCCCCATTCATCTGATCCTGTTTTATCAGGTATCTTCAGGACTGGCTGCAAAGCTCTCCTCTGTGGCCTAACAGGACTGCTCCTCCCTTGGGGGGTGGGGAGGCCAAAGAGCCAGTCATTGAGTTCCTGCCTAACAAACTTTTATTGAGATATACTTTTAAAAAATAACAGCAGTTGGTAGGTATTTGAAGAGAGAGAGTCTGATTCATCATGGAAGTAGCCCAGGAGTGCTGGAATGCAACAGCAACCCCGCCATTGCTAGCTCTAGCCATCCCTCTGGTAGAGATGGCTCCATTTTGATTAAGCAGTGACAATGGCAATTAAAGTAACTTGTCTTTCTAGGTTGTTGCCTTTCCCTCTCTGTTGACCTCTGTGACCTTTCAATGATGACTGCCTATGTAAACAGCCTTGAATGAAATAAAGAAAAAAAGGAGATTTTTTTTTTTGTACTTTTATGAATCATTTTTTGGCATTTTTTTTTTCTGCATGGAAATCATATGGTATTTGTTTTGAGTAAGGCAATAAATATTCAGTGTCGTACAGCTGAAAAAGTCAAATGAACCATTAAAGTAATCAATTTCGTAGTGTTTTCCATTTCATGTTTAAAGCTTTTTCGGGAAAACTGAACCTTATTTAAAAACACACTTTAAGTGATCACATGCCTTTTATAGCCTCTACCTGTATTTTTGGATAGATGTTTATTATCCTTTGAACTGAGTAGCTTTTACTCTGGTATAAAATTCATGTCAATTATCTCAAATTGTGATATTTAACAATCATATTAATGGCTAAAAGAAAAAAACTAGGAGTGCCCACATGCATTAACAAGGTAACATTACAGTTCCTTAGGAAAACACTGCGATTACGTGAGAGATAAATTAGAGGCCTGCTTCCAAATGGCAGCTTTTTGATACCGGAGTGGTATGATGATAAAGTCAGAGGACCTTATAAATTAGTGTCTGCAAGGAGCTCTTGAGTATTTCATGTGCAGTGAGCAGGAAGCTGCATGCTCATTATGGTGAGGTTCACAAAGTATCAAATGGCTCTGAGCTCTGCCATCTGTGCCTGTAATCAGAAAATTACACCTGGTGCAAAGTATGGCTTTAGAAACCCGTAATGGAAACTATTCTAAAGAAGACAGCATGGGTTTCTGAGGTGCTGTGTGCAGACTTGGCATGGAATGGCCACCCGAGAGGGTTTTCTCAATTGGCACACCATTTCAAGTACATGTTCCTTTTCAGTTCCGTTGCAAATACATTTCCCGTAGTGGATGCCACAGAACTCATTCTCCAGACCAAGAATGGTGTTAGTGCTTTCAGGATATATATCTGAATAATGGGCATTTCCCTTAGACCAAAGCTTTATAACTTCTATTATTTCATCTTCTGATCTTTTCATAGCATCTTATAGTTTCATTACCTGCAATTATTTTCATTACTGATGAATCTCTTTTTATCCATGTTAGGTTGTGTTTCATTTCAGGGTAAACATTCTTGGAGAGTTCACCACAGGGCATCATAATGAAATTATGTACATCAAACTGCTCTTGTTGAATCAAATACAATCAATGTGCATTAAGTTCAGGTCTGCCAAAATAAGCACCACAAGAATAAAGGTTAGTATACCAACAGCAGTGACAGGGCATGAAAGTAATTACTCAGTAAGCAGTAAAATGATTGGTGCCACCAAGAGGCCTACAGGATTTTCAGGGGCTCAGGGAAGTGGTAGAATTCCACTTGTTTAAAGCTGTGTGTTGATGGTAACTTCAGCTCGAGATAGCTCAATGTAAAAACACAGCTATAGGCCTTGCATGCTATATGATAATATTGCCAGCCTTTGGGTTGGTGGAAGCTAGTGGTCTCTTGTATACAGCAAATTGATTTACTTAATAGTCACAGGATGGATATTAAGTGAGAAACAGTGAGGGGCAATGAATGACCATAATGAGGGCTAAAGGTAATCCAAACAGGTTGTTTCTTGACCTGAAACTTTCCAGCTCTCCACAGTCACAGCGGTTCTATTTGTTCCTTGCACCCTTATGGGATTCTGGGAGTTGAAATCATGTCTTCAGTCTTGTAAGGCAAGCACTTTACTTGCTGAGCCATCTTCTAGGCCTATCACAGAGCTTCTTACCTATCCATCAGCCTTGAAGAACCTTTAAAACTGGTGTGGCTGTTTTCTGTTTTTCCTCAAACATCAATTCATAGGTGAATTCATCAAGATGAAGATTTTTAAACAAAGCTGTATAAGAAAGTGCTTAGTCACCGAGGAGTGAAATAATAGCACCATGGGAAAGGAACACAACATACAGAGCTGATCCAGGGAACCCTCGTGCAAGGCACTTCTCAGATTCTCAGTACTATGCGTCAGACTATTACAGATTCAAGGGAAAGACAAGAGGTCAAGCAAAGTCTATTAGGACTTTAGTATTTTCAAGAAAGGAGTATAAAGGCTGTGAATGTAAACAGGATAAGGATGTTATGGTGGGATGGCACAGCAGCAGGGAAGGGACTGGCAAGAAGTGAGTGATCTCAACAGAAAGAAAACCGGGTTATTCAGTCTGCTGTCAAAGGCAGCAGACTGGACAGGTGGGGGGAAGTGTACCACCTTCAGTATGAGGCACTGGGTTGCAGTGTCTCCATTCTAGAGAAAGTCCTGTTCTGTCAGGATGAGCTGCTACTCTGCAGTTTCTTGGCATGTCATCCCTGCCATGTGGTTAAAGGCAGTCAAGACTGATTTGTGTTTGGTCTTGGGAGAATAACATGAGTTACTGTTTGTCTGTGTAATTGATAGTCATGAAATCTTCACCACGCAAATAAGGGCTGTCCTGAGGCTGTCTGAGGAGAAACTTAGGCTACAGCACTCTGCAGTTAGCAGTTTGGCTGAAGGCAAACTTTTCTCTTTGAGATTTCTGGACTAAGACAGTGACAGTTCCCTAACGGAGACTGTAATAATACATAATGCTGGTTCATGAGGAAGTGGAGACTAATTACCCTTTAAAATGATCTTTTTTAGGGAGGTTGTAGCCACGGGGCCATGACCAGGCCTTGAGATGGGAGAACCTTAGAAGAGATAGCTGCAAATGAAAGAAAAGAAAACATACAAGGACAGCATGAGGAGGAACCAGAGGGAATCTTCCAAGAAAATCACACACACACACACACACACACACACACACACACACACACAAAAAGGATATCTGGCTTTTGTTAGTTTTTTTTTGGGGGGGGGGATGGGTGGAATGGGAAATTCCATCCGACACTGATTTAGTTTAACATAGTGACTCCTGTTATGCACTCAGCTAATACTATAAATTTCTCTTCCAGCTAAGAGTCATTCAGCTTGTTACAATGTTTTCTTGTAACAGACTATAGAAGAGCATGGCCTTCTTATGGAGTGAAATTGGGGTTCCCTTTAGGCTCTTGGTCTCATTAATAAAAGAATTTAAAAACAGACTTAGAAGCAATCAAGTGTGGGGGGGTTGGTCTGATGCTTGCATTTTGATGCTAATTAATGGCCTTCAGAATCTGGTTACTTCCCTATCCTTGTTGTATAAAACTGTCTAAGGCATTACTCCTGATTGGTTAATAAATAAGGCCTGTGTCTGGCCAAGGTGTGGCTGAGGTTCCTGGGATTTGGAGACAAGAGAATCACAGAAAGGAGAGAAATAGATAGGAAGAGAGGAGGAAGAAGGACACTAGGATGGGTTAGTGTGGAAAAGGAGCCATGTGAGCCGGGAAGAAAGGACTCTGAGGATGGCATGATGGAGAAAGTGATGAAGGATAAGCAAGTATTTATAAAATTATGGATGAAAGATAGGCAAGATAGGAATGGTTAAGGCAGATGGCATTGGATCAGGGCCTGGGAGGTGGATGGGGATGTTTCTGAGATAGGGTAGGTGGAATTATTTGCCCAGTCTAAGGTGTTATACGGCACTTATAAAATCTAACAGGTGTCTGTGTCTTATTGATTGTGATATGGGCTTAGATAATACTGCTTTAATAATAATAGGGCAAATAATAAACAGTATATAGCCTCATACCAATTTACTGCCAACAAAACTTGAAGACAATTTTATTAAACACTGAGAGAAAAACAACAGGACAGGAAGGCTAACAATTCCAGTGAGAGACCAAAGATTAAAAATCAGTAGCTATTATTAATGTTTAAGGCCTGAACTAAGACTAGCTGGGTGGAGCGGTCCAGTAATACCCTGAGGGGAAGAACTTGTCTTACTGCATTCTTTCCCCACTCACTAGAGATATAGTTGCTAGGAAACTGGCCCATCCCTCTAGGGAGGGACACCAGATCATTAATGGTTTGGGGACCTTCCTATAGCCAATCAATTCAAAATGCAATATCCTTTTTGCGTTTCAACCAATAGATGCTTGCCAGGCAGGAGTCACCCCTGCTTTGGGCACACTGGGAAGGACCGGAATCTTTTAAATCATCCCACTAACCTGAGCACGGGGCTCTTGGCTGTCACTGCTTTGGCGGTGGGGGGGGTGGGGGGGTGGTGAGCCCAAGCTGCAGCTTGCAATTTGTAATAAAAAGATCCTCGTGTGTTTTGCAATGGACTCAACTTCTGGTGGTGGTCTTTTGGGGTATTGCGATTTGGGCACAACACCTGCAACCACAAGGTACAGGGTTGTGTAGAGAAAAATGGCATGCTTGTTGGCTAGGCGTGGAGGTCAGAGAAAGGGTTAGAAAGCCCGGAGTGTCAGAGAAAAAAAAAAAAAAGGGTTTGGGAATGAGTCATAGATCTGAGTTCAGAGGGCACCCAATTCTAGTTGCTTTTGCCCCACGGCAAAGGACTGCATTATAGAGACATGGAAAGAAATAGGACTAGCATATAGAACCTAAAAAGACCCCAGATAGCCAAAACCATCCTGAGCAAAAAGAAAAAATGTCAGAGGGATTTCCCTTCCAGAACTCCAGACATTTTATATAGCCATAGTAGTAAAAACAATATGGTGCTGACATAAAAAATATACATGCAGATAAATGGAACAAAATAGGAGATAGAATCATAAGCATATAATTACATGTAATCATAATTACAGCCATCTAATATTTGACAAAGATGTCAAAAACATACATTGAGAAAAGACAACATCTTCAACAAATGGTGCTGGGAAAACTGGGTGTCTACACATAGAAGAATGAAATCAGAGCCATGTCTATTACCCTTCACAAAAACCTAAATCCAAATGGAATCAAAGACCTAAATGTGAAACCTCAAACACTAAACTTGCTACAAGAAAGCGTGAGAGTGCCCTACAAGGCACAGATGTTGAAAGGAAGTTATGAATAGGGCCTGATTGCCAGGAATTGGGGCCAGTGATTGACAAATGGGACCTCTAAAACTAAAACACTTCTGAACAGCTAAGGAAACCACCAAAACGGATTTTGGCTATTCTGAACATTTAGAAAATTGTTTCTAGGCCATTTGTACTTCATCTTTGGAGAAATCTCTGTTTACATTCATGTCCCAGTTTTATAAGACCAGTCCTCTCCTCTGAGCTATGGAGTCATTTAAATTGAGTTGTGTGTTTTCTTGATGTGTATTTTTTTTTGTTATGTGTATATATTAGAAATGAATCCTATATTAGATATATAATTGGCAATTTTTTTTTTTTCATTTTGTGGGCTGTCTCTTTACTAGGATGATGGTTTCCTTTGCTGTATTAAAACTTATAGTTTCACAAGGTCCTAGTTGCTAATTGTTGATCTTAACGTTTGTATTATTAAGGTTCTATTCAGAAAGTCCTTTCACATTCCTGCAAGTTCAAGTGTATTCCCTACTTTCCTCCCCTATCAGATTCAGGGTATCAGGTCTCATCTGAAAGTCCTTGATCCATTTGGAGTTATTTTGTACAAGGTGAGAGGAAAGGATCTAGCTTTATTCTTCTACATACAGCTATCCAACTTGACTAGCACCATTTGTTGAAGATGTCTTTTCTTTGTTGTGTGTTTTTTAATTCTTTGTCAAAATTCATAGTGTGTGGATTTGTGTCTGGGGCTTTATTTTGCTTTGTTGGTCAATATATTTTTATAATGCCTGTGTCATTTTATTTACATTCTGTAGTATGTTATAATCAGAAATGGTTATACAACTATATCCACTTCTATTATTTACGATTATCTTGTCTACCGTATAGTTTTTTTGTTTTCAAATGAAACTTAAGATTTTTTTTTTTTACAATTTCTGTGAAAAACTGTATTGGAATTTTGATAGGCATTGCTTTGAATTTTTAAGTTGCTTTTCGGCAGGATGGCCTTTCTGCAATATTCATCCTATCAATTCATGAGCATGAGAGAATTTTCCATCTTCTCATGTTTTAAAAAATGTTTTCAGTATGTTTAAGTTATTATATGTGTTTCATTTTCTTACTTAGAAATAATTCCAAGATATTTTAACTTTTCAAATGTGATTTCTTTCTTTGATTTCTTGGTATGAGTGTCATTTGTATTCAGGAAGGCTACTGTTTTTTTTTTTTTTGTTTGTTTGTTTGTTTTTTTGTTTTTTTTTCTGTGTGTGTTTATTTTGCAACTTGTTACTTTGCTGAAAGCATTTATCAGATGTAGGATTTTCAGGTGCAGTATTTAGTTTTTCTTCTGTGTGTATAGAATCCTATTTGTAAACAAGGATGATTTGATTTCTCTTTTCCTATTTGAATTTCTTCTAATTCCTTCTCTTGTGTTATTGATCTGGCTAATGTAAAAATAAAAGAATAGACTTTTTTTTTTTAACCCCTGCTCTAGCTCTCAAATAATGACAGCGAGACCTATTACATTTATTACCAAACTTTGGGCACTATAGCTGGGCAGGTATTGAGCTATTAACCCATCCACACTGGTTTGATCTACTTTTCAGCCATGTGCCCCATTAGCTGCCTAGTTTTACCCTAGCTGCTCCTGCTCCATCATGCCCTCATGGCGATTCTCTCATGTGACCTTCTTGTGATGACTTCTTCTCTCTCTCCTTCACCTGGGACCCTTCCTCCTGGGATTGCAAGTCCCACCTCAACTTTCCTGCTGAGCTAGTGGCTGTTCAGCTCCTTATTAACCAATCAGAGGTGATGGAGAACATTATTTTACTCAACATTGAGACAGGAGATGCTTCAGTAGAAGTGGCAATGTCCATGTCTGGGCTCCAACTAGCTCTCTAAGTATAGAAATCAGCATCTGAATACACAGAAAACCATCCCCGAGTCAGCTAAGGCTTCAGACACTATTTTGAAACAAACAAACAAACAAACAAAAAAAAATGGGGACGGCAGGTATCCTTCTTTGATGGAATTGCCTTGAAGTTTTTAAAAATTCATTTAACACGACGTTGGTTGTGAGTTTGCTGCACACTTCCTTTATTCTTAGGAGATTTGTCACTTATATTCTTACAGTCTCCACTACTTTTAGCATAAAGCTTTTATCCTAGCTTTTTTTCAAAAGCCTTTTCTATAGCTAATGAAGTGACCCTGTGATTTCTGCCTTTGAGTGTGTTAATGTTGTTGATTACATTAACTGATTTATGTATATTGAACCATTCCTACACTTTTGGGATGAATTCAGCTTGTTTATAGTGGACAATCTTTTTGATGTGCTTTTGAATTTCATTTTCAAGTATTTTATTGAGAATTTTTGAATCTATGTTCTTAAAGGTATTGGGACATAATTTTTCTTTCTTTTCTATTTATTTTTTACTTTGGTATCAGGTAATCTAGGAATCATAAAAAGAGTTTGGAAGTGTTTTATTCTTTTCTAATTTGTGGCATAATTTGCAGAATACTGGTGTTAGTTCTTATTTGAATTCTATGCTAAACCAATCTGGCTATGGACTTTTTTTTTTTTTTTTAGTTGGGAGATATCCTCTTTGTTCCTATGGACCTACTGCCCATTATTGGTTGCTATAGGCTCATTTAAATTATTTACTTCATCTTAATGTAGTATTAGTAGGTCATGCATATTGAAAAATTTATTCATTTATTTTATGCTTTCCAGTTTAGTGTATTTTACATTTTTTTAAGGTTGCTCTGTATAAGTCACTTAATTTTTTCAGTATCTTTGTAAATGTTTCCCTTTTAATCTATAATTTTATTAATTTGTGTCTTTACTTTTTCTTTTAATTTGGCTATTTATCAATCTTGTTAGTCTTTGAAAAGAACCAACTCTTGGTTTCATAGATTCTTTACCCTTTTGTTGTTTGAATTTCCTAAATCCAACCCTGATTTTATTATTTCTTTCTATCTAATCTTTCTGGGTATTGTATGTCCTTGTTTTTCCAGTGCCTTTTGGTGCAGTGTTAAGTTATTAATGTGGGATTTCTCCAGGTTTTTTTTTTTTTTTTTTTTTTTTTTTTTTATGTAGGCGCTTCATGCTTTAAACTTCACTGTTAGGACTTTTATTCTGTCTCATGATATTTTAATATGTTATATCTTCATTTCATTAAATTCTAGACCTTTTATTTTTTCTTCTTGATTTCTTCCTTCACCCAGTTTTGAGTCAGTAGGGTGTTCTTTACCGTCCATGACTTTGTGTACTTTCTGTTGTTGCTAGTATCTGGTTTAATCCCTTTGTGGTCACATAATACACAGAGTACTTCAATATTCCTAAATGTGTTGATTCTCGCTTTGTATGTGGCTGATTTTAGAAAACTTTCCATGGGCTATTGAGCAGAAGATGTATTCTTCAGTGCCTGTGTGGACTGTTAAGTAGGCGTCTGTGAGCGCCATTTAATTTATATTATAATTTTGCTCCTATGTTTTCCTATTTAGTTTTTGTCTTGATGATATATTAATAGGAGTATTGAAGTCACACACTGTCACTGTGTTGTGGTCAATTTAGAGTTTTAAATATGACATTGTTTATGATCCTGGTATACCTGTGTTAAGAACTGTAATATCCTCTCTGGATTTTTCTTTAATGACTATGAAATGTCCTTCCTTATCTCTTCTGAATAGTTATTTTGTCAGATATTAGAATAGCTACTCTCCTGCTTCTTTGTCATATTTGCTTGAAAACTTTTTCAATCCTTTTACCCTAAGGTGTGTCTACCCCACGTGGTAAGGCATATTTCTTGGATGCAGCAAAAAGATAGATTCTGTTTTCTAATCCAGTTTGTTAATCTGCACCTTTTTGTTGGGAAACTGAACGAGCATGTTAATACTGAAATCATTATTAAATGGTACTTATTTTCCTGTTGTTTTCTTGTGGAGTTTTGTTCCTAGATCTCTTGTGGTTAATGCTCTGAGATTATATATCCTTTTGCCTTCTTGGGAATGTCAGATGTTCTCTTCAGCATGATGTGCTCCTTAGAGTATACTCTGCAGAGCTGGTTTTATGAGTGTGTGTATATATATATATATATATATATACACACACACACTCACATATATACATATATATGAATATATATACACACACACACATATATAGATACGTGTGTGTGTGTATTTTGGTATAGTAGTTTGGGTTGGTCATTTAGAACTTGCAGCACATCAGGCTCCCTGGCTTTCAAGATTTCTACTGAAAAGGCAGATGTTATTATGATGGTCCTGCTGTCATGTAATTTGGTTTTTCTCTCTTGACATTTTCAATAACCTTCTTTGTACATTTACATTTAGTGTTTTGATTCTGTAATTTTTTTTCTGGTTTTGTATATCTGGTGGTCTATATGCCTCTTGTACCTCAACAGGCATCTCCTTTAGATTTTGGTAATTTTCTTCTACGACATTGCTGAAAATATTCTCTGATCCTTTGTCCAGTTTCTTCTCCTTCCTATACACATACTATTCATAAATTTGCTCTTTCTATAGTGTCACAGATTTTCTTCATGTTCTTCATGCTTTTTTTTTTTTTAGGCATTTAACCTTTTTTTTTTTTTATTTATTTCCTCTACCTTGTCTTCAAGATTTCGTATTATTGCTTAAATTTGTTTCAACCTATTGTTGAGACTTTCCTGGGCTTGATATTCCTTGCTTTCCTGATAGACGGGTGCTCAATCACACAGCTGTCTACAACTTTTCAACCTTAGGATGAAATGAAAGTCTCTAGACTAGACATACAGGTTCATCTAGGGAAGACAGGGGTCTAGTGTCTCTGTGATTCTCTTATAAGCTCTAATAGACCTAACACTGACAATGGATGCTAATGAATCATTTCTTACAGGCTGAGGAACCCTCAAAATGGTGAACCAAATCCCCTGACCCTTCAAAGGATGTTCACAGGATATTACCTGCCTCATGACAGCATGAGCTTTTAAAAGCATCCTACTCTTCACCAAAGTGAGTTTTTTCTTTTCCATGTTAACCTTGGTGTTTAATTCCAGTCCCTATTCTGTAGCCACAGCTTGATTGCTGAGAGAAAAGGTGAGAAAAGGAGAGGAGGGAAGAGGAGGAGAGAAGACAGGGAAAGAGAGAAGAGCAGAGAGTCTAATAGTTTGTGATATAACACAGACTGTTCCCATTTTTTCTCATTGAGACTAGGCTGTACTCTTTTATAAGCCTCTCTAAACCGTGGCTCTTCAGACTGTCTTTCCCTGACAGACTCCATTTACAGTCAGCTTTTGATTCCATTTTGATGAGGGAGGATAACAGTGTAGTTAGTGGACATATAAGCCCTCCCATCTATCTGGCAGTATCCAACAAGCACAGACTGATACTTAACTTATGCAAAAAAGTAAAAAGCTATCTGAGAATTTTATCAAAGAAACGTGGGACTCTAATAAGAGCACAGGAAAATATAAAAATCGTTATTAAGAAAACTGCACCTAAGAACTTACTGGACATTAGGCTGGAGAAAAGGTGAAACTCCTCACTTGAATCCTGTTAAATTAGGGCTTTTCTATGCCCACTCTAGCTCACAACTAATGACACAATGACCTATTACATCTATTAGTAGGCTTCAAGCACTACAGCTGGGCAGACACTCATCTATTTTAACAAGACTGTGCTGGCCTGATCTATTTCCCAGTCAAGTGTCCCGTTACCTGCCATCTTAATCTCGCCTTGGCTGCTCCTGCTTGATCCATTTCATCATGGTGACTCCCTCATTGTGATGATCTTCTTCTCATGGCTTCTCCTCTTTGCTCTACACCTGGGACTCCTACTCTGGGATCGGAAGACCCTCCTTGCTACAGTAGCCTTGCTACTGGCTGTGCAGGTCTTTATTAACCAATCAGAGGGTGCTAGATAACAACTGTTACACAACATTGAGACTGGGGATGCTTCACAGAAATGACAATGACACTGTGTGGACTGCCCTCCGATCTCTGGGTACAGAAATCAGCATTTGAATACACACTGCACAAAACTATCCCCTAACAGGAGCACAAGTGGAGGAGACCTCACACCGCCCACAGTCCTGTCATCTGATCACCGAGTGTGTTCATCAAAGGGTAGGTAGGCAGAGAGTTCCTAACTGTCCCTGAGATTTCAACTGAGCTTTGTGGATATAGCCTCTTAAAATGCCATCCATTCATCACCCCTTGTCTTGTCTATTTGAACTTGTCATCCAACTGTGCACCTATTCTTTCATCTGGATCTGGTCCTGCCCTTCACCTTCTATAGCTACCAGAGTCTCACACCTCACTCCTGCAGCTCAACTCTGACCTTACAGACTGTCTCAATGGCAGCAACAGTAAGATCGGGAGTACCTCCAGCAGATTCCCCAGCTAGGCTCCCTGTCTTCTGCAGACACTTTCTTACACCCCCGTGGGTTCCCCCACTTCTTACCCCCAAGCATCTTTGAAATTTCTTGAACTCTGCTTCAACCTCTTTAACCCTTACAACCATTCTGTACCAACAAAGAGATATTATGTTTATTGTGTGATATGTAAAGTGTGGTCTGAGAGTGATATTAATGATGAAGATTGAAAAGAAAAAACACGTATTCACTTTGGCTGCTGTCTTAAGAGTTTCTACTGTTGTGCTAAAAACACAACTAATGGATGAAAGGGTTTATTCCATCGAACAGGCAAGCACATTACCAAAAGAAGTCATGACAGGAACTGGAGGCAGGATCTAATCATGCAGTAGTGCTCCTTACTGGCTTGCTCCTTCCGGCTTGCTCAGCCTTTCTTCTAGCATCCAGGGCCACTAGTCCAAGGATGACACCACTTGCAATGGGCTTTGCTCTTCCACGACATTCACTAATTAAGAAAATCAGTACAGACTTGTTTACATGCCAATATTACAGAGTCATTTTCCTCAGTTGAGAGAGCCTTTCTTCACACATGGCTACAGCTGTGTCAAGTTGACGTAAAACTAGGCTGTCAGGGATGTGGGTTTACTTGGCAATCCTTCTGAACTGATTTTTTTTTTTTCAATAAATCCTGGCACTGTTGAAGGACACAAACATGTTTGACTATGCTTCTAACATAAGTTTCTTCATGAAGTTGTCTTGTATTCGTGGCCTTCCTTTCACAGACATGAGTACTTAGTTAGTATAATGAAAAAAAAAATCCCAATATTTTCTTGGATAAATCAAACTCAGGCCCTGGGTCATGGAACCGCTCAGTGAGTTAAAGGTCTGTGAGCTGAGTGCCATCCCTGAAATTCATAAAGTAATAACTCAGTTCTACAAGGGTGTTCTTTGACCCCCACACAGCTGCTATAGCACACATGAACCCCCGGGCTAAAAATAAAATGTAAATTAAACCTCACGCCCCTCTCTCTAAGATCTTCATAGCGGCATCTAAGAGGCCCTTTCTTAGTTTTTCTTTCTGATTATGTCCTGGCTTTCTTCCCAACCAAGACTAAGCGGCAACTCCAAGTCACTCCTTATATTTGCAGAATATTCCTCTTGAGCTTTCTTAGCTTCAGGGCAATGGGGCTTTGGGGTAGTACTTAAGTAAGGAAAAAAAAAAAAAAAAAAAAAAAACAAGAGAACCAGAAGGAAATCGTTAGAAACTACTGTTGAACAAGAAAATGTGACACTACCACAGGGCTTGTCGTAATTATTGGAATTTTAGTGTTATCTCTGTCAGGGGACATGCTGCAGCACTGGACTTCAGTGAAGCAGTAAATGCAGACACCACAAACGTCGGCCCCCGGGCTCGTGGGGTGACTCACAGCGCAGACGGCTCTGTCTCCATCATTCTGACTCGTCAGAAAACATCTGCTAGAATCATCTTCTCAGAATACCAGGCACGATTTGGCTCTCTTTGTGGTTCTGGCCTGCTTTTTTTCTTTTCACTTGGCTGATTTAGTTTCATGTATGACATCATTTTCCAATGTACATGGACTTCATGACTCATATCTAAGTAGGGAAGAGTCTATATAAGATGACAAAAGCATGTAATCAAGGTTTGAAAAAAATGATCTTTAATCTGAAAGTGCTGGATGACAACCAAGATTTCTTACAGAAAACTGTATACTTATTGATCTCTAATGACATATAAAAAAGAAGAGTAAGTTTTAAAAAATCATAATACAAATGAATCAAAGTTTCCTTTTATAAGTAAGTAGCTTTGTTTGCTTATTATTTGATATGCTAAGCAGCTCACTTAATTTTCTGTCACTGGCTGAAAAGAGATTCAACGCTAAAATATATGTACCACCTGGGAAACTGTCTTTCCTCATGCTACAGCTTGGAAAAGTGCTGGGGCCCCTGGAGCATGTTACAAAGCTCTCATACTTGAAGGGTGGGGTCAGCTTTGTGGTAACTCAAGCATCCCCAAGTGGGATGCGCAGAAAAGGCCTGGTTTAGATGTAGTCACAAAGGAAGGGTCTGCTGTTTTCTCCTGCTTGCTTCTCCACCATGTGGTTTCTACTGCCTTCTGAGGTTTCAATCTTAAGCTTGTATACCTTACCCCTCAAACCAATCTCCTTTTCCTAAACTTCTTTTTTTGCAGATCAGTCTTGTTTATCTGACTTTATTGGTTTCCTTTACTGACTACTGCTCCTCCCTCTCCAGAAAGGCCTGCTTTCTTTCATTTTATTTCTTGGCTGTCTGGTTATTTTCCTTCTGGTTTGTTTCCTATAAAGCTCCTCTCTCTGTCCACCCCTGTTATGAAGGATGTTCTCAGAGCATTGCTTCTCAGTCACTCAACAAATATTCACTGAATACTCCTTCACATTTTTTCTCTTACACCCACATACAGACCATCAAATTTTCCTGTCTTTACAGTAAAGCTTGTTGAGAAACTGACTTTGATTTACTAGTACCAATGTGTTTAGTGCCACCGTGGCTTCTTTGCTGGGCACCAGTCTCTAAATGGGTCTCTAGCGTTGCTTTTCACCACCACCTGCCCCTTGGTTCTTCATCTAACATCTGGAATCTCATCCTTTTTAAAACCCACCTCAAAGCACACTTGCTCTGTCTCAGACATTCACAGGACTTTTCACCTAGATCAAAGGAGGAAGGCTCAGGTGTTTGCCTGTTCCCTCTTTATCAGTTCTTAGGCATTATTTTACTATTCTTACACAGTATAGAACCCAGTTTGGCCTCTCTTTTCCCCCTAACTTCAGGGACTTTGCACACGTGTTAATTGTGTCAGGATCACTTTTCCTCCATACCCCATACAACCCAAGTATGTTTTTAGTAATGCTGTACCAGAACCCTTCACTTAAATTTACAGCAAATTTCTTCTTTTGTTGTTGGAGGTTGGTCTAATGCTAATTACTGGTCCTGAAGATCTATTTGGTTCCTGCCTACCGGATACACGCATCCTTGTTTGTGTAAACCTGCCTAAGACATAGCTGACCAATTGATTAAACAGCCTATACCTGGGTAGGGAAGTATGGGATAGGTGTGACTAGGGTTCCTGGGCTTTTGAGGAGAATCACAGGAAACAGACAGATGGGTGGAGGGGAAGAAGGAGGATGGCTTGATGGGTTAACTTAGAGAAGAAACTATGTGTGACTGGAGAAAGGACTCCAATGATGGCGTGGAAAAGCCCAGATAAAGAATAAAAGCCAAGTACCATGAGATTATGGGCGAAAGGTAGTCCAACTGAGGACAACCAAGGTGGATCACATTGGATGGGGTCTCAGGGATGGATGGTGAGGATATTGAGACAGTTTAAGTGTCTGCCTGGCCCAAGGTAAATAAAGCAATTATTAATCTAACACATGTCTGTGTCTTATTATTTGTGCTAGTAGGTTAAATAATACCATCATGATAATCTTAGGGCTAATAGTAAACATTATAAAGCCCACCACCAATTTTTAATTTATTACAGCGTTTTGTGGTTTTACTTTTCTTGATTTTTCCTCTGTATCACTCATTCACACATTTAATATCTCTTCTTCACTTCATAATGGTTTTATTGATATTAAAAAATGTCTAATAAAAAGCTATAAAAGAAATAGACTTGGACAGGATGTAACATGAATACAAACTGAATATTCTGCCCCATCTAAGTTGTAATAGGACAAGACATATAGAGTCTTTATAGTGGAACTTGAGTTGGTTAGTTCAATGAAGGAGCAGTGGGTTGTTTGTTAGAAAGAAAACATGAACAGAAAGATAAAATGAACAGAAAGATACCAGGAACAAAGGAATATAGGCTTATACCCTGCTTTCGCCCTTGATCCTGTCATTTCTGAACACACCAACCTGTCTTCTTGTAGTCCAGGGATATACAATCAGTGATGGGTTGCTTTATCTCTGAGCATAGCAGGCTGGCAAAGTGTGGAAAGTAAGAAGCATTTCATGGCCCTTCGGTCAATGAATGTTGGAGTTGAGAATAAAGATACCGCAGATATCTTCTTGAACCTGGGCTAGGTTATCTATGAAGTTATACATCAGGTCTGTGGACTAAAGACCATACCTACTGGGTTAGATTGCTAAAATCCACTCCCGGTTGTCTTTTCTGAAATTTCTTCAACCTTATCTACTCAAGTTTCTCCTGAATACATTCTTCCTATAATCTTGGGCCAAGGTTGGCCTATGTTGGAACCCAAATGATGACAATGATTGCTATCCAATTTTTATCCTTTGGAGGAAAAAAATTAAAATCTTTATCTTGGGCTGGGAGACAAAGTAAGACAAATCAATCAAGCATAAGGTATAAAATTAGTTGGCTTATATTTTAGTGGAATAATTTGAATTGTAGGTGAGTGGGTTAGGATGGCTTCCATATCTTCTGTGAGATCTTTGTTTACAGGTGAAAAAAAAATCACAGCAAATGATAGATCAACCATAATATTGAGTGCCACAGTTTGAGGACAGAAAGCAGCCATAGGAAAGTTGGTCAGTGAGAAAACGCTTAAGCTGTGATATTAAAAGATGTGTTATTAAGCAGGAAAGAAAAAGGGGAAGGAGACAGAGAAACTATGAAGGGAAAATGTAACCATTCTCTGGGTTGGTGATATTGACAGCAGAGATTAGAAACAAATCTGAAGCCATGTGAGAGCATCATTAACAGAGATGAAGAGCTAGGAACTGGGTGTGAGATGTGGATTTGATAAGCTAAAGATGCTGAGTGCTTTCCATGGGAACATACAAATAGATATCTCCAGCAGACAGCAGGGTTGGAAAACTGAGAGGGCAGGAAGTAATTTGGTTTCATAATGGGGCACTTTTGGACTGTGATGGAAGTGTCTGGCTATTTTGAAAATCTCAGAGACACTTCCTTTATAGAAGCTTTTAAGTTCTGACTCTGAGACTCAACAGATGAGGAGAATGTCATAGCAACCCATAATTACTGGTGGACTCCACAGTTAGGCATACATGGAGTTTCCAGTTCTAGCCAGGCAAGTTGAGGAATCCAGAGGTTCGGGGGGGGGGGGGGGGGAGGAGTAAAGTTCAAGAAACCTGGCAGAGTTCAGTCTGGAATTCTGGAAACATATTTATCCAAACGACCAGCCGTTCTGTTGAGGGCTGGTTCTATTTGCCCCTGCCTGGATTCGTGAGTCTGCACCTGCCACTCACACTGTAAAGGAATGCATCCCCTAGCTGTTCCTTCGTCAGAGGAAGTAACTCCCACTTCATTCTTCCTTTTTCCCATTCTTCTCCAGTCTCACAGTTTCCATTTCCTTGATTACGTCTACTTGTCTCAGACCTTCCCCCAATTTTCCTTTATTAAAAAGAGAGGGAGTAGGGAGGGAGAGAGACACACCAAAAGCTTCAAAACACAGTAATAACTGGCTTAGTTCTAGTCACACTCCAAATATGTACAGAATTTCCCACCTGTTTTCAATTTGTTAACCAGGATTCCTCTTGACTTTACGCTAATTGTACAAAAACTGTGATCATGAATTTAGGTAATTTTAATTAAAAAAAAAAAAAAAGGAATTCCGAGTTAGAACGTGTATTTCCCGCCTCCTCTTATTTCAGGAAGATTTAAGCAGCACATCTAGAATCTGATCCTTTGTTCTTTCTTAAAGTAAGCATACCAGAGAGTGTGTGGGATGAAGCTGTCGAAACTTTTGCCCTTGCACCATTCGGCGTAAATCTTCGGCTAAAGTGTGAGAACAAAGGAAAAAAACGACTTTGTATAGACATACTAACCAAAACCCAAAGTAGTGGAGGCGGCTCCCAGGAGCCCTTGACTGGCTCCCCTTACATCTTCGGAAGTAATTTTCCATGTGCCCGGCAGGAAGACCTTGTAAAGCGCAGCCCCAGGTCGCACAAGCTGGGCTTGGACTCCACTGGATTTACAGGCTTCATTACTGGAAAGAGGCTAAGGCTCTCCTGGCAGCAGCGGCGGGAGAGTTGTTCACCGGACAGTGAAAAGTTTCTGTTCACCGAGTACAATCGAAGCAAGGCCTTCTCTGACACGGTAATGCTTAAGCTCAGAAGCAGCGGTGCCCCGGGAATGGATCCCCAGCCCTGCTGGCTGGGAGTGTGACAGGAGCCTACTCAGCAAAGCAGGCTGAAGACCCCCCGCAGTCACCACTCACCTCCGGTTCAGCAGAGAAGGAGATCAAGGAGATCTAGGCAGGGCCCGCAGGAGTGGAAGCTTCTGGAACACGGGGAGAGGCAGAGGAGCGCACGTCCCACAAGAACGCTCGGGGCCGGGGCGTGGGGCGGTGCACGTAGGCGTCGGCGACTCCGAGGGTGGGGGCGCAGCCCCGACGGCTC
Organism: Psammomys obesus; assembly: GCF_907164565.1. Taxonomy (NCBI): domain Eukaryota; kingdom Metazoa; phylum Chordata; class Mammalia; order Rodentia; family Muridae; genus Psammomys; species Psammomys obesus. Next base: position 3,101,311 of record NW_026596120.1, read on the forward strand.
GGGACCCGGGGTTCCAGGAGCAGCGCCCCGCCCCCGGCCCCGCCCTCCTTGGCGGCTCTTAAGCCCGCGCCGCCCGAGCCGCCGGTTCCGTCGTCCGCTCCACGCGCTCGGGCTCCGCGCTCGTCCGCTCCGTCCCCTCCGCCCGCTTCTCCATCCACGCAGTCCGCTAGCCGCCGCCGCCCGGGGCCCACGCCTGGCCGGGCTGCTCCTCGGGGTCTCCGCATCTCGCGAGAAGTCTCCGCGGCAGGCCTCGGGCTCCCGGGAGCAGGGGCGGAATGGGGGGCGGCGGAGCGAGACCCGGGCGACTGCTGCCTATGCTAGCCCTGCTGTCCTGGGCGGCCGGCCTGGGCGTGGCGGAGGAGACGCCCTCGCGCATCCCTGCAGGTGAGGTCCCCACGCCGCCTCCCGCGGGCTCGTCTGGAGGGAACCGGGCAACTTTCCTTCCCTCTTTGTAGGCTTCATCCCTGCCGGACCCTAACCGCGGGGCTCCGTGCTTTGCTGCGGTTGATGGGGACATTCCTTCCAGCGCCCCGGAAAGCAGCTCGCCATCCTGCCCCTGCCTAGTAGCCAAGCCGTGCTCGGGACCTGGCTGCGGGCAGACGCCCTGCGCGCCCACCCACTCCTCCTCCTGTTCCACCTTGGGGCGCGGAGTCAGGCTTCCCCGAGCCCTGGCCCTGGCGGGTGTTCGGAAGCTGAGCGAAAGCTAGTAGTTGGAGGCAAGTTCGTGTGAACAAAACTTTCTGGGTTCAGCCAGAGGAGAACCCCGCCGCCTGTTTGTCTTAACAGGACTTGCAGCGCTTTATCGCGCCGGGGAGTTTCTCTGGCGGTTTCCACTTCTGGGCCCTGGACTTAGCTCCTTGGAACTGAGCCTAGCGTTTAAATGACCTGATGTGCTTTGGTGGTGAGTGGGTGGATGAGATAGTTTTGCCTTTCTCAATAACCACTAGACGCTTTCCTTCTGGAAAGTAAGACCACGAGCAAACATTTCCACCTTGGAAACTTGACACTTGACACAAGGCCTGCTGGTCCGTGTAGCCATCTTTTTATCTTCTTCTCCGGACAGTTCAAGAAACCTGAGCGCTGAGCAGCCGCTCGCTCGCTCTTTGTGGAGCAGCGCTTGCTCTGTTGGCAGCAGAAATGGTTACCTTATCCTATCAGTCACAGGGAAATCTGAACCGGTATGACTATTCTGTCTTTGAACTAAGTTTAATCACAGAACAATGGTATTTCTTTCAGCATAACACTTGAAAAAAAACCACACAAATAAATGCAAATAGAGACGCAAAATATAAAAACGTGCTCCGGAAATTGTCTTTGTTGAAACACCCAAATCAACTTTTATTGATAAATAAAAATAACCTTGAGGCTTCGGCTTTTGTGTATTTTACGCCAACTCTCGATGCCAACACTCACTTTTTTACAGAGCCTATCCGTGCCAGGCTTGCTACCTTTAAATTTGCAGTAAAAAACCAATCCCGTCCCTGTGCAAGCTTTTACGTTTCGTTGAATTGGATGTTAAATTTAAAATGGATTGTAATATAAGAGGAAGGGAATTTCAGATATGAATGTTTTCCATATAAAACCCACGGTTGATATCTGAGACGTGGTTTCTGTGGCAGGTGGGCACGGAGTTCGGTTATGAGCTAAACGCTGGAAATGTTAGTGTGCGCTAATGGGAGCTAGAGAGCAGAAGCCGAGCTGGTTACATGCATGGGCCGATGGTGTTTAGTATTCTGTGCTGAGCTGAGAAGCGCAGAAGATACATTGTTTGGTAATTTGGTCAGATTTATCAGCGGTGGTTACTTTTATCCCTGAAGTAGTATAACTGAAAATGTCCACATTAATACAGAAATGATCTTTGAGGTCTCAGTTGTTGTCTAGATTAGTGGGTCTTCAGGAAGAGTGACGTTGTCTAAGATCACCTCTGACCACATCTTTTGTCAGTGTGTCCTAGTAGGTCGGTAAAAAGTGTACTCGGAGCTGGGGAGGTGGCTCCGTTAGTTGTCCCGATCGTGTGAGGGCCTGAGTCTGCATCTCCTTGGTCCACTTAAAAGCTAGGCATGGTGGCCTACGCTTACAATCCCATTGATGATGAGACAGTAGGCCGACTGGGGCAGATCCTTGAAGCTGACCGGCTGGCTAGCATAGCCTGCTTGACACAAGTTGCAGGCTAATGAGGGACCCTGTGTCAAACAAAAGCTGCCGGTACCTGACACATGACTTCACACCTTCTCAGGCACACCCAGTGTGCCTCTTCTCCCACGTAAAAGGAGTGGATTCACTCAGCATTTCTCCTTGGCTCTGCTGACAGTTTGCTCTTGGTGACTGTTTTATGTATTGTGAGTTTAGCTTTGTCCTTGACCTCTATGCAGTAGATGCTGGTAGCATCCAGAACTGAAATGTGAGAACAAAAGACATCTTCAAAACAGCAAAAGGCCAGTCTCCTGAGGGGCAAATGGTCCAGGCTTGAGATAAATAGGTGTCCTAAAAGCAATGTGACATTTTTAGTACTTGTCCGTTGTTGCTGCGAATGTGCTTTTGGAATATGTTTCCTGGCTTTGTGCTGTGTGTTCAACAGTTGGGAATGTCCTGCTAGTTACAGTCTGCTGGGTGCTGCCCTGAGAGTCTTGGCTGCCCCTCCATTCCAGGCTCAGAGAGAATGTAGACAAGATTTCGGCTAAAGTCATCATTTGTCCTCATTTATCCTTGAAGCATTTATCAGAATTATCTTTCTTGGAACTCTCCTCAGGCGGAGGTCTTCAGTCAAGTTCGTACGTTGATGCTTCTTTCTGTACCCCACTCCTTCTAGATGACAGAAGTGGAAGAGTGTGTTCCTGTCAAGTCTGCAGTCCGGATGCTAGACCTAGATCGAGACTAGTGTGTGCTTTTAGAGGCACCTTGACTGTTTTATGAACTAAACTGGGGTGGGGTGGGGGAGTTTGGATAAAAATTGAAGGACATAGTTTCAGACATTTCTGTTAAGACTAGTATTTTTCGGTGATATTCATTTATAAGCTCTTTAATTTGCGATGGCACATTCAAGGAAGGAAGAAAAAGCTTGTCCCTGTCTGCTGATGCAAACCAGCAATTTACAGGGTGGAGAGGGAGAGAGCAAGTCTCTGGAAAGGCTGTGGGGAGGGAAGGAGGCAAACTCCTTCTCTGTACTTGGTCTGTCTTCTGCACTTTCCCCCCAGTCAGTCTAGTACCTAGGAAATGCCTCCCCTTGCTGTCTTTGGTTTTTGCTTTTTTTTTTTTTTTTTTTTTTTTAATAATGTCTTCATGTGGTTGGGTAGGTTATGAAGCTCAAACCTGTTTTGCTTTGTGTTTATGATTTAATGACTTACATTTGAAGTGGTGTTTTACTCCTTTTTACAGTCCTCAGCTTGCATGCTTGGCCCTTTTACCACAAAGAGATTCACTGTTTATTTTGTTAGGCTTAAGGTCTTCTTTAAGAATTGTGAAAAGTAGTATGTAGCCATTAAGGTTAGTAGCTGCTCCCTTTATAGGCCTTCAGCTGACTTGGCCCAGTGTTCTTTCTCCCTTAGGGACCCTTGCCACCAAGACTGAGTACTTTTTAAACCATGTCCTCTCAGCTGGGACCTTGTTTCCAAGCCACTGATCGCAGCTCTTCCCCATGGCTCGTGTTTTCCCCGATTTCTCTTGATAAAAGACGGTCCAGTCAGGGCTTCCCTCAGGTGCTTACGTGCCGCAATCAGTTGTAGGGACAGAATTGAGATTTAGGATGATACTCATTTGCCACAAGGCCATTGGGGAGCAACAAGAGTAGCCTGTACCCTTTCTCCAGGCTGTTTCTGTTTCTTCTTGCCCTCATTATTGTTGTTTGACTTTTGGGTATGTGGGAAAGAAATAGCAGCTGCCTTCATTGACTTAAAGAGAGAGGTGTTTATCAGGGAGAGCATGCTGTTTGTACATAGTGGTATATGTTCGAGACTAAAGGCCAGTTCGCCTCTCAGCCAGGGAGAGACTGCAAACCACGGGCCAAATCCACAAGGTCAAACCCAGCTATGTATTTTTGTGTGGCCTTTAAGCAAACACACACCACAATTTAGGATGGGTGGAAAAAGATCAGGAGGAAAGTAAAATATCATGGCATGTGAAGACTTAATGAACTAGAAGCTGTAGAGGCTACAGTCATATTTGTGTGCTGGCACATTGTCTGTGGTGGCTTTAGTGCTCCCAAGCAGAGCGGAGTAGTTCTACACAGATGGAATTGACCACACAGTCTTAAAATGTTTACCATCTTGCCCTGTGCTGGTCCTTGCCAAAGGAGATGACATTCAGACTGAAACTGTAACACATGTAGATTGCTCCTCTCTTGGAAAGAGCAGCATTTGGGACAGTAGCAGCTGGCTGTGGGCATGCCAGAGGCCTGGTTTTCATTAGATGTTGCCAGTGATTTTTGCAACTTTTGAAACAGAACGCTTGGAATCTAACTAGATATATACTTTGGTGCAAATACTGTTTACGTCGTTAAAAACAAAATATCTGTATTTTGGCCAGATGGGAACAGGATGCGTTTTTCTTTAGCTTATATTCTCGCAATTTATACAAGGGACTTGGTGTGAACTTTGGCTTAGTGTCCTTGAATGAAATAATTAGTACATTTGTCACTTGGAAGTCTTCGTCTCCCATAACTGTAGCAGTAAATCAGGCTGAATTGAGAGAGTGGTGCATTTTCAAGTGACTGGAACTGTTGTGTATGTGTATTTTAACTCTTTCCCTCCCTTCTCCCCCATGCCCCATGAACACACTATAAAGGAGGAATTTTCAAAGGTATTGCCATTGCAGTTACCCCCAAATAGCTCCTCGGAGTTGGAGAATATGGGCACTGTTACTGTGCTAAAGCTGCCTTGAAAGCTTGGTTTGTAAAGCAGTGGCTGGCATTCAGTGGAGCACTGTTAGATTATTGCCCTACTGACTGGGTCACAAGGATACTTTTGATACTTGAAACACTTCATAGTTTTAAAATGTAACTTCAAGTAAGTTACTGTGTATGTCAAAATGCAGCTTATAATTAAAAACATAGTAACTTCATGTAAGTCTCAATATTTTTCACTCAGGATAACTTCACTTGAAAACTTAGATTGGGAGGTATGTGATTTTTTTTTACCTGAAGAGTAGATTTCTTTTAGTTTTATGTGTTGTTAGGTGTAAAATTAAGTCTTAGTGGCATTTCTATAACATGAGTATCCTTATTTAAAAAAAAAAATTATTTAAGCCAGAACATTTATACATTCTTTTTTGTTTGACTCATGACTTGGTACAGTTTTCTCAGTGTAAAAAGAGTGCTGTATTCACATTCCTATTGACATAAGAATTTTCTTGGATTTCATAAAGGAGATGCAATTATGTGCAGAGGGACTTATGGTGACTCGATTTGTTAGTTCTGCGTAGCTTTCTGTAGTGCTACCAGGACTGTAGCTTGACGTTAGTCTATATAGATTTAGAATGCTGACCAGCCAGGGACGCATCTCTGTGTAAGGAGGCCACGGGCTGCCTTTTTGCCTCGTCTAACGGGCAGACAACACTGAAATCTTTCCTTTCCCTGTTCTTTTTGATTGCCACTTCTCATCTTAATACCAGCATCTGTGCAGGTTTCTGAGTGACAGGGGCACTCTCCACGTTGCCAAGACAGGGAGATCCCATGCCTTGGGGTACTCTTCTCTTCTGCCTGTGGATTTCTGTTCCCGAAGGACAACCGATTGTAGAGTCTTCACCAGACATGAAAACAACAAACCCCATTTAATTTATGCAACCTATAGAACATGCTTATCACTATAAATAGGCCCTGTAATGATTTTTAGTGGGGTTAATGAGGGCTTGTCAGGAGTATTTCTGTCGAACTGGTGTGAGTTTCCTAAGTAGGACAAAGTTAAAATTACATCTCTTTTGTTGTACTGTTTGCCGATTTTAGTATTATTTAGCTTATTGTTGAATGAATACGATATCCGTTTATTACGTTAACTTATCTTTGGCTTTTTTTTTTCCTTAGGGTTGCAGTGTCAAATATTGCTAAGGAATTGCTTCATTTGCTTTCCAGTCTTAAGGTTTTTTCCAAAATTAGTGTGAAAGAGGCTTTTCATTTGGTTTCAATATGATGGTTATATTCCACACAGAGAGGTGACAATATTCTGTGGAATGAAGGACCTTTCAAATACACGTTTCTGTGTTTTGAAAAGAGGAGGTCTGACTGTCTAGCTTAGCCTGGCTTCAAACTTGCCTTCCCCTGCCTCAGCCTGTCCAAGGCTGGGGTTATAGGCATGGACCATGATGTCCACGTCAGCACAGACAGCTCTTCGCTCTCACTGCCACTGCCCCAGACACTCAGATATACACAAGAGATATTCACTCTCTCTTAGCTCTCAGTTCTTCACACATTGGGCCACCTTCGCCCTATCCGCACTCTGGGGGAAAGGGGGCCTGACAGGCAAGTGCTGCTTCTTAGATTCCCCACAGATCCTACTGGTCTCATAAAAGCTAGCCTCGCTCCCTAGCACCAGGCGTTTACAGATAACTAGGACTGCAGATGACAGCCTGACTCAGGACCTCCAGCTATAGGCCTGTGCAATGCCGTCAGGACGTTTGTTTTCAACTTCCCTTAGCCAGAAAACAAGAAAGCATTTCCCTAAGTTCTAATTGGGTGATGTCAGATGACCTTGGGCCCATTTCCTTGGATGCAGCACCTTCCTTCTCCCAATTAATTGTCTCACCAGAAACTTTAAAAATAACTCTGTTCTTTTTGGGCTGGTTGAAGCTTCCCCTTTTCCCCACTGTCCTGTCCTGTTCTCCAGTTAATTCTTTGCCTGAAAATTGGTCCTACTTGGTGTCGCTCTGTTGGATGCCTTTCTTCCCTATAACAGCATGCAGCATGGTTGACTTTCCTGCAAGCTTAGCAAGAAGTGAAAGAAGTGCATGGATTCAAGCAGTTGTTCCTGATGCTGGAGCATCATTGGTTGGCAGGAGACACTCCCAGAATCCTTCCTTCCCTCTAGAGCACGTTTCTGCAGCTGATTTTGGTTTAGTTAGCTTGGAGCCAAAGTTTATATGGGGTTTTAGGGTGCTAATTACTCAATACTTATTACACAGAGGGGAGCCAGTTACTTTTCCTTTTTTAAAGGCCACATCTTACTTAAATACCCCAGGCTGGTCTTAACAATGCTGGGATTACAGACCTGTGTCACCATGCATGCCTCCTGTTTTTGTTATTCTGGATTGAGTTTCTAGCCATTCCTCACGCATGTGAAAACTTTCCTTCTTGGTTCTATAAGTATGCTTAATACCAGTAGCTGTTTTGTTTTGAAAAATCCTGCAAATAGATAATTTAGATTACGTCTTTCAAAACCCAAATGACCCGACTAATTCACCCTCCTAGGAAGTCCTGCAGGCTCTCCTGCCCAGGTCCGACTGGCTGGTTGGCTGGTTGGGTTTTTCCAGTCCTGCCCATGCCAGCTCTGAGGCTTCTTGTCTTCAGAGGTCCCGGCTCCCACTCCAGCCATGCTGGTATTTCTTGGCTGCCAGCCTGCACTGTGGCTGTGACCAGAATGCCCTGCTCATCCAGGCTCCACTAATTCCTGCCGTCCGCTTCTAGAGGACAGTTCTCTTTTTCTTCTCAGTTTAGTGTAGACAAGGTTGGAATTTTTTAAACAGTGACTTTACTAGGTAACCAAGGGCAAAACAAAACCAAACCCAAATCTGGAAAATCACCAAAGCAAAGAAACGAACAGACCCATGCAGCAGACAGAGTTCTCAGTGTTTTCTGACTGGGCGTCCTTAGAACCCCATGCTCCTGGCACACTCCTGGATTCCGAAAATCCTTGCCCAACTTTTGTTTGGTTAATCCTTTATCTCCTTGCTTTTCCCAGCACAGTATTTTACAAGGATAACTGTTTTCCAAGGTAGGAGTCCTTGACATTCAAGGTAGAAAGGGCCTAGTGGATGGTTTGTAGCCTCTCCGTGTCGTGTTAGCATAAGCCTACCCATTTAGCAATCCATTTTCTTCATAGCAGGAAGATTCTGTGTCTTTATTTATCTACTTATTGATTTTTTTTTTTGCCTGTATAATTCCCTTTTTTTTTCTTTTATTAATTATTTGAGAGTTTCAATGTTTGGATCATATTCAGTGCCTCCTCCAGCTTTCCAGGAGTATAATCCCCTTTCCTACCAACCCAGCTTTGTGTCCTTAAAAAAAAAAAAAAAAAAAAAATCTTCAAGGCCAGTGTGTGCTGGCCAAATATTCTTGGATGTGTGGTCGTCCAGTGGAGCTGTTAAGCTAACTTGTTTGCTTTACTATAATTCTTGGTTTTGAGTAGTAATTTGCAATGGCATTTGTGATTCCGTAGTTTACTAAATGCTGATTTAATTAGTTTAAACTTTATGTTTTCTCCTAATAATACTTTCTGTTGGTAGATAACAGTTTCACAGTTTCTATTGTTTAATACCCTGGATATGACAGTATTTCAGAGATGAAATATTTTTTGGATGCCTTGTTTGTTTTGTGTGGAGGGAAGAGAAAAGTAACACAAACAAACCCACAGTAGACTCAGTTCTTTTGTACATGGAAATTGTAGGAATTATGATAGGAAAATAACTCATATGTAAAGCGGAAGAACTCAGAGAGCCTGCAGGATGAAGCACAGAGAAGACAGTAGACAGTAGCTGGCAACAGGAGGAAGCAGGGACCTGAGATCCCTTCTTTCTGTATCCTGAGCCCTCAGAGGCCAGCAAACATGAATGGCAGGTATGAGTTTTCTCTCACTGCTACTTGATACTTCTAGAATTCTAGCTGTACAAAGAGCGACAGAATCCAAGTACTACCAGAATCAGAAATAGGCCTTGGGAAACTGACTTATTAAGCCAAAGAGAACAGAGCCACACAGTGGCCTTGTATTTTGAAGTTTGTGTTTCCTCCCACATGGGATTTGACTGAAATTTGATGTGGCTTTTTTTTTTTTTTCTTAACGAGCTTTTGATTTAGAGGTAAGATAATAATACTAACAATAACTGGAATGAAATTTACATTTTAAAATATTCCAAATGCTACATATGAGGGAGGATAACAGTCTAGTGCTTATATGAAGCTATTTTTTTTCTTCTCAGAGGAATCAGATAATACAATACATTCAAATATTATAAAACTTTAAAAAAAACTTTTTATTCTGTTTCTTCCTATTTAGCAAAGAAGATGCTGGCAACCCCTTGGATGGCTAAAAGTCAACCTAAATAGCATGTGCTATTTAAAAATTGACCCTCTTCCGTTTGTTACCGAAATCATGATGGCATTTACTGCGTTAGAACCATAAGTTGAAAAGAAATCCACTTCATAGGAGAAAAAGTGCAGGAGCGTGTGCGTGCGAGTGTGTACGTGCATGCTTGCATGCACTGCTAGACACAGAGATCGTCCTTAAGCCCCTAGAATGGAGTGGCACGTGTGTTGCTAGGTTGCTGTCTCAGCAGTATTTGTTCTTTCTGTTTGCACCCTCACAACTGGATGTTATCTAGTGAGTGTGCAATCTTTCCGCTGATCCTTGGAGGATTGCTTGTTCTTTCTTTCTTTCTTTCTTTCTTTCTTTCTTTCTTTCTTTCTTTCTTTCTCTTCTCTCTCTCTCCCTCCCTCCTTCCCTCCCTCCCTCCCTTCCTTCTTTTATTTTGGACTCTTTTATCTACTGTTTCTGAAAGGACCACACCCCCCCTCCCACAGGTGGGGGCCAAACTAAGGGTGCTGCTCTTGCGAGGCAGATGTTCTACCACTGAGCTAAACCCCTAGCTCTCCAAAGTGATTTTTTAGGTAAATTAAAGGAAGAAGTTGAGGCAGGACAATTGGAAGGAAAGAGGGTCTGTTTTAAAAAAAGCAAAATTATTTTTTTGTTATGATACTACAAAGTTGTACAAGCGCATGCACCTTGACTGAATTAACCATGATTTGTTGAGTATGTAAATAAACACTAACAGTTACTTGTCCCAATATGCTGCATATTAAAGAAATATCTGGTTTACCAAAATGGTAAGCTCTTTTGCGGATAGGTGTGCATGCTCATTCATACATGTGTGGGTGCACGGGAGTGTAGGTACACGTGAACATGTCTGTGTGTGTGCATGAAGGCCAGGGATTGAAGCTGGGTATTATGCTAGACCCTTCTGTATTTTATTGAGATCTCTACATGAACCCAGTACTCCTGCGTTTTAGACAGCCAGCTTGTCCCTGGGATTTTCCTGTCTTCTTTGAAGTCCTTGTATTATCAGTGGGCCATACCTACACAGTTTTTAGTACGGGTGTGGAGTATCCAAGTTCTGGCCCTCAAGTTTTGGGGCCAGCACTTTATTGAGCCATCTCCCTAGCTACCTGTTAAGTAACTTTTTTTTTAAGTCGGTATTACACATTTGATGTTTTTATGTTCTTCAGGCACAGCATTTTCTGCCTACAGGGTGACAGGTCTTAAATAGCTAAGCTCATTATATAGGTCAGTTAATGGCTCAGTTACTTGACTAAGGCTTTTGTGTGGCTCATGATGATGTGGGTGGGATCAGACACTTCTGGCTGATATGTGAGGGGTCAAGTTAGATGTTTTACAACATGCACAAGCTAAGAAAGAACTATCACTGATAATGCATTTCTTTTCCTATTGCTAGCCTTGGATTCTTAAAGGCCTGTGTGACATCTCAGTGTTAGAGTGCCTCACTATCATGCGCAGTTTTCAACAATGAAAATGAAACAAATTCCTCATATATGTAAGACATGCATTTTTCTCAATAATCATATTCACCCACCTGTGAGTTAACTGAAGAGTACGTTTGCGTTGTAGAAAAACCTTTTGATAAATTCTCATGTGAAGAGGTAATAGAAGAGGAGAGACAGAGAAATCGCTTTCCAGTGTGGAGAAAATTGGGTGCCAACAATTGAGAAAAATCTAAGTCAGAATCCTTTGATAAGATTTTGTAATCTATTTTGGTTATATAAGTGGAACCTTAATTATGTCCAAAGTAGAAATTTGGTTTGGCCAGTTTCACTGAAGGACTTTATCTAGGTTATGCTAAGCCATGGCATTTAATATTGACCATAACAAATGGAGTGTTCCAGCTGTTCTCCTGTGGGTGGGCCCTCACAGTAGCTTTCCTCCTTCCTCCCTCCCTCCCTCCCTCCCTCCCTCCCTCCCTCCCTCCCTCCCTCCATCTTTCAATCTCAACCTCTCTCTCTCTCACAAACACACACTTCCTTGCAGCAAATCAGCTGGCTGCTTCCCTGATTAGCAGAGGTGGAGAGATATACATACCATCAACTCTGCATGGGTGTTCTACAGTGAACACGGTGGCGATTCACATATCTCTTGGTACTTCTGATAAACCGAGGTGTGAGCTGGCTGTGCTATGAGGGACTCGAATGGCTGTGTTAACTCCACCTTCATTCTGGTTAACATGACAGCGAGTTTAAGGGTGGTAGTACTGTATTTTGGAATTCTAAGAAATGCAGGAGGAATACAGACGGATGTGCTTGCTTGTTTTTTTTTTTTTTTTTTAGAATTAGCAATTTTTTTAAATTATTATTCATTACAATTTATTCACTTTGTATCCCAGCTGTACTACTCCCTCCATATTCTCCCAGTCCCACCCACCCTTCCTTTTCTCCCCCATGCCCCTCCCCTAGTCCACTAATAAAGGAGGACCTCCTCCCTTTCTATCTGACTCTAGCCTATAGCTCTCATCAGAGCTGGCTGCATCATCTTCCTCTGTGTCTTGGCAGGGCTGTACCCCTCAGGGGCAGCTGATCAAAGAGCTACTGAGTTCATGTCAGAGACAGCTCCAGCTTACCTTACTTTCTGAGAAGAGCCAGAGAGGGCGCACCATAAAGCACAGAGTTAAAAGTATCCATGAGGTTGCTTCTGATACTGGGATCCGTGATGTGTTTGAAAGCCAGGAGCTTACAAACCGCTTACACAGCAACTGTAAAAGAAAGATGGTGTGGAAGCAGTGTGGGGCAACAGTTAAGTGGATAAAGCTTTTGACTCTATAGCAGCTTGTGAAAGAAAGATGATGTGGAAACAGTGTGGGGCAACAGTTAAGTAGATAAAGCTTTGAATGAAGAGATGAGCCTTAAGGAGTCACACGTGAGCAGATTATCCTCCACACAAGCCTCTTAACCTCTCTGAACTCTTTGAGTTCCCTAACAGTAATGCTGCTCCTTAGGCAATTATTTGAACATTAAGTATATGGCAATGCCTGTAGAGGAAGCGTGACTACAAATGGAAATCGCCCAACTTGTGCTATTACTTTTGTACCATTTTAAGAAATACAATTCCAGTTAGTATTTTTCTAAGGTGGAACTGAAAAAAATATTATTCTTATGTTCACATAATGGGAGAAATACAAGATCCCAGCAGGTTTTAATAAGCTAAGCTGTAAAGACAATATTTTCAAAGGAACTCGAAGGAAGTAAATGATAAATTTAACAGCGCAGATGCCATCTTTTTGATGATGCAGATTACTTATTCAGCATCAAAACTTCTTCCTTTATTCTTCTGATACCTTATTTTTTCCTCTCTTTTTCCTTTAAGCCCAGATTTCCTTGGAATCTATGATCATGAATCTATGATTCACTTGTCTCCTGAGTCCTTCAGGCTCCTCTGATTAGTCTAGGTCCTCAGATCTGTTGTTTTAGTCATCATTAGCTTGTCATCTCTGCTTTTCTCGTCTTCAGGAGAAGTATATGCACACATTATTTAGTGTCTCAGATAGCTAACGGCTTTAAATACATAATTTGAAGCTATGCATTTCTGAGAAGTGCTGTTTCTAGGAGGCTTGCTTGACCAGACTATTAATTTCTGTCCTAAACTTTAATCACAGCTGTGCCCAGCTTGTCCCAGGCGGCAGAGTCATATCCTCCTGCTTATGGGATTTCAGAAATGTCAAGTAGTGTTAGGTTTTCAGAATCTGATAACTCTACCTGAAATTTGTTTTTCTTCTCTTAGTGGGGAGAGAGAAGAGAAAGGGAAGGAGGAGGGAGGAAGAGGGAGAAGGAGGGACAGACAAACAGGCAGGCAGACTGACAGAGGTATCCCAGAGTTGCCTTCCCCCAGGATACTGGACTGCAGATGGACCCTGGGGGAAGGGTGCTTTGCTGTCCCTTCACTCTTTGGTACCATGCATTCCTGTACTGGGCAGAGGTCACTGAGGGAGGTAACCATAAATGCTTCTGACCATCCTACTCTTGCCCCACTCAAGTCCAGTGGGCCCTGAGCAGGAGACATTCTCCCAAAGGATACTCAATAATGCGTATAAATGCTGAGTTACGAGCAGTAGGGGCAGCTGGAGTCCTGTGGATAAAGATTGCTGGGTGGGTGAGTGGGTGGGGCTATCTCCAAGGTATGGCTCCCAAGGAAGAATGTTTGCCTGTCCTGACAGCCAGTCTGCTGAGTTTGGGGAAAGATACATCATCTCAGCTCATTCCTGATTATACCGCCTGAGTCCCTTGCTTCTCATGATTCTGAATATGTTCCCTCACTCAGTGTTCACAGTGGATTCTCTGCTGTCAGCCAAGCCCACTCTTACCTATATCTGCTCTGTGTCATATTTCCAGTGTCTTTGACATTTAAAATCCTACTTAGCAATTTTATATCCTCTGTTAGTGCAACCATGGAAGAAATGTTGGTGGCATTTTATCACACTAGTCTCTAAAAAAACCCATCTTGCTAGAAGTGGAAGGAAGATTTTACTATCTTCTCAGCAGAGTCCTTCATCCGCCGGTGTAGAAAGCGTAGTGTAGCAGGGTCTCAGGAATAGTCTGGGTTTCCTGCAGCTCTCCCTGCCGCTCCGACCTCCTGCAGTGCCCTGGCCTGGTATGACATCAGTTATTAGATAGGTAGCAAGTACTTCTCATTACTTTAGGATGAATCAAGGTCCGACCTAGATGTTTAATGGGTTGGAGGACACAGGACCTCCTGTTGTTGGTTACAAAATCTCTGCAGCACAAGCCTCTGGAAGCCTTTTGACTGACATCCCCACTTGGGTGGGTGGGACACTCATGTCATAAATAAGAAATTGGGAAGAGGGCTGCCACAAGTCAGAGCACCACTGAGGAAAACTTCATCTTACAATTTATAATTTTATATTTTAAAATCTGTATTATGTATCTCAAGCAGAGGGACTACAAGAATGCCTTAAGAGCTTTCTTTGTCTTTGGTTAGTATTGTCAGCTTGACACACCGGGGAAGAGGAGACCTTCATTGCTGAATTGCCTACTTCAGAGTGTCCAGGGGACATTTGTGGGGGCATTTTCTTAATTGATAAATTGAAGTAGTAGAACCAACATGCTGTGGGTGGTGCCATCCCAGAGTCGTCAGAACTGGGCACTAGGAAAAGGGGAGCTGAGCAAGCCGGAGGAAGCAGTGTTTCTCTTTGGTCTCCAGTTCTTGCCTCCAGATTCCTGCCCTCGCTTTGCTCGGTGATGGATTAAAATAGGCTCTTGCTTCCCCAAGTTGCTCATAGGTCAGTGTTTTGTCACAGCAACAGAGAAGCAAACTAGAACAAGAGTATATGATTCTTGGAAGGCCAGAGGAGCAAGCGTTACACTGACTCTCTGGAACAGCCAAGGGTGCTGAACAAATACAAGCTGCTGCCCCTGTTTCATTGGGACTTCAGGAGTACCATCTGTGCCCTTCATGAATCTGGACTGTGCTGCTCTTCTTAAATACTTAAATACGGCATTGGAGGCCATCCCCAGTGACTCTACACCCCTGACATTGGTGCCGGTGTCCGGATTCGAGAACGCGGAATTAACTCGTACCTCTGCCTGTGGCTGACCTTGTCTCTCTTGCTAACTTCGGCCCCCTCCCTCAGTGCACACACTGAGAGGCCTCCTCTGGAATGCTGATGGATTATACTCTGTGTTTCTGGCCTTTAACGAAAAGAAATGCTAGAAGGTAGAAGGAAAGAAGCTGTTGGTGACAGGTCTTCTGCAAAACGTCTGACAGGGGGCAGCTGTTTCCTCACAGTGCAACCTTTTGGTTTTTGATGTTTGAATTTTCCATGAATTTCTTCAGTAATTACAATTACTCGTAGCATGAAAAAGTCATTCTGTGGCTTTAGAATCACCATAGATGTCTGTTTGACAGTAGAGATCCAGGCACAGGCAACAGAACGCATCTAACAGGGAACTCTGCACCCAACTTCGACAGTCAAGTTTATTGTGAAGTTTCAAGATGAGCAGTTGATGGAGAAAGTCCCGGGAAAAATTAAGTAAAGCTCAGAAATGGAAGTGAGCATTGGAGAGTTCATGTCCCCCCATTCTCTCTTTCTTAATGACCATGGATCATAATTTAGCAACAGAGGGATCGTAGCACTGCTTATCTCTAATTGCACTTATGCAGTATTGATTTTCAGATGTTAACATAATTTTTTACCATGTCCATTTTATTCAGTAGCTTTTGTGAGCTCTTAGCAAATACTTAGTGGCTTGAGTTACTTTTCTGAGGAAAAACCAGGGCTTGCTCAAGAATTTGAGAAAGGGCAAGCAATAACAGAAAAATTCTGCCTAATTTAGGAAGGAGGGATTTACCTGACTCAGCCTCCAAGTGCTCAAGAAACTGAAAGTACTGAAGCAAACAGCCCTTTGAAAGGGTATGCAGCAGCAGGAGCAGCAGCAGCAGGAGCAGCAGCAGGCGGCAGCACAGCTTGCTGCTGTTGCAGTGTTGTAGCCGCTGAGCAGCCTCTTATCCCTGCCCACAGTCTCTGGTAACCATGATTCAAATCCTCAAGGTCTAACAGGTCAGTTTGTTTAGATCAGTTAGTAAGAGTGAAAGCACACATTTTGTACTTCTGTGTCATCTCTTTTCAGTTAATGTAATGATCGGTTGGTTCCCCATTTAATGAGTTGTTGCAAAAGATTCTTTACCTCTTTTTATGGCTGAGTAGCATTCCACTGTGTGTATGTGATCATGTTCCCTTCTGCTGCCATGGCAGGCAGTTGTAGCTATGTGGCCGTGTGTGTGTGTTTGAAAAGATACATTTAAAACCTCTACTTTCTTTTTATTTAAGATTTATGTTTGTTTTTAACTATGTGTATATCTATATGTTCTTCGTGTGAGGGGGATATGTACATATGAACACCGTTGCTTGCAGAGAAATGAAGAGGTAGTGGGCTCTGTCGGGGCTGTAGCTACGGTAGTGCACTCCCAGTCTGGTTGCTGGTTCTCTGGAAGAGCAGGAAGCACTCTTAGCTACTGATCCAAAAACTCTTAGGTGACTCTGGGTTTATTTTGATAACGTGTGTCCTGAGTGCAGGCTTCACATCTGTAGCGTGTCCTAAAACGCCCGAGAAATGGCAGAGTTCTAGTAAGACAAGTCAAAGCACCGATACAATCAGTGAAGACTGATTATGTCTTTAAAACTGCAGTCTTGCTTGCAATGAAATGGATTTCTGTAACTGAAAAGAGCAAATTAAATTTGTCTGTGATCCCACTGTCAACTTCCTGGAACTGCCTGAGCCCAGGGTGTGTGTTGAATAAAATAAGAAGGATATATAGGTTTATTATTAATAGCCTATAATTATTGTGGTGGTTATTACTAACCTGATGCCTTAAATGCCAGTATCAATGTCAATAAAAGACACGGACACCTGTTATATTTTTCCTATGCCTTATTTCTGGGCTGGGCAGAATAAACCTCCTAAGCTACCTTGTTAACCCCCAGCCCCACATTCTATACCATCAGTTTTAATCATTCCTGTCTGGGCTACTTCCCATCGAGTATTACCATCGATAGTTTCTTATGCTTTCCATCTGGGCTGCTTCTCTCCACGCCATGACAATCCTCAGAGTAAATTCCTTTTTTATTTAGCCAATCAGGGATGACTTTGGAGGCAAGGTTACACAGCATTCCTTGGGGGCTGTGATAGTCTGCTCATAAAAGACATCAAGCAGACCTCAGGGAGCAAAATAATTAACAGTTAATACAAAGCACCAAACCATGAGAGAACAGGTGTGTCTTTGGAGTAGACAGCCCAGTGGGCCTGTGGTGGTGTTAAAAGTTCACACCCACAGACAGGTAGGGGATACCGTGGCAGAGAGTCTGGGCTTTACTGAAAACAGGAGAAAAACTGCGAGATTTTTCTGAGGCGAGAGAAGATTTGTGTGACTTGGCAGGCCTCTTCTTCAGTTGACAGTGTAAAGAATAGATCGATGTGACGTGATTGCTGTGAGGTACTTTAGAATATGGGTTTTCACGACCGAGGCAGGAGGGGCCTGTGTCACATGTAGGGGAGGTGGCAGAGAGGCTGGATCATGTTAACACTGATAGAATTTGCAAGCAGGTTGCACATGAACATGGGAGAGGACCATAGGACATATATGACATCTCTATTTTACATATAAAAGGCAGGATAAATGCTTAAATTTGCTGTAACCTTCAAAGAGTTAAAATGCACTATGCCCGCTCTAATTGTATTTTGACATGGAGGCAAACTAGAACTTTGGCAACCGTTTTACTTTTAGCAATAGCTTATTAAAGTTTGTAGTCTGTTGCCCCTGTACTGTTATCTGAGGGCTTAATTTAGTGGTGTGCCAGGGCTGAAAAGAACTAACTGATGAAACAGGGATTTCACGGAGGGACTTGGAGTGTAAAACTCCAGGAGGATCTGGAACAGCTGCTGCTGGTCACTGAGCCCGTGAGCGAGTTTGGGACACGGCATTGTGCAAAACTTTAGTAATAGTACTGAGCAGTTAGATTCCCTGGAGGCTCTTGCAGTCACAGCGAGGGAAAGGGAGGCAGTCTGGCTCCAGGGCTCTGAGATTGCTGCCCTGGTTCAGGTTTCCCCTGAGTCAGCAGAGGGCAGTTCCAAAGTGATAAGATTAGCATGTGCTGAGTGGCCGCCTGCCTCCCTCTTCCTCTGTTGCAGCACAGGAATTAGAAGCTTTATTTTGAGTTCAACTTTTTATCTTTTGTTATCTGTTACAAATTAAAATTTGTTTAAAGACAGGCACTGCTTTGTCTGCACTGTTTTGGTTTGTTTCAGGGGAAGGGACGGGGGAAGTCCTGGGCATTTATGTTTCCTCAAAGATCTTTCCTCATACCCCTCTGTCCTTTAGCTCTTGGAGGTTGCTTTTCAGTGCCTGGTGATCTTTTCTAGTTAATACTCGGCGTATGCAATTTAAACTGGGTGTTTAGACTTGGTGATGTTGATACCTGTTAGCTTTCGCTTTCAGTAATGGGTGAAGGGAGAAATAACTGGAAAAGGGTCTGAAAAGGAAGAGAGAAGAGAGAAAATACTATTGAGAGGCATCAGTGGAGAATGGATTGATGGAGCTGGACAGTGAATTTGGCAGCAGGCGGGTTTGCTAATATGCAGGGGAACTGATTGCATTATGTAATTTTCTAGTTAGTGAAAAGGGGAACAGCTATATTTCTTCACATCCCTCCTCCTCACTGGCTATGATAAAACACTGATAAAAGTCCCTTAGGGAGAAAAGGTTTATTTCAGTTACAGTTCCTGTGCTGGGGATGTCACTGGCAATAGCCCGAGGGACCTGGTCACACGGTGTGTTCAGTCAGGAAGGAAGAAAGCGTGATAAATTCTTGACCTCAGCTCACTTCCTCCTTTTTGTATAGTCCAGGAAGGATCCCAGTCTAGGGAATGGTGCTGTCTACAGTTTACCTAATAATTTTCTACCTCAGTTAACCTAATCAATCTCTGAGGTGATTCAGATCCCATCAAGTTGGCAGCTGATAGTGACCATCACATTATTCCTAATGATAGAAAGTAATTTCTCTGTGGCAGAAATCAGTGTTAAGAGTCAGTTCATGGCTAAAAGGATGGCTCAGGAGTTAGGAGTATGTATCGCTCTTGCAGAGGTCCTGAGTTCAGTTCCACAACAGACCAAACACAGCTGTCTGTCATTCCAACTCGAGGGACAGCTGATGCTCTGGTTCTGTGGGCTTCTGAACTCACAAGTACATACCCCAGCATATATGCGGATCTTTAAAAGGTTTTTTTAATGATGTGAATTAAATAATAACAGTCATGGTTCCATTACAGTATATTTAAAAGCACTTTCAAAGGTTTAAGCACTGTCTTGATCACTTTTAATTAAGAATCTTTCTGAGGGACTGGAGAGATGGCTTACCAGTTAGGAGAATAGTAATTGATCTAACAGAGGACCTTGGTTTGACTTCTGGCATCCCCGTGGTGGATCACAGCCATCTGTAACTTCAATTCTGAGGGGAGTAGACCTCTTTCATTTTTTAAATTTCTTTTTATTTATTTTAAAAATTTATTTATATATTTATTTATTACAGTTTATTCACTTTGTATCCCCGCTGGAGCCCCCTCCCTAGCCTCCTCCCAGTTCCACCCTCCCTTCCTCTTCTCCCCCTATGCCCTTTCCCTAGTCCTCTGATAGAGCCATACATGGAGAGGACCTAGACCCCCTGTTCAAAGAAAGGCCACTGGCTGCTCCGTTTCCAAGTGGGTTCCCTAGTCTTAATTTCTTTTTTTATTAATTAAAATTTATTCACTTTGTATCCCAGTTAGTTTGTATGACCCTATGGCAGAGTGGAGCCTGGGTTTAGTTTAAGTGTGTGGTTTAGGAGGCAGACTTGCTCCGAGAAGGAAAGCTCCTTTCCTATAAAATTTTCAGTTGTCCTCATACTCTGATACTCTTTTGCTATGCACAAGGTTTTTCTTCTGACTATAAAGGAAAAAGAAAATAAGAGTAGCCTCGAGATTTTAAATTATTAGTTAATCTAGGATCTGTTCTAGGCATCTGTGTTTAAAACGTTTTTTGGTGTTAGAACTGCACAAAGGTTTCAGAGTCACATCCCACAGGAAAGATAAAGCTGCTGTAGAGTGTTAAATGGGCAGAGTGTTCACCTTTTTACAGTAATTGCTTGTTTTCCTTTGGCAAGGGGATCTCTAAATAGGGTGTTGGTGTGTGTTTCTCCAGAAGGAGTTTGAAATTCTTGCCACGCCATTCGAATAGCTATCAAAACGTGCTTACCTTTCACTAGATACCGTGGACGCTTGAGATACTTTCCACTGCTGCAGTCTGGAAGCATATTGGGTCAGTCTGGCTTTTCTGTCAATAGAACATATAACCTCCCTGGGCTTAAATTCATTCTTACAGATTGTATCCGAGGAGGTATATCTACTGTGTGCACGTTACAGTCTCATCCATGTTGGTAATCAGTTTTGTATTGGTGAAAACATGGAATACAGATACTTTAACAGAGTTCACTCGGTTGTCTGGTCATCACTTAAAATCCAGCTATTACTTGTATTACGTGTAATTAAAGACTATGTACAGCATGCGCAAATGAGCTTTCCACAGCTCAGTATCAAAGACACTTTAAAAACCATACAGGGATAGACAGTGAAGGAATGCTGGCTGGTGGCATTAGGTACCATGACCCTTCAGATACTAAGGTACAGGCCCAGTGCTAGAACACTGCCCTCCTGTATGCAGAATCCCTAGTTTAGTCCCCGGCATCACAGAACCAAAAGCAAAACAAGAAAAATGAAATGAAAACTGAAAAGTGTATGAAGAATAAGCTGCCTGGGACTCTTCTCATGTGGCGATGAACAGTCACAGAGATGGTAGAGTTTTCATGTCCCTTTTCAAATTATAGTATGATGTACAGTGAGTTCTCCTCAGTAGTGGAAATGTGTTGTAACAAAATATGGAGAGCAATTTAAGAATGTGAGAAACTTTCTTATTTTACTTTAAGCCGTATTGCACATTGTGTATCCCTTGAAAGAAATGCACACACACACACACACACACACACACACACATCATAGGTTAATTGGGATTGGTGATCCTATTTTGCTCTAAATGATATTACTGTTTCCTCTCTGAGAAATCTTGGAATTAAGAGCATGCAAGGCATACTGGGAGTCACCAATTCTGTGGAATCAACCAGAGCTAACACTGCTTCTGGGCTGTAGAGTCAGACACAGATGAGTAATAGCATGAGGCTTTGCAGCAGTGAGCAGGGTGACCCTGTCGTGTAAAGATGTTTGGAGAGCTCACAATTCTGAGGATTCCAGTTAGAAGCTGGCCTCTTGGGATATTGGCCATGTTCTCCAACAAGAGTGAGGGGTGTGTTCATTTCCTGCTCCACAAATGCCCTTCATGAACTGCTGACCGCTCCAACACTGAACAACCTGGCGATTGCTCAGGGGCATCCTGCTCTGTGTGGATTTCTACAGGAGCCACTTCATGAACATCTGCTTTAAATGTGTGTCATCTTTATGACTGAGTAATCCCTTGCTGTGTTCTTGTGGAGTGATCTTAGTGTTTGAGCAGCCACACAGCCTGCCATTTATTTCTAATGTGTTGTAGCAAGAAATTGAGTGAATACGACTACACAGAAGACAGAGAAGGAATGGAGGGATCAGGGAAATCGGGGGCCAGGTAGATGAACACTTCACTGTGGCTGCCTTCATCAGTTCTCTGCCAACAGGGTATTCTTCCCCTGTTAAGTTTCAGTGTATATATTCCAATCCTTGTAAAAAAAAAAAAAAACTGTCCTAGTAATGACTTAAAATGGCGAACTTACATAGGGATGCACAGCAGTGGCTTAGTTTAAATTGAGGAAAAGTCTGCACACTGCTCGAGTCTGGTGAAATCCAGACTGACATGAAGTGCAGAAAGGCTTTTGTTGTTGAGATAAGCTCAGTTGCTGGTGTTCATGCAGTGTGGTAAAACCCACAGTAGTATATTTAGGTTTCCTGCTAGTTTGCGTCTAAGGTTCTCCTGGGAGCAAAAAATATCAACACAAGAAAGTTACCAGGGTAACATGCCATTGCAAAGGGAGAATGTTGCAGTTGGAGTTTTTAGGATCTGCATTGTCCCTGTAAATGCTTTTAATTTAAACATTTTCTTGCCATTTTACTGATGTGCCACGCTTGTGTTCTGGACAAGTCATCTTAAATAATTTGGAATTCTTTCTTCCCTCCCTTCCTCACAAACTCATTTTGGTATATCAGTTAACTTGTTGAGTTATTCAAAACACACCAAAATTGGTTGTTTTTCCCGTCCTTCGTTGCTGCTCCTTAGTTCATGTCATGATCTCTTGTCTAGTGTGTTGTCAAAAACCCTCTTCTAGCCAACATTTCCTCAATTTATCCGTGCTTCTTTCAGTGAAGCCAAGACATCCTGATAAACTTTAATCATATGACGAGAGAGTTCCCTTGCAAAGCACCGAGAGAATGGTTTCCAGAACCAGATTGTCTGGCCTCAAATCTGGGATCCTGTCACTTTTTGGATACAGGGTTTCTCTATGTAGCCTTGGCTGTCCTGGGCTCTCTATGTAGATCAGGCTGACCTCAAACGGACAGAGCTCTGTCTGCCTCTGCCTCCCTGAGTGCTGGGATCACAGGTGTGTGCCATGGCACCCAGCAGTAGATACTAATCCCTTCCCTCAAATCCTGATAGCTTCAGATGTCATGATTAAAACAAGATTAAAATCTGCGGTGACCTGTGAGGCCTCTGCCATTCATGAGCAGTTCTGAGTTTTGCATGTGTCGCATCTTCTCTTGCTTGATGTCTTCTGTCCGTGTATACGCCAGACACCATGACCTACTGTGTACTTATTGTTTCTTCTTCCTAGAAAACATCCCCCGCCTTATCTGCATGGCTTACTGCCTCAGCATCAGACCTTCCTCTTAGTGTGCCACGTGTGTGACTCAGAATTGCATCCATTATGACTCCTGTGTTTCCTCTCCATGTGCCTCAGAGCAGAAAGTTAGCCAAAGCCTTGTGCCTTGAGTTTGTCACCCTGGCCTGGCAGCAAAGGTTGATTTGTTTTTCCCTTTTACTGAGCCTTTAGGACACTGTCTGGTACGTGGTAGAGGACAACACATACTGAGGAAGCTGATGGAATTCTGGCATCTATAGAATGTTTATTTCTCACTTGCAAACCTTGTAAGACAGCCTCCTCCCTGGACAGGGTCTGGCACTTTTCAGAGCTCTGCATGGTCTTTTTCATCTTGGCCTTGCACTGAGTGCCTTTAACCATTTCTTTTCTCTGTCAGTGCAGAGGGGTGGGATTCTGTTACCTCTATCTCTTATTGTCTAAATCTTATTCTTTCTTCAAGAATCACTCAACAGTTTATTTCTTCTGTCCAGATTGCTCTTGTTCCTCCTCTTATGTCTTGTAGCATCTCATTGTGGATACTTGCTGGCATACTTGGGCGAGTAGTTTATAATGTGATTCCCATTCAGCTTTATTAATCAATTCCCTGATGCACAGAAATTCCTTATAAACATTAAGTGAGGAATATTGTGACCCAGCATCTATGTTTAAAGAGGCCTTGGGTAGTTCTAACACAGGTTAAAGCCTGCAAACCGGTTGACAGATATATCGTATGAATGGAAGACTGGTCATACCTGAGATTAGGGAACCAATTGGTAAATTATTGCTACTACTGCTGAATTATCCTTAGGAATAGAAAAACAAAAATGGAAATGGGGGCCAAGTGCTTTAGTGTTCCAAGAATGAATAAGATGATCGTTTCACTGAATATATCATTAACTGGGAGATGTCCTGTAGGACAGAGAATAGTCAATGAGATGGAAATGTCAGTGTTTACATCTGTGGCTTAGACTTTCTTCTTTTGAACACATTTTGCATAATAAATGGTTAGCTGCCTCGCTTCCTGTGGGATTCACAGTGGGGAGATTTTGAGACTGGTAAGCCCTGCTAAGACTAAATGTGGCATACATGGCTTTTTGGGATGGGTGAGTACTTTAGCTCTAGCTTCAAGACTGGAATGTGACAAAAGGGCTGGTGACTGGTGGGAGAAAGAAAAAGAAAAGGACCAGGTTTGCAGAAGAACTTAAAATTGGAAAGCACATACACTGATAATAAGGGTGGTGTGTTCTTCAGGTAAAGGTTAAATAGTCTCAAGTGTGGTGATTGTTTCTTAGGGACAAGCTACATGAATATCACTAAGGTCAACCAAGTGTCTCTGGGAGCTGTACATCAAATTAAGTGTTTTGCTTGGAGACAAGCCATGTATGCTATGCATCCTATATCTCTGAATAATGGATTAAAGTAAAATACTTTGATTAACCTACTGCTTATGAGTAGACATTTACTATGTGTGTCTTTACTGTATGGTACTGAAGTCTTTGATTTCCCTCTGTTTATATCTAGGATAAACTATACTTCCTGAACTCTGCTGTGGCTTTTCTAGCCTGCTGTTAAGTTGAGATGGGCCTTTCCTAAACCATACCATTCCTTCATGGAATCAGAAGGGGGTGTGGCATCCTTTCCTTTCCAAGCTGATATTTCTGCTCCTTTTGCTTTGTACTCTCATTATAAACCTGACCAAAAGCAGCCAGTAACAATCATGCCACAGACTTGAGTGAGGGCTAGGCTGTCAAGAAACTATCCTGCCAAGTAAATAAGTTCATTGCTTTAGAGATCAGCCTCATTCAGATGTCCAGGACACAGGCAGAACTTAGAGTGGCTGGCCTCCAGCCCAATTTCTAGTACTCTTTGTCGCTGCCTGAAACCTCATAGTATGGTTTTTACTGCCCATGCTTCTGTCAGAATCCCTGCTCACAAAATTCTAGAGTTTCTGTGTCTCTACTGGAAGGTCTTCCACAGAACAGTTCCTAACGGCTGGTTTATCACACTCTGGTTCTCTAACCTGTTTTCTGAACTCCTTAATTTTCTTGTTCCTGGGACAACATTCCTGATATACAGATTGAGGGAGGGTTGAGTTATGCCAGCTGCGCTTTCAGAGGACCTCAGTGTATCTCTGCAGAGAAGGGATAGCAGAAGGAGTGACTCCAGCTTGATGGAGAGTGACACCTTGGCTCTTCACAAAAGGCTGGCTGAGAATGCCCCAGAAGCAGAGCCAAGCCATTGCTTTCAAAAGGCCACTTCTGGTTTGGCTTTTTCTAGGCTGACCTAACCTCTTATAGTCCCCAAATCCATGCCAACAGGTGGAGACCAGCTGCTTTGTGCCTTTTGGGGGACATTGCACATTCAAATAATAATAGAATTGAACTTGGAACTTACTGTACAGATACAGTGTACACGTAAAAGCTTATGTACATCACGATCAACTGAATCTTCTTAAATCTTTTTAAGGATAGCAATGTTTTAGAAATAGCTTAACTAAGTCCTCAGCATAATGGTTAAGTAAGTTATAGCTTATGCAAACCAAATAATGCTGTCATCTTCTATTCGAAAACAGCTCAAATATATGCAAAACCTATAAAAGGAAAATATGGATTAGTATGTAGATTGTGCTCATGAACAAGAATATAAAAGGCCTACTTGTGTGGCATTGGGATTTCTTCAGAAGCAGGCAGCAGAACCAGTTTCCTTAATATCTTGTGTGGGAACTACTCAGACGTCTGAAAAGATACTTTAATTTCATCATATAATCCAAAAGCTAAGCTATAAAGAAGGAACAAAGTTTAAAAAAAAAGTTATGTATGTGAGTGTTTTGCCTGGATGTGTCTGTGTACCACTTGTGAGTCTTGTATCCACAGAGGCCAGAAGAGAATGTCAGATCTGCTGGAACTGGAGTTACAGGTTATGAGCCCCACTGTGTGGATGCTGGGAATCAAACCCGGGACCTCTGGAAGAGCAGCCAGTGCTTGTAACCACTGACCGAATCCTCTAGCCCTATGTATACATTTTTAAAATCTTTGGCTTGGAGCAATGAAGTAGACTACTTTCTGAAACACTTCAAAATCTGGTAACTTTTTCAGCAAGATGAGAGTGTCATAGTTGGTTGTATAGGATACAGATGATTTTTGAGATGGCTGTAGTAATTCCACCGAGACTCAATCTGTAAAGTGGCATTATGAGTCATTTGGGGGTTACCTTTATAGCCACAAATTATCATCTACTACGCCAGTTCATTCTTTTAGTGATCTCTAACATGACAACTTCTTCTGAATAATTTGAACTGAAGCAGCAGCAGGAAGGTCTTACAAAGATTCTGACTTCCAGAAATTGATGCTGAATTTTAAAACCTTAAAGATGGAGTGAGGCTGAGCTGCTGCCTAATTTAATGGACTTAATCTGTACACAAAAGGTAGAAAGGGTGGGCGGCATCACCTGTTTCTGTTTGTTATGTTGTTGTAGAATTGAAGCCAGGCTTGAGCATGCTACATAAGCAGTGTAACTAAGAACCCAGAAACAACTTTCCAGGGCTGGTATCGCAACCCTTAAAAAGTAATTCCGTAGTGTTCTCATAGAAATGCAGGATAGAGAAACAGCTCTTCCATTGTAACTGAAGATGGTAAGTTGTGGCATTCCCGGCAAGGGACCATTGGGGCTCTCGGCCTGGGTTGACTTCCACTGACTGCTGAGGTAGTAGGGCGGTAATAGGGCGGAGGGTGCATGGGCTGACATTGAGGAGCCTGCTGGGATACCTACAACCAATGGCAGGCTTGGAGATGGTGTAGAGGAACTCCATTGGTCGCCCAAAGCTATATAACGTGCTCCTCTGCCAGGAATAAGCCAGTCTGCATCCGCTTCTCCTCGGATTGCATTCAGCCTACTCCAGGTGTCTGTCTGTGCAGTGACTCAGGGCCTCTCACCCCTTGGCTTGGACCCCTGCCCTCACCCACAGGCTGGACCCTTGGGAGGAGGACCAACAGTAAGTGAAGTTTTTACAAATGTGTGACTTGGTGGGAATGGATGTTATCTGTTTTTGTTTTTGTTTTTGTTTTTTTTTTGTCCTGGTCCCTATAGGGTGCCCCTTGCGTATGAGCATGTGGAATATATTTGGCGCCTGTATAAAATATGGAATGGTTGTAACATGTCAAATGTGTTTCAAACAAGTTCCATGATCCGCTTCCAGATTTCGGGGAGGCGGTTCCCAGTCTGTGATGAACGAAGCATTTGGCCAGCAGATGCGTTACTCCACTCTGCTCAAAGAGCGTTCTCATCCTTCTCGCGCATCTTTCTATTTTTGATACTGTTGGCTTCTCTGAAGCCTTGGGATTCATTAATGCCCACTCTTCTTTGGGGCGGGTGGTTGGCAGCTCTTTATTCCTTTGACATTAGAATTATACCTTGAGTTCACATTTTGCGATTTGTGGAGATATCAAATATGCTGCATAAATTCTGGAAAGTTGCTCTGTGTTTGTCTTATCTAAGGGATAGGAGGCACATTAGTTTTCCCATGTAGCTCATTTATTTTGGATACTTCTTACTGTTCTTGGTATTGACGTATCTTCTTCAGTTAATTACTCCTCTTCCATCACATCCAGCTCTCTAAAGTTATACAGAAAAACCTTTTTTTTTCCTTTTCCTCTTAAATGAAATGAATTACTGTAAAACAAAAGGGGGTTGATTCCATTGATCTTCTCCCTCGTTTTCGACTAGAGTACAAAAAAATTTTACTTCTTGTTCCCTCAACTATTTTTATATGGCATGATTTCCAAATCTTTTGCCACCCTGGTTAAACTTCACACCATCAATGCTTCTTGACACAGTTCAAGACTATTTCACAGATTTTGCCTGCTTGGTTAAGATGACTGTTTTCTTTGCTTGTGTTAGCATGTATTGGCTGTTTTTGATCAACTTTGTCAGGTTTTGTTTTGTCTTTTTTTTTTTTTGGTTTATTTTGTTTTTCATTTTAAAATTTTAACTCAGGTTTTACTTGCTTGGAATGAAACTCTTTTAGCGTGATCATTCTCTGGTGTCTGAATTTTGTTTTCACAGTATAAACCCCAAAAGGATTTTTTTGGATCTCTGTGTATAGTTTTTGGCTGTCATCCAGTCGTTGTGTAATTTTTATTTCCATGTTTCTGGGAAGGGATTGGGGCAGTAGATCCCTGTCATTTTTCTTCCTGCCGTGCATCACATTGAGGTTGGGCTCTTCTAACGTTCATGTCCGACTAATTGAAGAGAAGCAGAAGTGTGGGCTTATACCAATGATGAGGGGTTATTGGATGTTCGTGAGGTATTTTTACAAAGTAATTTTGAATGAAGTGCATTTTCTACAAATTAAATAAGTTATGTGGCTCATGTTTTATGAATCTTTTTCTTAAGCATTTGATTATGTTGTAACAAGGGCATGAACTTATTTAAACTGGTAAGTGTATTATGGCCAGCCTTTCTCATTTTTATTTCTGTGTTAAGTGATTGTTATTATAATTGACATATATTGACATATATAGACACAAAATATGTAGCCAACAAATATATTAAAAATTACATCTCATGATAGGATAGAGTTTTGTAGATTCAATCTTTTTTTTTTTTTTTTTCACTAGGCAAAGAATTTTATTAACCTTTTCCAAACTTTATTCCCAGGCTTCTTCAGTTTAGTTTGCTGCAAAGAATGAATTGTATATAAGCAAAACCTGAAAAGAGCTGCAGTGTCCAGGGGGCTTGGGCTTAAAAATATTAGCGATCTAGATTTTATCAGATCCATAAACAAAAGCATTTTAAAAAGCAGTCATGATATTAAATAGCAGCTCCTGTAACTTCTGCAAATGTCACCTTCTTCAGAAGTTGCCTCAGTTCAGTTTGCCTTGTTCTTAGACGCCTCATCGAAGTTCTCCACCAGATCTGGAACTTCATCATCGTCATCTTCTCCAGTAGCAAGTGGTGCTTTTCCATCCACAGATTGTTTGGGCGGAGCTTCAGCCAGTCTCCTTAAACTAGTCAGACTGTCTTGCTTGGGATGCTGGTTAAGGATGCTGGAAAGGAAGCGTTTCTGTCAACTGCTTTGTCTCAGCATGGCCTGTAATGGTGAAGGTGTTTGCTGCCAGAGATGCCTGAACTTTAGGGTTGTTAAAGTGGATCACTGTTCCTTGGTTTGTAAACATATTCACCTCTTCAATACCAGAGATATTGTTTACCCATAACTTCTTTAAGGAGAACTGCAGTTTTTTATCATCTGCTGTGGCTGTTCTGTGAACCACCTTCTTCTTTCTGCGAGCAGTTCTTTTCCCCCACAATGCGTACTTGTGCCTGCAGCTTGGCAAATTTTTCCTGGTTCATGATCGTTTCTTTCATCTTGTTGGAGTGGAAATGGGGCCGTGCGGGGACTAGGGTTCGTGCTTGGGCAGACCAGCTGAGCTAAGGCGCACACAAGCGGCTGTAGTTTCAATCTTTACCTATAATCGTTTACTATAAATTTACTAATTATGATTTTTATTTGCAATATGAATAATCTACTTGCATGCTT
The DNA here is from genome assembly GCF_907164565.1 of Psammomys obesus. Lineage (NCBI taxonomy): Eukaryota > Metazoa > Chordata > Mammalia > Rodentia > Muridae > Psammomys > Psammomys obesus. The sequence continues at coordinate 3,130,487 of NW_026596120.1, forward strand.
TGAGAATGTTTTTAGGCTTCTATAGCTCTCTGAAAGTTACCTTGTCTTCCAATCACTATGTGGCTACCTATAATAATACACAAGACAAATGGCTATATATATATTAAAAAAATGGTATGTAAGGGAAAGAGTAAATCTAATACATGTTTTAAAAATTTTAATTCTAGTATGTGCTCAATTTTAATTGAAATAAGTCTGTAGAAATGTGTTGTAGTTTGAAGTATTTGGGAAGATCCATCATAATGGCCTCAGTGATGTTTATCACTTCTTGAAGGTTTAGTCAATTTGCCTCATCTGGCTCTAGAAGAGTTTTCCTAGAACTTACAGCCTTCTCCCTAGAACAGATGATCAATCATACAGCCTTCCTGCAAACAGCTGGTGACATGCACCTTCCCACCCCATAGTGCATACGCTGCTCTAGTTCTTGGCTTATCCTGGTTTGTGCATGAATTTCCTACTTGTATATCTACAGGCGGGTTGTTGGAAAGGGAGTTGGGTGAAGAGCCAACCCGTATTCCCACCACTAGCACATCTCTTGATATACTGTTTGTCCTCTATCATGCAGTCAAGTGTGGAAGTGCAGATGAACACGTTCCCCTGCCACCCATTGTTCTTGTTGAAATTATGATGAGTATTGCTTTTGACACCCTTTTGTCTTGGGTTTCTTCTAGCAGTTTCACAAAAATAAAATGTACTCCCTAGCAACCTACACTGCAGTTAGACCGTTGGTGTGGCTCAGTACTTAGCAACGAAATGGTACTGTAAGACTTAGGAAAATGTATTTTGAAGATTTATTGTTTATTTCTATGTATGCATTCCTGTGAGTGTATGTCATTGTGCAAGTGTTCTCTAGGGCCAGAAAGGGGCATTGTATCACTTGGAGCTGGAGTTGAAGACAGTTTTTCTTTAACCACTGGGTTATCTCTCTAGTACTCTAGTACCCCTACCAAAGAATACCTTATTTTTATGTAATTTGTATCCCAAATTTAGTCTTAAGTTGGTAACTACTTAGCTACAGGATCCTAGGATCCCTGTTTTCTTTTTAGGGCATTTTTTGTTTCCTTTATAAGAAGTGGGTTTACTCTTCTGTTGCTGTGATAATTTACACTGATAGGAAATGACCATCAGTGGAGGACAGGGGTATGTCTGCCTTCTGCATGAATCTCATTCTGGCGTCTGTTTGCAGTCTTCTCTGTATGGCTAGCCTGCGTCCCGAGTCTTGAAATGACCAAACAGTCATATCACATAATTGACCAGGTAGCTTTGGTGAGGTGTCAGAGTCCTTCCTACTGCACCAGGAGGACTAGGTCAGCACTAGTTATCCTCAGATCTGAGTGCATCAGGGTGTTACAGAGCAAATGCCACCGGACCCCGTGACACATGCCTGTAACCCCAGCAATCGGGGAGGTAGAAGCAGGCGGATCTCCGCGAATTTGCGGTCAGCCTGGTCTACAAAGTGAGTCCAGGGCAGCCAGGGATACACAGAGAACACCCTGTCTCAAAACAAACAAAACAACAACGGAAAACAACAAAGCAAACTCAAGTTGCAGACCACTGGGGAGCTACACAGGGGTCTCCTGGTCTTTCCTGGTGAAGTCAAACACGATGGGTTCAGCTTCCCAGCTAGAATGCATGAAATGTTGGTAACAGGGGAAGCATCCTAGTGACTGGGTGCCCTGTTTTCACTGCAGATGGCTGACATACCCATGCTCCTTACCACCATTTCAAAACCTGGCAGAAAATCAGGTGTTCACCACAAACCACGGTGGACCACTTAGGCAGACTGAGCAAGTCTTCGGAATAGAGTTGTCTCTCTGGAAAATGTTGAAGACAGTATCTGGGATCCAGCTTTCCATGGAGGACCAGCCTTTCAAGCAGGCCTTTCTGAAGAGGGAAGCCTTTGGCCTGTCTTTCCTTTTCTTCACACATGACATTCCACAGTTTGCTTTCAGCCCTTTGAGCCTTTGCCAAATGAGACCACCTTAAATACTGAAAACAAACTGGCTTTACAGTTTTATGCTTTTATGTGTCAACTGAAAATGAATTTAAAATGTTCATTAATCGACAGCATACTAAATGAAAAACTTCCTGGTTTAGTTAATGGTTCAGGACAGCTTGACTCTTTGGATATAGTCTCATAGGAGTTAATGTGCTCATAAATTTTAACTGTTCTAATGAATTTGTAATTACAGTTTCTGGGGAGTATTAGGAGACAGACGAAGAGTCTAAAAGCAGTTTGCTCTTAACTGCTGAGTCATCTCTCCCGCCCTTAAGTTGAGTTCTTGAGTTGGTTGTCAAAAGTTTCTGGGTAGTTCCCATCAGCACTTTGTTTCCCTTTATCTAATATTAATTATTAAAATTCATTTCTCCTAATAGTGATACTGAAATGCAGGTGAAAAGGCAGCTTTCTGTGGGTAACAGCAAAATACACCTGCCTTTAAAGAAGCTGTGTACATGTTTTAGTGGTTATTAGCAACAGTCTGGAAGCAACAAGAGTCTTTATTTGTCATGATCAATAGGTAATGTCATTTGTGAGTTTGTTACTGAGTTCATTAACGTTTTTATCTTCCTGACGGTTTTGTAAAATTACGAGTCCTAGTGAGGATTATTTTCTTGTTTTTAATTTATACTGGCAATGGTAAATGTAACATTCTGTCCAATCAAATCTCTGAACTTGTAGTTCAGTTTTTGATTAATGTAGAAAAAATATTTTGAAATCATTACAAGAAAAAGGATCCCTTATAAAGTATGCTCTTTGATCCCCTGTGATCTGGGGCTCTGTTTTAATGTGCACTAGGAATAGTGACTTGCCAAATCATTAATCAGTGAAGCCTTGTTTGAAATATTAAAAGTGAGACTGAGTCATATTTATTTAGTTTTTGTGTTTAATCCCCCGAGTAGAGACTGTGTATGACTCAGGGGTCCTGCAGGACTCTTAGTTTTCTTGTATCATGGAGAATTAAGTAGGATAGTTTGGTGTTTACAATGCTGAGGTGGTAGCTCAGTTGTTAGAGCCCATGACCGCTCCAAATTCTGGAAACAGGAATGCCCCAGTGCTTGTGCAGAGGATGGAACTTGTATGAATTTTCCAGTGCCCTTTTGTCTGATAAATACTATCCATCTTTCTACAGCAGCTTTTATAGGTATTTGTAAATAGATCCTTAGTCCACCTGCCTCTGTTAAGAAGAGAACCTATATTAGAGTAAAAGACATTGTAAAAGGCAACTAAAAGCTCCATATTTACTGAAGCTGTTATTGGCATCACTGATTTTTGTTCCAATTACTGTTTAAGAAACTACACAATAAGTAAGTGATATAAATGTGATGACTTTTAAGACTTTTAATGGAAGAACTTATAAATTAGGAGGGAAGCAAGACTTTTTTTTTCAGTTTGTTCAGTCTATTTTAGAGAATAAAAATTAGTCTTGCAATTAAGTCCTCCTATGTGTCAATACTGACTGGATAGAGCTTGCTTAGGAAGTCACATGATAATATGCCTTAAATCTGGGATGGTTTATACCTAACAGTGGAGCTGGCTGATGAAATGCTATCTACAAAAGCTTCAACACTTACAGATAAAATAGACATTTTGTGAAAACTCCTCTCCTATTTGTGAAATATTCTATTTAGGACCTGTTTTTCCTGAGCTACTAGTGAACTTTATTTTACCATTAAAATAATTTCTTACTATATGGATTAATCACTGGGCAGTAAAATGGCGCATTTTAAATGCCTGTTTTCCAGTAGCTCTTTGTTTAACTAGTCAAAAGCATTCTCATGGGGTGATGAGTTTCCAATCACCCTAGTGAGGTATGGAATAACAGCATTTATTTTTTTGCTAAACTTTCTTCTTTATTTCTTTACAGATAAGTTATTAGTCCTAACTGTAGCAACAAAAGAAAATGATGGATTCCACCGATTTATGAATTCAGCCAAGTATTTCAATTATACTGTGAAGGTATGATATATCCTTCAGTCTTTGAGGTCCTCCCCTATCAGTGGACTGGAGGGGCATAGGGTGAACAGGGAGGAAGGGTGGGATTGGGAGGAGATGAGGAAGGGGGCTGCAAAGTGAATAAATAAATAAATAAATAAATAAATAAATAAATAAATAAATAAATAAAAGAGCTCTAGTGATAACAATTACGTGTTTAAAGAGGATAAGTGAGAAATATTTTGAAGTAAATGAGAAATACTGTTAACATGCATTGATGGGAAACGGTTTGTAAGTACAAAGAAATTAGGTTGCAATATGGTTGGAACTCAGTGGACCAATCTGTAGGGATCAACTTGAAGAGAGAATAGAAAGTTTGTTATGTGCAAGACTTTGATAAGAAATTTCCATGTGGTATGCTGTTGATTATTATGTGATCAAAGTGAGATAAAATGTATTTATTAGCAAAATTCATTTATTTTTAAGGAAATCTTGTCCTAGAGTACATAGCTCTAACCTCTCATATCTTAGAGGCCAGTCCCATTTGAATACTATAAATTTTGGCACTCTCTTTGTCCTCCTGTTAGGAGGTCCAGGTTTCTAAAGTATGTACAGTAAACCAGTGAGAGCTTCATTACTTGAAAGGAGTTAGAAAGGAAAATTTCTCAGGTTCATTTAAGGTGTGTCACAGAGTGGACCCGGGAGTCTTTTGCTTTCATCATTTGTCCACGAGACAATGGCTCCTCCCTGTGCTCTGCCGGGATAGTTCTCAGATGTAGTTGGGCTCAGTGGGCCCAGTATTGGAGACTCCAGAGGATTGTGGAAGAACTCTCAGCTGAAACACTGGTAATTCAGTAGATTTGCCCCAGCTGGAATCCAGCTCCACACCCGCTTCAGTCTGTTTTAAATGTCTTTTACTCCAGCTATGTCAGTGGTAAAGTGTGTCCCTTGCACTTGTTTTCATTGAAATTTCATTCCCCTCTCATTTTCCAGATCTAGTTGTGTATCGGGAGATGGGGCATCTGTTGGCCACGCCTCTATCCCTCAAAGCCAGGGGCATCAGTTACCACTTACAGTTCAGGGTGAAGTGGTTGAGGCAGAGGCAGATGCTGTAGACTCGAACGCCTGTTTAACCCAGACTAACTGTGCTTAGGTGTCTCTTGCACTGGGTAATTCTTAATAAAATTTCGGGCTGATACAAACTTAAGATTTGCCAAAAGAAATAAGGGTCTCTTTTTACATGCTTTCTGTGTGTCCTTGCTTGAGAGCCCAGTCTAGGAGTCTCTGAGCATAGGGACTTTCTTGTAGATTTTCTCTCCACATCGAACAGGCCAGCTGTAAGGTTTCTCCATTTTCATTTCAGTCTGAAAGACAAGAATAAGATAATACGGGAATTGCTTTGAGTCTACTTCTAGAGGTTAGAATCAACTTTTGAAATATTATTTGAAATGGTGTGATGTTGGTGGATAGCATTGAATAATTAGGACCTTCCTATGCATTAATATTCTTTTCATTCTAGCATTGTACTTTGATTATATATAAAGGGTGGGTTGCTAGTACAATTTACTGTTGACCTTTTTATGCTGTTGTCACCAGTGTCATTTTCCTCAGGATGAATTCTTCCTTTCGTTTATAGGTTCTTGGTCAAGGGCAAGAGTGGAGAGGTGGTGATGGGATTAATAGTATTGGAGGTGGCCAGAAGGTGAGATTAATGAAAGAAGCCATGGAACAGTATGCCAGCCAGGAGGATCTGATTATCTTGTTCACTGAATGGTAAGAGAAATACACTGTAGGCTTTTCAGTCTACATTATATTACTTTTAAAGATTAAAACGTATAAATGAATTTTAAATGTTGAATTATTTTGCTGACAGAGTCATTATTGTAAAAAGTCTTTTTTTCCTCAGTTATAACTGGCTTCTCTAGTGAGCAGCCTCTGCTTCTGAGCCCCAACTTGAAAGCAAGGTTGTTTTACACTGAACTTTTTTTTTTATTAACAGAAAATTTTCCCTGTAAAATAAATGTATTATGCATGAAAAGTCACAGTCTGAGCCGATCTTGTAACACATTAAAGGGGATGAGTTATAACAACTAATGAAAAAGCATGGCGTAGTCTAACATTTTTGTGGAATTCGTGTTTGTCTTGAGCTAGAAGCGCAGTCGAGAGCATACTCGAGCATGCACTTGAGGGAGACAACCAGATGAACTCAGTTTAATCCCTAACAAAAATGTCTGATAAAGTTACAAGTACAAGGTAGGGGATGAGACCCTGTGCTGTCAAGAACAAAGGGCCTTTTGATGCATGCCTTTCTTCGCGTTTATTTACTTTTGAATGTGGGCTGAAATCCACAGGGACAGACACCTAAAACGTGCATTCTGCCATTGAACCATCCCCCTTGCCCGCAGATACCATTTTGCTTACTGCCTTATTCTCCTAATCCGTTTGAAATATTTAACATCTTTCCTTAACTCCTTACGTATTTTAAAAACACCAAATTGCACCATATACTTTTCTTTCTATCTTTCTTTTTCATTTTTATAATGTTGGCACTGATCTTTCATTTTTAAATCCTGTTGAATTTTCCTCATTGGTGTAGTAAAGTCACCTTAAATCTCTTATTTTCAATTTCCAACTGCGAAGACACACTATTTGCAGATGAAAATCAAGATGATGATGGTTCTTAGACTGAAGTATATGTGAGGATGACCTAAAAATAGAAATGACGACATGTCATTTCAACACTTGTATCATTTATACTTATAATTTTTTTGATTCCAAAGAAAAACTTTGTTTTCTTGTATGAACATGTTCTTGAAAGATAAATTGTGATGTGGTGGGCATAGTAAAGCATAGGCACCATATAGATTTCTACATTGTTCAATACATCCTTGTCCACATATAATATGCGTTCTGCAATATCTCGATTAAATGCTGAGCACAGATGAGCCTGACACAAGCAAATTTGTATTTGATCATGAGGCAGGTAAGTCTGTGAACAAGCAGCCACGTAGAAGCTCACAGTGATTTCTGTGAGTTTGGGGAACCTGCTTTTCTCTGTGCTTCCCTTCCGAGCCTCCTGTCTCCCCTGCTCATCAAGTTTTAGTCCTGGAGAGCTGGCAGTCGGGGGGCCCCAGTTGTTTTTGACAGACAGAAGAGGGGCATTATAAGACACCCATAGCCTGAGGCAAATCAGTCCGATTCATTTGGATTGTAGTTCAAGACTCAGCTTAGCCGAAAAGATGGGGTTTGAGGAAGGCCCAGCATCTCTAGGTATAGTCAGGATGAGCTTTGAGTCAGTGTAAGGGCCCATGTCTCTAGGTACTGCCAGGATCGCCCATGTGCCAGTGGCCAGTTCGGCTTTCTTGAGAGCAAAGTTGTAAGAGCAATCCTTTAGTTTTATTGAGAAAAGCAGGTTTATTTGGTGATGCCCCTTCCCTGGAAGTAGTGACAGCTTACGTGTACAGACAAAAAGGATCTCATCATTAGCGATGGGCAGAACTTCATGTATGATAGCTATGACTGGTAGGTGTGGAGGGCACGTGTGCATGCACAAGCTTGCACTTTGCATATGTATTCTCAAGCCAAATTTTCTACTTGAAATTTGTTCTCCTTTAGTTTAGAAGCTTTAAGTATCACTGTGTTCAAAATAAGATGCTGGTTGTGGGGGCTGAGGGCCTTGCTGGGACAGAGACCCAAGTTCTAAATGCTTTATGTGTTGTAACCGACACATAAGGGAGCCGAAAGATTTCTTATTTCTTTACTGAGTGAATGAATACTCACTTTGTACAGATTATTTGAAAGTTTTTATGTTCAGAGATGACCCCAACGAGGTGGAAGTTTTCATCTAATTCATCGTATCATTTTACAGTGTAAGGGACAGACCAAGAAACGAGGGGAGATTCTGTCTGGCCGGAGGCTGTGCTGAGGAGCATGCAGCTTTGAGATTTGCCCCATTCTCTCCCTGGCTGCCCTCTGTGCACTGTGGTTCCTGCACTTACACCCTTCTGAAATGGTCAGGAGGCAGCGGCTTTCCAGATAAACAAAGCTGCACTGACTTTTCTCTCTTCAGCACTAGTGGTAATTTTACACCCTACAAGTGTACCTTCATTGGGGGCATATTCATCAAGTAATGTTCTGCTTATGAAGGAGAGCCCACGTTAACCCATCAAAATCCTTTTCCTCCATCCCAAATTGCTAACATTTATTTGATAGTTTTTCATAATGGCTTATTCTGAAAATTTGCTTGGTATTTTCAACCAAAATGCTGTTTGTGTGTGTGTGTGTGTGTGTGTGTGTGTATTTGTGTTGCAGATACTAAAGGTTCCATACTGTTGCATTATGGGTTTATCTGTGGAAGTACCAACATTTTATCTGAGGGGAAACTTAAAGTACATAGGTTTCAGGTGTGGGCTGCATCTGTTACAGTTTTGTTAGACTTTATTTCAGCCTATACTTTATGGTTCAGATGATTGAAATTTTTGTTTAGTTCTATGCATGTAATGATCAGTAACATACTGGACTAGGGATAACAAGGTTAGGGGGTACTTCTGTGGCCTTTTTCCTTGCCTGCCCAGTAGCTTTTACTTCTCATTTAGATAGAGTATAATTTATTCATTGGTTCATTCACTCCTTTGTTCAGTAGACATTTCCTGAGTATCTTCAAAATCCTTAGCTAAGGGCTTCTACAGATGCTAAAGGCATGAATCCATGCACCTGGGATAAAAGATGCTCTTTGATTAGGTGCAAAATAGAATGGACACTTGGGTGAGTAGGGGGAAGGAAAGGATAGTGAGAGTTAAGTGGAAGGAAATGGTATTTTTCTGCCATGTTGGTGTCTAGAGTTGCTGACAGTGGAAATGAGCCTTGAAAGCAAATGGCTTGGGGCCAGTTGGAAAAATCCAGGCTAAGTAGATGTTAATTATGAAGACACACTTGACCCCACAGGAAAAAGCTTCAGATTAAGCTTCTGAACAGGATAGTAAATGGAGGTTGCTAGTATGAGCCTGGTCCATTTAGATTTTATTCTATAGCGAAGGCATCCACAAATGACTCTTGTATGACCAAGCACTGTTCTGTAATTCAAGCACCTTCATTTGCTCATGCCTTATTTGTGACTGCTTTTGTACTAGGCTGGCAGAACTAAGTTGTTTGACAGAGCCTATGTGGCCGTCAGAGTCCAAGCTCTCTTCCACTGGCCAGTGTCAATATTTGGTGACTCTTTTTTTAGGCCACAGCTGCAAACTAGTGACTGACTCCGGGGTGTGGTACCTTCAGGAGAGTTCAGACTCCCTGGGCCAGGAGTGTGTGTGTGGCAGGGGTTGGCAGATCGCTGGGGAGGTGCCAGCATAGCCTGTAGGGTATGTAAATCAGCATAGGTTGTTGCTGTCTGGGAGAGGAACTGAATGGTAGGTATAGGATGGGATCAGCAAGACACTGCAGAACGGTTTTGACGGCAGCTGTCATGAAGAAGGATGAGCCCAGGATGAATGACGAATTTTCATCCAGTCTTGGTGACTGTGTGGCTGAAAGTATCACAAAAATAACACAGAAGGACAAACACTCATAAAAGTCTCAATGACCTGTTGGAGATAGAACGGTGACATGTCTGGGTTCAACCTTATGGGTTTTGCAGAATTTGGGAATATTTACCGTGCTTAAATGTGGAAAGTTTCATTTTATTCTTTGTATTTAAATGGACTGCGTTCCTGTGAGAATTATTTTTATGACCTCTGTGCATTTGTTTTTTTTTAAACATTTTTGTGGCTCAAATAATTTTAAGTAGAAAAACTTTCTTCCCTTCAGGAAGTTTTAAATAGACACAAAGGCTCCCCCTCCCACGCCCCAGGAATGCAAACAGAAATGACACCTGCTAGAATGAAATAGGAAAAATTTCACCAGGCTTACCTATTTAGTTGTGTGTGTTGGCGCCCGCCTCTAATGCCAGCCTGGACTTCCATAGCACAATCCTCCTTTTTCTGGGCTACATGAGACTCTTTCTCAAAAAGAAAACCTTTTACACTTTCAGTCAAAGTAATATTCTTACTTGAATTGTGTGAAAATAATTTCTTAATCTACCTTAAAAGAATTGTATTTAAAAGTAATCTTTATAAAATGCTAAATTAGCGAATTAAACATTGTGCCTCCTCATTTTATAAGCTATTGACTTTATTAGTAGTCTGAAATACAGTTTTATCTTTGTGCTTCACTAGCGTTTCAAAGATGAAAAACATTCACTTTCCAAAAGGCATCTGTAACCAAATCCAGGCTTCCTTCACCTCAGACCAATGCTATACCTTGAGTTTCACCCCTACCCTCATTTTAAATGTTTGAGTATGTAGTGCTACTTATATTTTTCACTGTTTTCAGAAACCATCTTGGCTCCGCCTGAGTCTCCCTCTATGCCTGACTCAGAGTTTGAGTTTTTGGCCTCATCTTTGGTCTTATTTTCACATACACACTGACATATACAGGCACAATTAACAACTACTACTTCGGAATGAAACAGCTATGTTAGGAATAGAATTGATGAAGTCAGTTATACTAGAAAATGTATTTTTTTTGTTTTGTTTTGTAAATCAGATTAGTTTGTTTACTTTTAAATAAATACACCAAAAAGTTAATTTTCAGCTTTCAGAATACTTTTATTGAGATATAAAGCTTTTTAAAAATATGCATTTAAAGCTTTTCTTACACACACACAGACGTTGTGCATTGACTTTTCCTATGCCCTGCGTTCTAAGCAGCCCCACCTCCAGTTAATAACCAATGGTCACTGCGTTTACTTGTTAAAGGACTGGTGTGCACACTCTGAGGGCCAGCAACAAAGCTGCAGTCAGCCTGCAACAGGCAGACTACAACTACACACTGTGATGGACTTTTGGATTATGCTCTTAGTAGTGCTAACAACATCTTGCCTGTTGATTCTGGAAAGAAAAAAAAAATTCCATTATGTACCGATGTGTCTGTAGTCTTTCTCTGTCAGTCTGCCTATCTGGGTATTCAGGAACAGAAATTTAATTTTGAAGTGCAAAAATAGTAGAGAGAAAAGTAACTGATTAACTTTTCTAGAACAGTTTCCAGAGAAAAGAAATTCACTGATTTCAACACCACTTTTACATATAATTAAAAAAAAATGGGCAGGGATTGGGTTGTTGAGTGGATTGTGTGAATACTTTCAGCCCTCAGGTGCTGAGCTAGGAAGATTTAAGTTTAATGGCAGTCTGGGCTATGAAGTAAGACTCTTGTCTCAAAAGAAATTAGCAAATACCAAATTTGCTTAGCAGATTCACAGAATTTAGCTGTACAATTTTTAACGTGTTTTTCACTCAGCTGCTCTTTTTTTATAAAGCTGTAAGGTGTGTTCTACCAGCAAGCATTGGTTCCCTGTGCAAAGGAAAGAGCAGAGCGATGCAGGCAGTAGCCTTTTCGGAGGACAGGGCCTGGCGGTTGTGTGTCCTACTCCCTTCGACAGTGCTGGACAGGCTTGCTCATGCTGTGTATCTTCCTTTATAGTACTTTCTTAGCAGGGTAGCCATGTGCTCAGCTTACACATGAGCAAGGCCCGAGTATAGAAAAGAGGGGCAGGTATGGTCTCTGCCAGCCTAATGGAGAACATAAAACTTATGGCTAAAAGTTATTTAATACAGTGGACTATAAATTACTAAGTCTTTCATGTGCATGTCCAATCCCTCAGTAGATACAGCGAGAGAGCATGGATGGATTGGCTATGTGCCTCCATGACAAGTCCTCACAGTAATTTTGCAGTGTCAGCAGAGCATGAGCTTTGCCCTCCATGTTTGCTGTCTAATGCAAGCATTAGCTTAGCACTCTGCAAATACTAGCTTTCTGGTGCATGGATGTAAAAACAACTCCAGGTAGAATGAGGTTGTAAAAAGCTAAGGCTTCTTGCCTAGAGGTTACATTCCTGATAGAGTCGTTTTACAATTAATTTTCTGTTAAGTTGTGATCTGGTGAGTTAGCCCTAAAAAGTAAAGACCAGGAGGAAAATCAGTAAAACTGCAGACCTTAAATTAATTTTACCTAGTTTCAAATTCATGGAGCATAAAAAAAAGATGAACTTGTCTGGTTAAGATTCCATGGAGCTCAGTGTCGAAGTTGGTTCCCTAGTAAAGGGAACAGGGACTGTCTCTGACATGAACTCAGTGTCTGGCTCTTTGACCACCCCACCCTCCGTGGGAGGAGCAGCCTTGCTAGGTTACAGAGGAGGACATTGCAGTCAGTCCTGATGAGACCTGATAAGCTAGGGTCAGAGGGAAGGGGAGGAGGACCTCCCCTATCAGAGGACTTAGAGAGGGGCAGGGAGGAGATGAGGAAGGGAGGATGAGATTGGGAGGGAATGAAAAAGGGGACTACAGCTGGGATACAAAGTAAATAAACTATAATTAATATAAAAAATATACATTTAATAAAAAAGGATCACCCCCCCAAAAAAAATTCCATGATTCCATATTACCAAGTGTGTCAAGTATTAATACTGACAGCAGTGTGAAACTTATTAGTCAAATCCAGTTTATCAGAGATAATAATGAACCGGTACACATGTCATTGAAATATTTGGCTGTTAGAATGGAAACTTTATGCCCATGACATTAATTTATATTAATAGTAACATTTGCACACCGACTTACAGTTTTTATTTTGGAGATAAGTTATTATCTATTATAATGAAAAATATCTCATATTTAGGTTTCATTTGTCAGTGAACCAACATCAAATGTAGTTCGTATGATGTGAGTTGGGAGGAGGTTCTCTAATGTGTTGTCTAAACATGTTTTAATCTTGTGTGGAGTCTAAATTCTCATATTTTTTTTTATAGTGATTTCTGAGTTTTTGTGCTTAGGTTCTGAAACATGCATTTTAAGGCTTGTTTGTTTTTTTTTATTTGTTTGTTTTTAAACAGTTTTGATGTTGTGTTTGCTGGTGGGCCTGAAGAACTCCTGAAAAAGTTCCAAAAGACAAATCATAAAATAGTCTTTGCAGCTGATGGGCTGCTGTGGCCAGATAAGCGGCTGGCAGACAAGTATCCTGTGGTGCACATTGGGAAACGCTACCTGAATTCTGGAGGTATGAATGACGCTGCAGGGGACAGCAAGTCCCGCAGCCTCACAGCCCTGGTCTTGCTAGGAAAGATTCTGACAGCCCATGCGCAGGTTAGAGCGGAAGAAACGCTTCCTGAGGCCTTTTGTGTCTGATCTGTGTATCGAGGCATTGTGAGTGAGAATTCAAGTCTTCTCATTACAGTTCATTGGGAGAATTTTGGGTCCAGGATATTCAGCTTAGTAAGTTCACTTTGAGAAAGTTTGTGTGCAGTTTGTAATCACATGGTTAAAAAGCAGACACTTGTTAGTGTGGCTTGTTTTTAGGTCTATTGGTGCTAAGTCACTTATTTTGACATTTGTGGCCAAAATTTTAGATGGTGTCTGAGTGTGCAGAACTGATGCATTCTCCTTGTGAGTCACCAAACATTAAATAACTGTGATCACACTCAGTACTTTAAAGAGGAAAGGAAATTTGACCTCACACGCGTTATGGCTAGAGCACACGTTTCCCTTGAGCTGAGGTTAATGTGAGCAGATAGACAGAAGGCAGAACCACATGTGTCCCATGTGAGATGTATAGCTTTGGATTAGGCTGTATTTTCTAGTCCATTAATTTTTTTTTTCCTGGAATTGTCATGTACCTGGCATCCTGTGGTACACATTTTTTCCTGGACAGTAAAAAGCCACTGAGGGGAATTGCAGAGGACTCACGGTGCTGTGGAAATGACAGATACTAGCAAGTAAGCTCCGTTTTCAGCAGTCTGATACGGGGAAGTACTGGGAGACAGTGCGGAGCTTCTGTCTGTAGTCAGGATTGTTAGAGAGCAGGGAGCGGGAGTGTCTGCAGACAGAGTGGCTTCAGAGGCAGTTTGTGACAGATTTAAAGGATGTGACCTATGACTTAGTGAATATATGCCATTTAGTTTTAAAACACATTAATAGGGAAAAAAATCATAAATCCTGAATGTAAATGAATGTAATTTTAATCTCACTTATTTAGGGATAGTTGTCCTTAGAAGAAGAGTAAGGAAACAGTTTTTTTTTATAAGACAGTAATGTAAGTCATTGGAAAATTATGTTACCAGTTTTTTTTTTATCATAGAAGATTATTCATAGTAATTAAAAGTGCATTGTCGGGCTGTAGACATGCTCTGTGGTGGAATGCTCGCCGCTTCTCCAATTCACAGCACCCTCGTCACATCAGATAGCTCACAAATCTGTAAGTTCAGTTCAAGAGAGTCTGATACCGTCTTCAGTCTGCTGTGAGCCCTGCACACACATGCCGCACATACAAACAAGCAGGCAAAACACTGAGGGACGTATGCTGGCAGGCAGGAGCCTAACTTGATCGTCCCCTGGGAAGCTCTAACCAGCAGTGGGTTGAGACAGATGCTGGGACTTGCAGCCAAGCATGAGGCAGAGATCCAGGGGTCCTGTGGAAGTGTTGGGGGGGATATGGAAGGACCTGGAGGGACAGGGACAAAAAGTCCTTGTTTCACGGGTATGGTCTGCGTGTGTTGGCGAGCATTATCTGTAGTGAAGCAGAGCAGCTGGCTGCATGCCTGAAACTCAGGGGAAAGCTTAAGAGAACAATCCTGTTGCCTGTTGTCTTTATAGACACAGGCCATTGGCAGATTCATTGCACAGGCTCGAAGGCCAAGGGGAAACACTCCAATTTTAGACATCCTTTTCCCAGACAATGACATATAAAACCTAGCCAGAAAAACAGTCTAGCAGGCACAGTAAGAGTGGTTCAAGTAATGGAAAAAATTCCCCCGGTTCCCTAGATAGAAAATTTTTTCATGATTTTTGTAAGTCAGTGACAACCCACATTCTTTGCCTACCCTGGAATCTTGGCAGAGGAGGAGACATTTCCTTCATTCAGAAGCAGGGCTTCCTTTTCAGTGGGTCCAAGGAGAGGTTGATTCACAAGGTTGAGGGGAATGTCAGCTTACCCTGCTCCTTCCTCACTTAGCTTTGCTTGGCAACCTTCCAAAGTTAGTTCTTGTAGTGAGTTAACTTCAGGAATGCATGTGTTTAAAAGCCTCTTTGGCTATCTTGCTTTGTATTGTGGTTGGTATCATCTCTCTGCTGTAGCATACACAGATATGTCAGACCTCATGATTTTTCAACATTGTCAGCTGTTCAATGGAACTGACGTTGACTTGCATTTCGGTCTTCGAATCCTGAGCTCTCTGCCTTGTGTGTGTGTGTTGCAGGCTTTATTGGCTATGCGCCGTTCATCAGCCGTTTGGTCCAGCAGTGGAATCTGCAGGATAACGATGATGATCAGCTCTTCTACACCAAGATTTACATTGACCCAGTGAAGAGGGTGAGCAGTCACTTGTAGTTTCTCTTTTGTTGTTTTGGTCGCTTTGGTTTTTTTTTTTTTTTGTTTTGTTTTGTTTTGTTTTTTTTTTTTTTTTTTTTTTTTTTTTTTTAATATTTCCCTCCATACAGTAGTGAGAAACAAAGGATTTTTAGGAAGGTGAATTGCAAATTATTTTTGTTAACCTCACAGCTGAAACACTGTAAGCCACTGGAACAAGTATTGGTTGGTGACTTTGGTCTCCCTCCCTGTGTTGGATATGAGATTATCTCTCAGTGGCTGAGTCCAGCTTACCCAAATTGGGTTCATCGGAGAAGAAAAAAAAGTAGGTTTAAGACCTCGTTGCTTGCCAAATTATGTGGAAACGCACATCAGACACCTAGAAAATTTGGGGCCAGCCTCTACCAGTGGGCACACTTCCTCGCTGTGTCCTCACTGCCAGGCCTCTAAATATTAGACTGAGGTTAAGACAGTAAAATTTCTGAGCCTGGAGACCGAAGACAAAACCGGACAATAATGTCAAATTTGGAGTAGATATCTATTATTAAGACACCATGTTCTAGCAATAACACTTTATTTTTATTTACTTATTTATTTTTTTTATGACGAGGACTCATGTAGCCTGTCCTTAAACTCCTTATCCTCCTGTGTCTGTCTCTGGAGTGCTATAATTTACAGTTGTATATCACTATGCCTGGTAACACTTTGTTTGATATTTTGAAATGGCATATGGAGAAGCCCATTCCAAAGACAGTTTTTGATTTGAAGAAATGACCTATATCACGTTAGAATGGACACACGGCTGTGAGACTTGTGCCTTGGAGTTTGAGGGTGCCTCACCATTTTCCGGTGGCTGGTGCTGTAGATACCGTGTGGTGGACCTGGTCCTGTGAAGGTAGATCTCACTGGATCGTATACCCCGTTGGAGGGCTAAGAATGTCTGCAAAGAGGCTGAGTAGATGGCCCAGTGGGTGAAACACTCGCTGTGTCAGCTTGAAGACCAAGCAGGGATCCTGAGTATCACATGCATGCCAAGCAGGCTTACCTGCAATCCCAGTCCTGAGAAACAGGCTCAGAGGCTGGAGGTCCTGCAGCAAGCTGTCTAGCTGAATTGTTGAGCTCCGTATTCAAGTGGGAGAGCCTGCCTACCTTTAAGGTGGAGAGCAATGGAGAAAGATAGCGCAGACTTCTGGCTCCCATACGTGTGTCCTCGCACACAGGCTAACACACACACACACATACTACAGCACACACATGCATCACAGGGGGGGAAAAAAAGAATGCTTTGGAATGTAGATCATCGGATGAATTGATCATGAGATTCCAGAGATTATGGGTTGAGATTCTAGGGGCCCAGAGACAGGGCCTGTTTCCTAATAAAAATGCTGTAGTTGTCACAAACAGAAAGTAGGAGTGGGCTAAATAAGAGAAGTGCATTGTCTATGTATTTATTGTTCCCGCCTGGCATACTAAAAGGGAGAAACAGACACACACAGAGAGAGGGGGAGGAGGAGAGAGAGCGCACACACACACATGCCATGGGATCTAAGTGTGCTTTACTACGCAGCTCTATATGTAACCTGGAGAGCAGATTTCCGCTGTGTCCTCTGTAGCCAAGTGACTCCTGGGTCTCCAGTCATCACAGTCGTAATCTAGACAGATAAAGTGCAGGGTGGTTAAAAAATAAAGGAAAGCAAAGCCGTTTACATTCATGAGCTCTCCATGGCGAGCCTTTCTGGAAAGGTCAGGAAGTGTGTTTCCATTTCTGTGACAACATGCCACGAGACTGCACATAACACATAAGTGAGATTTACGCTTTTTCAGATATGCAGGCCGTGCCGGGAAATGCAGGTACCGTGACAACCGAGTCTGCCACAGACTTCCTTTACAGGGAAAGTCCGTAAAATTGATTTAAGGTTTAATTCACAGAAAAAGCAGATGTAATTTGGAAAAAAAAAAAAAAATTGACTTAAATAATCTGAAGTGGTGTTCTGTGCGTTTTGTGAGCACTATGGATATAATTGCAATGCGTCTTGAATTGTGAGTTCTGCACGCTGTCAGCTGGGAGGCAGGGTCCCTGAGACTGTCCCACAGTGCTTGCACCTACGCTGCGAGTACACACCGACAGGGCAGTGTTCCCCCACCGGGCAGTGTGCACTTGCAGAATAGTGTACATGTACACTGTGTTTTAAGCTGTAAATCCCCGCAAAGACACATTACATCGGGGTGACTGTGCTGTTGGCTGCTTCTGTTGTAAATTTCGGTGCCATTTCCTGCTTTCAGGAAGCTTTGAACATCACGCTGGACCACAAATGCAAAATTTTCCAGGCCTTGAACGGAGCCACAGGTACAGATGCTCACGCCCTCTTCTCATAGATGTGCTTGTCTGTGTTCAGCATATTCGCTCCTGGGCTAGACTGCTTGAGACTCTGGCTAAGGTCGCGACTTTTAAAATGTCCAAAACGTTCTAACCCTGAAGTTAATCTGACGGGTGTCCATGGAGGGAAGCGCTTCACCCGAAGAGCTAAGTGCTGGCCTTGGGCCACTTCGGTTGGATGGGTAGTTGGGAGTTACTCACGACTGCGCCACGTTGCTCTTTGGGTCCTGGGTTCCCTGGAAGGCTTAGCGGTCCTTGGGACTTAATGAAGAGTCAGTTGCTAGCATCTGTGGAGGGACTGGGGAAGAGGGAGAGTCGTCTGCACTCCTGCCCACAGAGCAGCTGTGCACACACCGGCACGTGTGTGTATACTCCTGCAGAGTGTGTGCACACATCCGCACACTTAGGAGTATTGCACACTGTGAACACACTCTCACAGACTGTTCATTTATGAGTGTATGCAAAAACTCTGCACACTCCTGCGTGTGTGAGTGTACTCGCAAAAAGCACACGCGCACACCAGTGTAGATGTGAGTACACCCTCACCGAGGATACGGGCACCTGTGCACATCTGTGGGTACACCGACAAGCATATTTGGATACTTGTGAGTGCATAGACGGGGTGCGTGTGCGTGCACGCTAGTGACTCTATGTACAGGCGACGTGCGTGCACCTGCGCATAATTGCACACCCCGCATCCATGTGCGCCAGTGTGCATTTGTCAGCCCTTGCTCACAGAACATGTGGATACCCCAGCACGCTTGTGAGTAATACCCGCACACTTGCTTGTGCACACCCTTGCGTGTGTGTGAGTGCATGTACAGAACTGTGTACACCTGCACGAGTAAGCACATCTTCACAGACAATGCCCACGTACATACGTGTGAGTATCCTTGCTTGCATTAATTCTCTAGATACACATATACACATGCATAACGCAGTGAGATACCAGCGCGTTAACTTGTGTACCAAAAGTCAACATATTTTTATCTGTGGGCGCCTTATTAGCTTGAACGTTAAGACTGTGCTAGAGTTCAGTACAGGGCGCGGCGCTGCCCGCACCGTAAGCAGGTTTGGGACAGAAGGTGTGTAGTAGTTAGAGCTGAGAGGGCAGAGGCCTGAACGCCAAACACCGTGTCTCTCTCACGGTCCTCCCTGTCTGTGTGGACATCACAGAAGGTCAGTTTCAAATTGAACGACCTGTCACAGGTCGTTGCCGGTGAGCGTGCAAGTCTTGCTCGTGCCAGGTAATGGACCTTCACCGCACACCCACACACATGCACACGCACACGGCTTGCAGTCTCTGGGATGACCCTTCAGGCCAATCCGAGTCGGCTGCTGGAGGAAAGTTGGGATAGTACCACTGGTGCCGTGTTGCCCGGGACCAGGCAGCGGCCCGCAAGTCCACCACGAGGCTTGACAGCCCAGCTTAGCGCTGAAGCATCTGGTCATCTGGTTGGGGTTAGCTTGTGTCTGTCGGCACGGCCCTTCGACTTTTCTAACTGTGGGTCTGAAGAAGATGGTTTCTGTGCTTTGAAAAGTGTGACAGTTTGTCTCAGAAATCCGGAGACCTATGTATGTTTGAAGTTGACAAAAATTTTTCTCTTCTTAACGTAGATGAAGTCGTTTTAAAATTTGAAAATGGTAAAAGCAGAGTGAAGAATACATTTTATGAAACGCTGCCAGTGGCGGTTAATGGAAACGGGCCCACCAAAGTGAGTACCAGTGTCCTGTAGTTCACTGTTTCTCAGAGTTGGACTATGGGAGGATCATCATTTCTTTAATAAAATCATGTGAAAAACTTTAATGTGAACAACTTATTTGCATTGTCTTTTATGCAGTGTAGGATATGATTTAAAATAAACAGATTTTTTTTCTTAGCAAGATTATGACCTTTTATTCTATAGGTAGATACTTCACTTTAGGGTTTATTGTTTAAGGAACAGTAAAGGCCAGTGGACAGGACAGCAAAGCTTATTCCCCTCATTTGTCAGAGACCTTAGACTAGTCACTTCTTTTGCACATGAAAAGAAGTAATTGCTTCAACTAATTTGATTTATAATAAAATGACCGTAATTCATTGCCTCAGAATCATCGTGCCTAGCAACTGTGACCTTAAATAATAGCTAGAGAGGGGTGGCGGAGGTCCTCTGCAAATGCAGATGACATCATAGTAGGAAGTGCTTTGAAGAGGACTCAGGAAAGTTTAGTACCCAGTGTCCATGAGCCCAAGGCAGCCTCACCCTGTAGGCAGCTTTCCACACCTTCCACAGTGGCCAGCAGAAAGGCCTGCAATTATTATGAGGAAAACAGATGCCCTGCTGTGTGGGAATTGGGAGGGAAGGTGGATAGTCTCTGCCATGGGATGATAAATACAAGGCCATTTCCCATCAACATGACTGTTTCGTTTACTCAGGAAACAAAAGGGCAGAAGGTGGAAAGTTACAAAATCAACTTCTAATTCTAAAAATGAAGTTATGCCCTTTTGTGCTTTACCCCCCTTGGAACTATTGACCATTTTCATATTCATGCAGGGAATCTAGTAGATGATTTCATGGCATAAATATTAAACTTTTTATGTAATTTCTAAGTGGGAAAGTTGTCAGTCCTTATATGTTGTGAGGATTTTTAATGTGTCCAATTCTGTATTTCATGCTTTTCATTTTTCATGTCCTTTAAAAGTTATGTGTATTAAGGTGACCTTTTTTATGTAAGCTTGTGGTATTTTAGTATTCAACTTTTGTTATTTCACAATCAGAAGTACTTTTTGTGTCTGTTTTTGTTATGCTTTTTAAATGCCACCATTGCCCTTTTCAGAGGATGTCACTGTTATCATTCTGCTAGCCTGGAACTCACCTTGTAAACCAGACTGGCTTTGATTCCAAAGAGGTCCACCTGTTTCTGGCCTGGCGTGCTGGGATCAAAGGTGTGCACCACCATTCCCAGCCACACTGACTCTGGATATGTAATAATGAGTGTCATCACCAGATGGTTGCTGACTTCTGAGTTACCATAGCATCCAAAGCAAATGCCCTTGTGGGGCTCGTCCACGCCTTAGGTTTGCCGAGGTTTGGTGTATGGCATCTTGGCATCACTTCCTGTACCCCAAAGCCTGGCTGACAGAAATGTCTCTGGAAATAACTTAATGTCGTTTGGTGGTGAAGTTTCCTCAGTATTTGTTTTGAGTGATGTGTTGGCAAGAGGTCACGTTACCCCATTTCCTGCAGGTGTCTGTGCTGAACATTTAAACATGTTTAATCTCATTACTAAGTTACTGCACATGGTTCATGGTGTTGTCAGAAATGTCTCCTTTGCGCCTTTAACAGTTTGGCATGTTTTTACCATGGCCCTTTCTAGTACTATTTCTTATGTTAAATTGTATTACAAAGTATAACCTACATTTTTTTTTATAATAACTTGGACGTTTCGAGGCATGCTGTGCAGCACTTTCATCATCTGAAGAAAGCTTTGCTTAATGTATGTATGTTAGTGATAGGTGTTACTATGATTAGGGAAATGCACCCCGAACAGACAGAATCCCGTGAAGCTTTATGATTGCATAGTGAGAACCTTTGTGGGTAATGACTACTGTTCATTTGTTTTTCTTGCGTTTTCCTGCATCATAGATTCTTCTGAATTACTTCGGAAACTATGTTCCAAATTCATGGACACAGGAAAATGGCTGTGCTCTTTGTGACTTTGACACAATTGACTTGTCTACAGTAGAAGTGAGTAGAATTTATTTGCATAAACTTGTATTGAAAATCTACATTGTTCTGCATATTAGTCTTCTGTCAGATGTCAGGTTGGTGAAGATCTTTTCCTGGTCTGTCGGCTGTCGTTTTGTTCTGTTGACGGTGTCCTTTGCTTTACAGAAGCTTTTGATGAAGCCCATAGGCTGCTCAGTTTCCAAGTAGGTTTTCCTAGTAAGGGGAACAGGGACTGTCTCTGACATGACCTCAGTGGCTGGATCTCTGATCACGTTTCCCTGGAGTTGCAGCCTTGCCAGGCTACTGAGGAAGATGATGCAGCCAGTCCTAATGAGACCTGATAGGCTAGGTTCAGACAGAAGGGGAGGAGGACCTCCCCTATCAGTAGACTAGGGGAGGGGAATAAAGGGAGAAGTGGGAGGGAGGGTGGTACACCAAAATACAAAGTGAATAAATTGTAATAAAGAAAGAAAGAAAGAAGGAGAGAAAAAAGAAAGTAAGAGAGAGAGAAAACAGAAAATCTACATTGTAACAAAATGTAGTGACTCAGGAAAAAGGCAAATTGTTTTATGGTGTCCATTGACTATTACATAATGGATTTATAATGTAAAGGTACAGGGACCGAGAAAATCTATAGGCGTGCCCTTTTGAATTGTTTTGAAACCACCAACAGCTGAAAGTTGCACTTGCTGGCCACAAGGGACTTGTGTACCGACAGCATGTCAGGGAGGGTAAAGCAGCACAGGTAAAAATAAAGTCCCTGGAGACATGCGTGACCGCAGCATCTGTGGAGCGGCAAGGTCCCCCGAGCAGCACACTGGAACTCCCGAGACGAATGTTGTCTTTTCCCTGCTGCCCACAGGGAGGATAAAAAGTAAATTGTCTGCATTAAGTAACTTCTGAATGGAGCTCTATGTCACTTGAAAGTGAGGTTTTTTTGGCCAGACTTTGAAGCAACAAACTAAATGTTTCCTATCTGGAGAGCGAGCCAGAGCACTCCTGAATGAGTCTGCACAGCAGAGATGTTGAAACATTTGTCTTGATCTTTTTTGCAGAAAATGGTGTTGTTGTCCTCTGGAAGGAGAATTAATTCCTTCTGTTTGGATTTTCCCTTCTAATATAAACTTTCTGGTTCAAGGATAAAAATGTTAGTGTTGAGGTTTTTTTTTTTTATTGAACATATAAATAATATTTTTTTGCTTATAAATAATTTCATTCTTAACTGTTTGATTTGCAACTTCTTAAAATGTGCTGGAGAAGGAGAGCAGCTTACTCAGTTAGTTTCAAAAGGTGGTGGTCATAAAATGGAGACATAGAAAGTACAAATTTGTTGGAGTTAAGACCTCAGATCCAGTGTACGTTTAGGTGTGCGTCATAACAGTTTCTTATTGGGTAAAATTAAATTTCGGTTACATTTTTATTTATTTATGTTATGCTGTGCATGTGTTTGTGTGCATGCTAGTGTTCACATTCTCTCTGTGCGTGTGGAGGTCAGAGGGCACCTTGCAAGAGTGTGTTCTCTCCTTTTCCAATGTGAGTCACATTGACAGGCTTTGTGGCAGTCACCTTTACTACCTAAGACATTTGACTGGCTACACGTGTCCACATTTTAGATACATTTAGTGTTTAATAAATGTTTAACTGTTGTCCCCACTGTTGTTTTTTTTTTTTTAAAAAAAAAAAACTGAAATAGAAGTATGTAATGCCTCTAAATTATCCTGAGCTTTGTCTTGCCTCTGTGTAAATGAGGGATGGCCAGTAGCTTCTAAGGCATGAGGACATTGAATGATACACAAAGAGAAGATTGTGGTCTACCCTTGACTCCCTTCCTCCATTAAACTGAAAGCTCCTAGAGTGTAAAAGCGCTGTTTCCCGTTTCTTGCAATTTTTCACACATCCGGTGGCCACTGTTCGGCTGAGGGAACCGATAAAGCACAGTGCACAGGCTCGCTCATTTTCTTGCGAACCTATGTTCACTTATTCAGGTAATGGAGGGATATGTGTGTGGAGAGAAGGGAAGAAATAGCCGATTTCAGCACTTACCACGTGGGATCAAGACACACCTGAATTTCTGGGTCTGAGAGAGTCTAGTGCAGTGTCAGTGAGCTTGCTCCACATGTCTGGGCTCCATGAAGCCTTCCGGTTTGGGTTGCATACATACTAGTTCACTTCCTTGTCCGCTTTATCTCCTTACTTGTAATCTTTTCAAGCCAGGGGCCCTTACCAAATCCACCCATCACAAAGACTGCCATGGTCAGTATATAATCTAGATATTTTCATTTAAAGAACAAAAGAGGGAAACTACACCTAAACATTCTTTAAGTAGATTTAAGAACATGTAGGACTTGTACATTTCATTTTTTTGATCTTTAGGGAATATTGAATCCCCAGACAGTTGAAATCCATCTGTAATATATATATTACATGTATATATTTCGTCATATATACATGTATGTATTATATATGTAGTATATAGGTATATGTTATATCAATCATTCTATATAATAATCATGTTGTACATGTATGTATATACTATATTATCAACATAATATATATGTATACATATTACATGTATATATATATATATACACACACACATACATTAGAATGCCTTTATAGAGAATAAAATAAGTCAAGTTGTATAAAAAAAGAACATGTATGAAATTTTTTACTTTAAAAAAATAAAATATTAATGAAAGAAAGTAGTTTTTATATAAAATATAGAAACAAAAAGCTATTAATAAGATGAGATTGTTCCTCTTCTTACCCTCTTACTGTCTTCCTCTCTTTTTTTGGGAGGGGGGGTGTTTCAAAACATGATTTCTCTGGGTAGCTTTGGCTGTCCTGGACTTACTTTGTAGACCAGGCTGGTCTTGAACTCACAGAGGTCCACCTGCCTATGTTTCCCTGAGCGCTGGGATTAAAGGCATGTCTTCTTCCTTCTCTTTTTCCCTTTCTCCCCATCTCTCTCTTTTTCCACGTCCAGGGAAAGGTAGGCACTCTACGTATAAGGAATACCCCTGGCCTAGAATCCTGGTGTTTCTTTTTTAGAAACAGCATTTAGCTCTGAAAATATGTCTTTGAGAACAACCTTGAGGGAAATGGATCACCCAGGCAGGCTTTATTCTACATTCATACAATGAACAGGATAAGACTTACATTAAGTTATAAATGCAAGTTACAGGGAAAAGAAAATCACTCTGATTGTCTTCCGAGAAATTGATTTGCAATGCTAGAGGATCAGGGTCAGAGGTTGTTGCAAGTATAGTGATAATGCTGGTGTTTTGTCGTTGTTTTTGCTTGCCCTTCCCCCCCCACCCCCCACTGTGGTACTGCGTAAGATTTGAGTAGAATTTAAGGTCATAATGATCATAATTTGTTTTTGTATTTGCTGTAAACATAGATCCATCCAAAGGTAACAATAGGTGTCTTTATTGAGCAACCAACCCCCTTTCTACCTCGATTCCTGGACTTACTGTTAACACTGGATTATCCCAAAGAAGCGCTTCAGCTGTTCATTCATAACAGAGTAAGTATTTCAGTTATGGGTGTTGCAGGTGAGAATTCTCTTGAGGTGGAGTGGAAGGGGTTACTTCCGTTCTGTGTTAAGACTGGAAAGTGAATCTAATATGAGGCTGAGCCGCATAGAACTGACCATTTCTGTAGATCAGAATGGCTGACTATTAGCCATTTTCAGACAGCTTGTCGGTGAAGGATGTGCGTGCGGAAGAGCCTCTGTTCCTTCGCATATGGGTGACTTCGGGGCTTTCTGTTATAAAATGGCCATCAATGATTTTCTAGCAATAACACCATAACATCAGAACTGAATCTCTAGAGAGAACACAGCTTCCATCCGTCTCGAAGTGGCATGCTCTTCAGAGGAATTCAATACTGTTTTTTTTTGTTTTTGTTTTTTTTAATAAGACATTCATAGCCTCCCAAACATATAACTTAAGCATAGTCATTTCTGTTACTATTTGTTTTCTTTTGCTGAAAGTTAGTTCTTACTCCTTGTAGAAAAAGTTGACAGCCACGAAGCATGCTATTTTCTACTTTTCTGGTAATAGGTTTTTGTTTAACTGTTGTCTTTTTGGATGTTTCATAATCATTTATTTTTCTGGATACTGTTTTAAAATTACAGAAGCCCACCTTTAATAAGTTCAAAGAGTAAATATCAGACATTTACTGTCTAAAGTTAATAGTAATAGAGATACTTAACACAGACTTTTTTACTTCCATGGTATTGTGCTTTTTGTTTGGGTTTTACATGCTTTTAAAAATGGCCTCAAGTTCCAGTTCTATCATTAGGTTAAGGCTGTGTCGTGCAGCCTTATGTGACAACTGAGCTCGCTTTGCTGTGACAGCACGTTTGAGAAGGTGGAGTGAGATGTGCTGCATGAAAAGCTCCTCACGATCTGGTGCTGGAGAGAGAGTCCACCTGAACTTCAGTATGACCGAATCATGCAAACCGGTGGTTTTACACTGCCCGCTGCTACATGTCAGTCAATGTGAATTTGTCAAACAGCCTTCTTTTTTCACTAAAATGTTTTCATAGGTTGTCTTAATGGCAGTCTTTGGATTCAGATTATTGTTACATCTTATTTTGCACAACTGGTTATATTAATAACAGATTAATATCATATTTAATAGACTCACTTTTCTGGGTTTTTTTATAGAAATGTCTAAGATTCTTAGGCAACAAGATTTTTCCCCCTTCAGTTCGAATCCTCATTTTTAATGACTAGAATTTAAGTATTATTGCAAGACTTAACCAATAAGCAAATACTGAAATATTTTTGAAGCAGCTTCTCTTTTTGGATATTGATATAAATGGATTTAATGGTTTTTTTGTGTGATTTTTCAAATGATAGTTAAATGCATATTCTGTAATTGAGCAACTGTGCATCATATAATTCACACTTTCGAAGTGACACACTGTCTTTATGACTAATTCAGACTGTCTCTTTTCTAATGTTTTTCTGTTTAAAATATGTTACAGGAAGTTTATCATGAAAAGGACGTCAAGGTGTTTGTTGATAAAGCTAAACATGAGATCAGTGTAATAAAAATTGTAGGACCGGAGGAAAATCTAAGTCAAGCGGAAGCAAGAAACATGGGAATGTATGTCTGAATAGTTTGTACTGGCTTGTTATTCTAGTAGATGAACACTGAGAAAAAAATTTCCCCCAAATTATTCCATTAAGGTTGCAAGGCACCTGTTTGCATTGGCGTCACAGATACAGCCACGGGTGTCAGTTCTTCAGGGGTGTAGTTACACGGGCGTGGCTGTACAAGTTTCTTATCTTTTTCTTTAAACCGAGTCAAAACATTTAATCTGGTTACGAAGTGAGCTGGAGATAAAGATCGACACAAAACGACAGTGAATATTATGACT
Organism: Psammomys obesus; assembly: GCF_907164565.1. Classification (NCBI taxonomy): domain Eukaryota; kingdom Metazoa; phylum Chordata; class Mammalia; order Rodentia; family Muridae; genus Psammomys; species Psammomys obesus. The sequence continues at coordinate 3,157,291 of NW_026596120.1, forward strand.
GCAGTAGCAATGGCTTCCATTTAAATTCACCTTCAAAAGGCCACCGTGTGGTAAAGCTCCTGTGGGAAATATTTCTACATTACATTGCTAATTGTGTATACGTGGAAGAGCTGTTTGGGGTCGTTCCTTTAAAACTTCCAATAGAGTCTGTGTCAAACTCTGCTCATAGAGCACCCGTGTCTTCGGCGAATGCCAAGCTGATAATGCAGACATTTTGAGAGCTGCTTGCACAAAGGCAAACGTATGGTGGAGACATTCTTGACTGTTGTTGACTCTCATGCCTTGTACTGTGTAAGTCCAGCCCGCAGCTCCGGGTTCTGCTTGGGAAGGGCTTTTAGAATAGTCAGGAATGCCTGCAGCTCAATCATTGGACAGTTTCTCGAGTCCCCATTCAGTACTTGCTCTCTCTGATGGTTTGCATGACTGCTGTAAGTCTTTCCATCAGCTGTCCTGCATGGCAGCTACTTTGGAAAAAAAAAATGGACTTAAGAGCAGAAAGGGGCCAGCGGGGCCAGCAGGCCAGAGAATCCAACCTGCAGAAGCTGTAACACGTGGAGAATTTCACAGGTCAGCTTGGTATCGGCATGGCTCAGTCCTTGGCATCCCTGCTGATAACTGCAGGCTCTCCTAGGAAAAGAGCGAGCAGGCAGGACACTGCTGTCTTAAAAAAAAAAACATTCTGTGCAGTCAAGTGTAGAATACCAATACTTGAGGAGCTTTTAACGTCATCTCCATAATCGCTTTCAAATGAAGTTCTGCTGGTCGAGGTTTGTAGTGAGTGGTCGTATCATGTGTAAGGGCGGGATTAATCTCCATCACCTCTCTCTCTCTCTCTCTCTCTCTCACACACACACACACACACACTAATCAAAAACAGAAACCAAAACAAAAAAAAACCCAAACCCCTAAAAAATCTGAATTATTGTACGTATAGTATTTCATTTTGTTTATCTATGCATTTGCATTTAAAAAGTAATTTAAAATAAAAATAACATCTTCCTTAAGAAAGCGTTTACAAGTTTCACAAATTCCCAGACGTTTTGGGTGTGTGTGCATATGTGTGTGCACCTATTATGTATCCAGAAGCCAGAGCAGGACATCAGATATCCTTATCTACCAATATCCCCCTTATGAGGCAGCATACCTTACGTCCCCGGAACCAGGCTGGAGACCAGCCACTCCCAGCCACCGCTCTCTGTGAGTCCCTGCGGTGCTGGGGTTACAGGCCTGTGGCTTGCGGCCTGCCTGTTGACCCAGTGTTCAGCTTCTTACATGGATTCAGGGCATGAGACCTAAATGCAAGCACTGTCATACACCGAGCCGTCCCTGTGGCTCCTAAATGTTTTTATGCCTTAAAATATTTAGTGACATGAATCTATAGCTCACTTGGCCTAAAATTAGAGTGATGTCTGCCCATGTTGATGAGTCAGGGATTTTCGGCATCAAGTCAGTCTTGATTGAAAAATACATCAGAGCATCCGCACTTAGGTTTGCTTTACACTAATGGTTTCAAGCAGGAGATTTTATCTAACACTTATTTCATTTTCCTTCTCAACCTCAGGGATTTCTGCCGTCAGGATGAAACGTGTGACTACTACTTTAGTGTGGATGCAGATGTTGTGTTGACAAACCCAAGGACTTTAAAAATTTTGATCGAACAAAACAGGTACTAAGACTTAGCATGAATTCATTAGTAATGTGATAATTTCCCACATCTGTGTGGGCTCACTACATAAGTGTGTAATAAACTGAAGTAAGTCACATTCCAGTTTCGGTAAGTCACTATCTTCCGTACCTTCTGTGCTCCCAGTACTAAATGCTCTATTAGCAATTTTAGAAACAAAACCTTTCAGTAGCACTGACAGTCTAAAAGTGGCTGTTCAATGATATTTGATTTATTTTTCTATTTAAAGCTAAGTATAATTATATTATCAATGTATCTGATACTAGTAAGTTTTCAAATTTTTTTTAGCATTCATAGATATTTAAATATAGGCTTTCATAAAGTGCATCAGTTATTTCATAGAGTCTTAGTTCTAAAATTAGATAATTCAGGTATTCTGATGGTTCCATAGCCAACAGTAGCTGCATTTACTGTTGAACTGAGTGTCAGAGCCCCTGCTCTCACTGACTCTAATTGAAATGGAATGAAGATATTATGGATACAAGGGTCTTCATCCTACCCCTATTACTACAGCTACTGCTGAACCTGTTGCTATTCACTGCTCCTCATAGCTCATACTTGTACTGTTTGTATGCGTTAACAGTTGTTTCTCACAATAAAGAGAAGGTGCAAGAGACAAACTGTTAGTATGATTTCACTATGTTAAGAAAATACATCCCAAGTCTCATGTTGCATTAACCCATCCTATGTGTAAACAAATGCCACTAGGAAGTCACTCAGTTTGAAAATTTAGTCTTTGCCACACAACCTGAGTCATTAGGTGTAATCTGCATGTACAGAACTATGTGTTCATCCATAGATAACCCGACCTAGGTCAACTCTTTTTAATCTTCATAGTTTCTCAAAATATTTATTAAGGCTTTAATCATTTGACTTCAATAAGCAGAAATGGGATGCAGTAAAGTTCTCATTCATAAAAATCTAGAATTCAGTAATTAAAATTTGCTTTGTTTCTTCATGCTTTGATTTAAAGGCAGTGTGATACAACACACACAGGCTTTCAGGAGTATTTAAGTAGTGTTCTAGTTTCATTTCTGTTGCTGTAAAGAACAACCTGACAAAAAAAAAACCTTAGGGAAGAAACCTTATTTGACTTACAGGTCCAGGTTCAAGACTGTTATTGTGGGGAGGTCAAGGTTGAAATTTAAGTTGCCATATTGACAGCCAAGCACAGAGGAGGGAGTATAAATGCATGGATCCGTGCTTGCTTGTTCTCAGATAGCTTTCCTCCCTTTTTTACTGCCCAGAATCTCCTGCCTAGGGAGTGGTGCCACCCACAACAGGCTGAGTCATCCTATGTCAGTTAACAGTTAAGACACTCCACCCTCTGACATCCTTATTGGCCAACCTGATGTACAGATGTCTTCATTAAAACTCCTCCTTGGTGATACTAACTTTTGTCAGGTTGAGAGTTAAAACTAACCAGCACAGATGAGATGATCTTATGACAGTTTGGGAAGTTATTTTATTATTAGTTACTGTCTTAGTACAGCAATTACTTCATACCAGGTATTAGATATGCATTCCATTTAGTATTAATCAAAGGTTTAAATGGTCTGAAAAATAAAGTTCATTTCAAAAGGAACTCAATTGCCTTTTTTAGTCCTTCCTGTTTACTGACTTGTAAAACAAATGGTTCCTAGTTCCATGGATTTTTCAGTTAAAAAAAAAGTCTACATTCCTATGATCTCTGTGGTTCTTGATTCTTTATCTGAGTCTGAAGTTTCCATTAGAAATGTGCATGTAACATTATGTGTGAGAAAACGAGGACTTGAATGCAGGTGAGAGGTTTGGAATAGGATATGACGTTTTGGAGCACCTGTCAGCTTCTGTTTCCCCTCTGTTTCTGCCACCTATTTTCTTGTTCCAAATTTTACGTCTTAGATATAAGAGAAGTCATCTCCCCCAGATTCTAGCCTCACATTTTCCATTCTTAAAAATACCAAGGCACACAGCAGGAAAGCACTGGTTTCTAAGTCCCTCAGTATAATGCTTCAGGAGCACCTGAGATTATAAATTATAAGATTTCTTTTGTCTTTTAAAAAACAATTTGTAATATTTATATTTGTTTTATGCAAATTGCTATCTTTTCCTGCATAGATGTTTGTGTGAGGGGTGTTGGATCCCCTGAGGCTGGAGTTTTACACAGTGGTGAGCTGCCATGTGGGTGCTGGGAATTTTACCCAGGTCCCCTAGAAGAACAGCCAGTGCTCATAATCAATGGGCCATCTCTCCAGCCCCTTTCTTTCTTATTTTAACTGTTAAAATACTTGATGTCAGTTATGGACATTGACTCATCACTCTCTGAATTTATAAAATTATTTCTTTGGGTTTGTTTGTTTTTGTTTTCTTGTGGGTTTTTTTTGTTGTTGTTGTTGTTGTTTGTTTGTTTTGAGACAAGGTTTCTCTGTACACAGCTTTGGCTGTCCTGGACTCACTTTGTAGACCAGGCTGGCCTTGAACTCACAGAGATCCCCGGCCTCTGTCTCCCAGAGTGCTGGAATTACAGGTGTGCACCACCACTCCCAGTGTGAGCCAGTATCCTTGATGATTGAGCATTGTTTCTAGCCTTGGTATATAGTATTTTATATATTTATCTTACATTTGTACATACAGAAGAAAGAGGCCAGCTGATCTTCACATGTATTAGACGTTTTAGATTAGTATTCTTGTGGAGAATGTCCAGTCCATAAGCACCTTAGAAGAACCAAGTGAGCTTTTCTTAAATTGTATGGCACCCATGGCAATATAAAATGAAACACCAAGCAACATCAGACTTTTTAGTCATTTGGAAAATGCTGATATTATAAATAAGATTTCCCAAGGGAAAACCTGGCCTATTTCAGATTTGTACTGCGTTTGTCTCAAAGGGACCACTTTCTGAATAGATATTAAGGCAGAATATTGTCACAGTGTCTCACTATGTTTTCTATGGTTATAACGAAAGGCCACCAACGGGGTAAATTGTAAACAGTAGACATTTATTTTTGGACTCATACAGACTTGTGGGCTGGGTGGTTCTGTGTCACTGCCGCAGAGCTGCCCTGCTGCCTCATACCGTTCTCGGTTCACATGAGGAGAGCAGGGACAAGGTGAGAGCGGCAGAGCAGGGAAGGAGGACAAGTTTCAAGGTCTCTCCTCATTTATAACCTCTCAGGTTAGGGACTGAGATGCATTGGAGCCCGCTCAGAGTTCCGTTCCTCAGCACCATCGCAATAGCGATTAAATGTAAACTTTAGTTTCCTAGGGGACTTTCAGTTCCAGGCAAGCATCTCTGTTTTGTTTTCTGAAGGAGAGGCTGACATAGTCATTACTGTGAGGCCAGCTTACAACTACAACCCAGTTTAAAAAAGTCATAAAGTACTGGGGACAGATGGTGAAGTGATTAGGATTTGTTTTAGGAACATTGCCTCCTCCGTGTCTCAGCCCGTGTGTGTGTGTGTGTGTGTGTGTGTGTGTGTGTGTGTGTTGTTTTTCATTCAACAAATATTCATTGACTACCTTAATACTGTAGAGAGAGTTCACTTCAGTTCAGTTTGTCAGTTAAACTTGAATTTAATATAAATACAACAAAGAATTTAATTTAAATACAATGAAGTAATTTAGTTTGACTCCCTTAGACGTAACTAAGGTTACATCTTGCTGGCACATTCAATAAATTTTTCCTTTTTGTTTATCTTTTTAGCTAACATAATTGAAAATTTTCAGTGTATCCATTGAATAAATGATGTTTGGTTTAATATTTTTTTATTTTGTGTAATAAATATATGTATATTTACACACAGACATATACATACATATATGCAAATGTTCAATGTTTGTTATAACATGTGAAATAAACTTAACTGTGTTATGTGTCTCATAAGATACACAACACTGATCATTTAAAAATTAGTCATGGTGTGGGTTTCTCTTCCTTAGGAAGATCATAGCTCCTCTTGTGACACGTCATGGAAAGCTGTGGTCCAACTTCTGGGGAGCACTGAGTTCTGACGGATACTACGCTCGCTCTGAAGATTATGTGGATATCGTTCAGGGAAATAGAGTGTGAGTTATATGATTTAATCTTTCCATATACACTACCGTAAAGATCTGGTCTTATTAATATTACTTGAAAAATCACCTTTATGTATATCTCTCTTCATTTTTTAGTAGAGAAGAGTAGAGCTCTTTCTTAAAAGTAGGGAGAGACAGTTTAGTTAATTCATGTAATAGCTGCAATAAAAAGTTGTCTTTAAAATTTATAAATACAGAAATAATAATATGGAAGTTAAGAAGTTCCCCGCATGCCCAGCTGCATGAGGTGATTTTGGTGATGGTGGTAGCTTTTTGTTTTGTCATCTCTGTGTGTAACAGCTAATTGTATTCAACTCTGCTGACATCTGATTGCCATCTTTTAGATATTTCAACATTCAAATTCAAACAAATGTACAAGTAATATTTACTTCCTAGATGATAGGTGATATTTTCTAAGTTAAAAAATTAGTCAAATATCACAAGTTTTGTTAAGGGAATACTAGGCAAGAATGTGACTCTCTTTTGTCAGATGGTAGGCTAGCGTACCAGAGTCCTGAGTGCTTTGTCTTAATTATCGTACTCCTCAGTTCAGTTAAAAAGTGGAATATATTCTGACATCTAAAAAGAGGTGCCCTTAGATTAAATATCATGTACTTCCCTTGAGAAAATAGTGGATAGGGAAAGATGCTTTCCTTCTGAAGCCTGGGCTTGACATAGGAGCTTTACATCTGAATGGTGCAGCTATTAAAATGTTTTTGTTAGCGGATAAGCATGGTAGGTAAGAAATTAGTACTAAGACACTCTTCTTTATTTCAGTTACTTTATTGACTCTAAAATGACTTACATATCGATATGGTCCTTGGATTGGGGGGAAATGAAGGTTGTCAGATGCAGAATAGTGCATTCGCGTTGACTGTAGTAAGTCATTGTTGTTGCTTTGTACACAGTCATTTTCCTGGCTGATTTACCCACAGGATAAAGTGAACAGGATGAGAGGGACTGGGCCTTGGTCAGTTAGTGAGCTGGAGGAAAGAGTAACAGCTGATGACATGTGCGAGGGCACCTGCCTTCGTGCCCTTAGAAAGGAGCATCATGCACCCCGTCACGGTTAATGTTTGAATTTACCTGACGAATTGTATATATTTTCTTTCTAAGTAAGACAAAATGATGTCTTTACACTTCATCGCTCAAGGTTTTTCTTTTCTGTTTTCCAAACATGACACACACAGGCCTCCAGGCCGGAACTTCTCAATAACAGGAGTCCTGTCAAAATGGGGTTGGGAATGATGAGGAAAGAGAACTGCTGGCCAACACTTACTCTTCCCACTGTATTTCCTTGAGTCTTCTTTCTCCACACAGATTTAAGGAACGCTTAATGAATTTCATGAGAATATAATTTAACTGTTTTGTTTTGGCTGTGTTTGGATGCATGCCCCCTCAACCGTAGTGTTTACACAATTCTGTATTATAAATACTTCCTCTGTGGCCTATTTAATTTTCTAGTGCAGTCGTTGCTCTGATGTCTGCTCTTGGGAGCTGTGCCTGCTAGTGCCAGCTCACCTCTGGTCCTTTAGCTATCAGATGTTTGCTGTTAGAGAGAAGATACTCTGTACAGTAGACTAGCATGACCTAACTAACAACAGTGGTCTGAGAGCTACACAGATAGGTACAGCCTAAATTAAAGACTCTCCAGAGATAATGACTTCTCCCGAGCCTCGTTATAATATATGTTTACCCAAAAATTTCACATTTGTCCAACGTCATCATATGTTTTTCCTACCGAGTAATTTATATATCCAAATCCTGAACATATGCAAAGTATTTATTTAAAAATGTAAACATGAAACTTTTTTTTTTTCTGTACGCACGGTGTTTTTGGAATGTATTTTTTACTTTCAGAGGAATTTGGAATGTCCCATACATGGCTAATGTGTACTTAATTCAAGGAAAGACACTCCGATCAGAGATGAGTGAAAGGAACTATTTTGTCCGCGATAAACTGGACCCCGATATGGCTCTTTGCCGCAATGCTAGAGAAATGGTAAGGTGCACAGCTGAGGCTTGCTGGGATGTCTGATGAGATGGCTTGCTTTCCAGTCCGCGTGTCACTGTATTTGGATGTCCATTTTTCTCCCTTATGTATAAATACTAGCCAATTTTTTTGGTTCTATAATTTTTGAGAATAATTTGCTCCTGTTTGTAACATAGTTTTGAAATATTTGACTAGGCTTGACTCAAGCAGCCTAAGAAGGCTTTAATAAAAGCAGAAGCAACAGTAAGCGTTGCTCTTTTAAGAAAGTGTATCCTATAATATTAGTGATGTTGCACTCTTACAAAGCAGGTTCCCTAAACTATGGACATATATTTAATCTCTGTGAAAATTTGATGATACATTAGTGTTTTAGAAAGTACTTTTACAGCAAGATTTAAATGCTTATGGAAAATAATTTTTTCAAAACTCACAAATATGTTTTTATTCAGAAAACATATTTATAAGATTTTTCTGTTTCAGATATTGTTATTTGATTCCTCAATTTAGAAAAGCAGTCATGGCCTTAGGAATATCAGAAAAGTTGGCAAGTATTTTTTCTTAGTGTAACAAGGCATGTCTTTTTCCAGTATGTTTGTATTGCCTGTCTACCTGTGTGCATCCTCATTGAACGCCCTCAGTCCCTTTGATTGTATTTGTGCTCATGTCTGGCTGATTTCACTCGACAGCGCATCCGGAATGGCCTCTGTTACTCATTTTTTTTCCTTTGTCTTAATTACGTGTCTAATGATGTTTTGCTAAGGAATGAGCTTGGATATGTGTTTCACCAAACAAGTTAAAATGAAATAGTAGGGGGAGGCTTGAAGTTCTTTGTGGGCTCTGTAAGCTTTGCTTCTTTTGCATGTTGTCCAGGGAGGACATTTCACAAGGTCAGCTTTTTATCAGCGCTGCTATATTTATTTACCAAGATGCCTGGCTAATGGGTGCACAGATCAACTGACCCAATGCTTCTCTTCATTTTAGACCTTACAAAGGGAAAAAGACTCCCCTACTCCGGAAACAATCCAAATGCTCAGCCCCCCAAAGGTGTCATTTTTATTCATTTTTCTTTATATAATTATGTTTCATATGCTGTTTTGAGTGGCAGTAAAGCCACTTCCTTCAGAGCCTCCTTTGCATTGATTGGTAAAATGTTGGTGCTCATGAGATCTTTATCTGTTCATATGTCTGTCTTGGGATTTTGGAAGAGTGTTGCTGAATGGTCATTAAAGTAATTTACATTTTATAATTAGCAGGTAAGAGAAATAACCTCAAATACTTTTACTCATTGTTGTAGGGTTTGGGGTGCTGTGGAGAGAGAAGGAAGTAGCTGTAAAACACATCTCCATTAGAGCTGACGCGTGGGAACTTGCTGATGAGTTTGTTTGCCACTAATATCTTTATAACAAAAACAGGCACATGGGACATCCCTGGCCCAGTGGTGTCTGCCACATTTATGCGGTTTAGGGCATAAACAGGAGACTTCCCTTTTAAGCCCTTACACTGCCTGCAGAATTGTGTTAAGCGTTGAAACAATGCAATATAAGAATACAGAGCCCCGAGGAAAAACTTCCGACACCTGCAGGTCTCATAAAATATGTGTTTCTTTGAAAGGAACCGAGGACAAAAAGAAGATACACTTAAAACGAAGATGTACTTCATTGGCTGTTGATATCTGAAACACTTTTCTGCTTTCAAACAGGGATCTTTTCTCCTATCTGTATCTAGGGGTCACTGAGAAAGTAACAGAACAGCCCAAAAGCCCAGCCCTCCTCTTCTTTTCAGTTGCCCGTTAGTGCTATTAGTTTTATGCGTTGAATGAATTTATAACAATTTATTTTAAATAATACATGGCTTATGAAAAATTAAAATGCATGTTTATGAATGAAATATTATAAAAATGGAAATTAATGCATTCTGCTTATTTCCCCATAATTAAATGTGCTGTACTTTGATATTAATACTGTTTTGTTTTGGTTTTTTTTGGTACATAGGGTGTGTTTATGTACATTTCTAACAGACATGAATTTGGACGGCTGTTATCAACTGCTAATTACAATACTTCTCATCTCAACAATGACCTCTGGCAGATATTTGAAAACCCTATGGTATGTTCATGTTCAACTCTTTTGTTGTGTATCTTCCTGACACTCGAAATGGATATGATTCATGTAGTAATATCTAAACATTAATGTTTTTAAACGGGTACAGTTGTTTTTTATAATCTATAGTAGTTTTAAACTTGACCAAGAACTTTACAGTTAAAATACACATTACCTTAAAGGAAGGAAGTTATCAGTTTCTTTGCTTTCTCTCAAAATTTCTACTTTCTGGTATTCAAAAGTACTATCTACTTCTTAACCATAATTTAGAAAAAAATCATGAACAATAAACATATTTTTAAACAGGTGGGAAAAAAAAAAGACCTCAGTGACTAAGATATGGCTTCAGAGTAGAACTCTCCCCTAGCATGCAAAATGTATCAGGTTCATTCCCCAGCTGTCCCCCTTCCCGCAAGACACACACATATTCAGAAAGATATATCAAGAAGTTGGTTTGGTTGCATCAGTCTCTGCAGTGACCCCTGGCCCAGCTTTTTGTTTTGTTTTGTTTTGTTTTGTTTTGTTTTGTTTTGTTTTGTTTTGTTTCTTGGCTTTGTTGGTCTCCTTGTGTGGCTTCTGTCTCCTCTGGGTCCTTCTATATCCCCCTTCTTATATAAGGCTCCCTGCACTTTGTCCAAAGTTTGTCTGTGAGTCTCTGCATCTGCTTCAATCCCCTGCTTGGAGGTAGAGTCTTCTAAAGAACATCTCTGGTAGGCTCCCATCCTGTTCCCTCCCTTCTGCTGCTTCTGGTACCTATCCTGCAAAGACTGAGGCATCAACCAAAGACCATGCATAGAGAGGACCTAGAGCCCCTGCTCAGATGCAGCCCATAGGCTGCTCAGTCTCCTTGTGGTTCCCTAGTAAGGGGAGAAGAGACAGTCTCTGACATGAACTCGGTTGTCTGTTCCTTGATCACTTCTCCCAGATGGGGTAACCTAGCCAGCCCACAGAGGAAGAGGATCTAGGCAGTCCTAATGGGACCTGATAGGCTAGGGTCAGACAGTATCGGGGGAGGATTTCCCCTATCTGTGGACTAAGGAAGAAGGATAAGGGAGGAAGAGGGAGGGAAGGTAGGACCAGGAAGAAATGAAGGAGGGGTCTACAACTGCTATACAAAGTGAATAAATTGTAAATAATAATAATAATAAAAAAGAAGTTAGTTTGGGGAAAATACCCATTATTTTTCCACTTATTAAGGTATTACAGCAATTTTGTAAATATATACTGAAGATAATAACCAAAGGAGAATGCAAAGCGAAACTTTCTCCCATACAAAAAAGTGTTCTTAAATTGAAGAAATTTGAGTGAGATAGTAATAGCGCCTGGTCTTGAGTTTAGCGACCTCCTTCTTTAATAGGGTTGGCATATGTATCCTTTCAGAAAGCTTTCTTGACTAGTCATTTCAGTTACCTCCTTCCTCACATCTCTTCCCCTTGCCAACAATTACAAAGATCCCAGCCACCTGATAAGAGTAGTAGGCATTTTGCTACTTTAAAAGTACCTTTTTCCTGTTTTACTTGCATATCTTCATCTTTAATGAGGTAGGACTTGAAATGGTTTCCTTTCGTTAATGGAGAGTATGGAGTCTACATGCTTAACTTGGGTTCTGAGGTTTTGTGTGTTCTGAGGGTTAGAATTACTTGGTTGTAGCTTAGCTTCAGTTTGTGTCCCGCATTGTATATGTTCCTATGGGAACTTAGCTCTCCTGAGAGGTTACGGCGAGCCTGCAGAGCTGAGGGGGCTCTCCTTACCTTCCCATGGCCTTGCCATTCTTTCATACTTCAGCGTGAAGATGTACTGGGGCGGAATATACTTAGAGATTTTCCCCTTTTCATTAATTTATAGAACATCAGTGAAATCGTGACTGACTTAATGACTGGAAAGGTGTTTTCAAATGAAAAGTCAGTGATAGTGCCCAGTAAAACATTAGGGACTTTAATTAACATCAACAAATTTAAAATGATGACCCAACTCAACCAGAAAGTGAGATCTGTACCCGAGAAAGGAGTTTTTTCTACCCTTAGCACTCTGGGTTACAGTCCCAATTCTCTTCTTTATGTTAAAACATGGCACGCTTTAATTTCCTAAAAACTGCATACAAATCCATCTCTTATATTATCATTCAATGTTAATAGCCTGAGACATAAAACTTTATAGATAAAAGCCTTGGTGTACCCATACACAGAAAAAGACAAAGGCTGAAATAGAAACTGGTTTCTGAAAATTATTATTTTGTCCAATATGCAGCTGCTTATAAGTTATTTGCATATTTTACAGTGTATATACTTATTTGTGGAAAAGTTATATGTTTAAATGTGTATTTTTGTTTTGTCTTGTTTATTTGCATATTTTTACAGTGTATATACTTATTTGTGGAAAAGTTGTATGTTTAAATGTGTATTTTTGTTTTGTCTTGTTTTGTTTTTAGGACTGGAAGGAAAAATACATAAACCGTGATTATTCAAAGATTTTCACTGAAAATATAGTCGAGCAGGTTTGTACGACTAGTTGTAAGATGTAGAGTTGTTTTTGTATAGTTTTCACAAAATCCTGCTGAAGTAATATTACTTTAGCAGAAACTGTTGGTTCGGTACAATTCATGAGGCTTACTTTCAGCATTAAGACCTCATGGTCTTCAACTCACTGGAGCTCCTTCAAGCCCGTGAAACAGTGGGAACTCTTGAGAGAGTTCCATGGTACAGTGGAAACTCACCTTGGAAATGATGGATTATCTTTCTTAAATAGTCTTTACTCAGAAAGACTTATTAAAAACATGCTATATTTCAGTGTTCAAAACTCACTCAGGTTTGTTTCTGAGGAAATAAAATTTCATAAAGCAGTGCTCTGTGACACCATTTTTTATGCATGAAGAGGAAGAAACATTATAATTAATGTGATAAAATTATTTTCCAGTGAAGATTTCTTTTTATTATGCATGCATATTCAGAGCTATTGCTGGTGTTACCCTGTCTTCTAACGGCGCACTGTATTACAGCCTTGTCCGGACGTCTTCTGGTTTCCCATATTTTCTGAAAGAGCCTGTGATGAGTTGGTAGAGGAAATGGAACATTATGGCAAGTGGTCCGGGGGAAAGCATCACGTGAGTTGGAATTTTACAGAAAGGAATAAAATGGGGAAGGGAGGGGTAGATAGAGATTTCCTTCTTCATTAAAAGTCTCTGAGACCGTGAGCTAAGTGAGTTAGCCATTAAGAAACTAAATGAGTTAGCCATTAAGAAAACTTAGTCTGATTTTACTGATTGCTGATGGTTTAAAATCAGTCTCTACCTGGGTCCCTTTCTCATTTATGAGGGCAATCACACTGTTCAGCCATGAGGGACCAGTGCCCGCAGATTGGAATTGATTAGGAAATACATGTATTTACTAATCAGTGTTCTTTCCCAAGGACAGTGTTTCTTCCCTGTGCTCCTCTTCCCAGTGCTCCGTAGTGAAAATGTCAAACATCTACTGACTGTCAGCGTGATTTTGTGTGTGCGTGTAAAATAGTAAGGAGGAATCTGTAATTCTGCTTTTTATTTATGTGGAGTTCAAAAACTTGGCAGGAAACAATACCAGCATTGATTCCGTGTGTGCCTCTGTAAGAAGCCACAGGGACAGCCTGCTCCTTAATATTACAGAGGGATTTTAGTAGGCTGCTTTGGACTCTCACTGTATTTGTCCAGCTTGGCTCATAGCTATGTAGCTGACCAGGAAGAGATGCTTTCAAGCTTTGAGGAGAACCTCACCAGCTAGAAATGATAAGTCATGGTGGCAAGCAATCGATGAAAGACTTGGCTCTCACCAGATGAAAGCAAGGTTTGCAGGGGCTCTGAAGCCCAGAGCACATGAGTAGAATCTACCCTGAGGGTGGTCATTAGATTATTTTCAGGGGTGGGGTGAGGACTTAGGGAAGCCCGTTTTATCAACTTTGTAGGAAAACTCCTATCTAGAGTTAATAAGTAGAAAAGCGGCTCCCGACTGGCCGATACACCTCATGTGCCACACGGTGTGAGCAAAGCTAAGCTACCTACGTGATCTCGTTCTCATACCTGAAGCAAACGGCACACCATCATCCAACAGCTGCTCGTTTTATTATGGTTTTTCTTGGTTGAGAAACAAAATGTCAAGAAACCCAGTGCAAACTGTCCTGATGTAGTCATGTGATTTTCAGGATAGCCGTATATCTGGCGGTTATGAGAATGTCCCGACGGATGATATCCACATGAAGCAAATCGATCTGGAGCACGTTTGGCTCCACTTCATCCGAGAGTTCATTGCTCCAGTCACGCTGAAGGTCTTTGCAGGCTATTACACAAAGGTGCTTATGCTGTTCCTCCTGCCCGCTCGCTCCCTCATTCCTGCTTGGGCATGCTCTTCTGTGTTTCCAGTGTTAAGCAAATCTGCCGCGTTGCTTTTCTAGGGGTTCGCACTGCTCAACTTTGTAGTCAAGTACTCACCCGAAAGACAGCGTTCTCTCCGTCCCCACCATGATGCCTCAACATTTACCATCAACATTGCTCTAAATAATGTCGGAGTGGATTTTCAGGTGATTATGAAACACATTGAAAACACTTTTTCGGGAACCGTGAGATTATGGGAAAGGCCGTGTAGATGGCAGCCTGCATGTCGCTGCTGATCGAGAATGTAAGCTAATGATAGCTTCATGTGTTTGTTGATATGTTTGTTTGTGTTTACCTTTTTTAGGGAGGTGGATGCAAATTCCTAAGGTACAATTGCTCCATTGAATCCCCACGAAAAGGCTGGAGCTTCATGCATCCTGGGAGACTTACACATCTGCACGAAGGGCTTCCTGTTAAAAATGGAACAAGATACATCGCCGTGTCATTTATAGATCCCTAAGTTATTTACTTAACGTGGACTGAATCTCTGAGATTGGCATGAACATGTCTTTGAAGTTGTGCTTGAGACCATGAGAGGAATATTTAAATAATCAACAAAACAACTTCACTTTGGGCCAAGCATTTGAAAACTTTTCATAGGAAATTGTTTGATGTTTCTTAACGTCTGCTCTGAGCCTTAAAACACAAGTTGAAGAAGAAAAGAAAGGAAAAAAAAAAAGTGACGGTCGTCGGTATTTATTTCTATGCTTTAATTGTCCCTGAAAGTAATAACAGTTTATGAAATGTTTAGGTACAAAGTCATGAATGATAATAAATAAGTCTAGTAATATTTTCTTATTTAAGGAAAACCTGAGATTTTATTTATCGGTGTGGAGAAGTGTAGAAAACAGTTATAAATGAAAATCAGCAAGTCTGGAAACCCACGTTTCTGAAATATTACTGAATTTATACGTAATTATTAAGTCGTGATGACCTCTGTGCAGGTCTGTTGTTCAGTAATTAGGAAGAAAACCCAAAGAAATATTGCACAAAGCTTTTCCTTAAGAAACTCTAGTGCAAACAGCCAGTGGGAGCGTATCCATTGGAAATACACTTAGTGTGAGAGGCAGATCCTCATTTCTGTTGGAAATTGGGCCCTTGTGTTACTCCAGGGCAAGCTCTCAGGGGAAGCTCATGGCTTTCTGCTTTGCTAAGTGCTTCAAGTGTAAACTCCCAAGTGTCCTTATGTCAAGCAGGATTGTTTGTTTCTTTCTGTTTTTTTTTTCCTAAACATAGAAAATAGTGAGAAAAAAAAAAGCAATTTTATTGAGATTAATAGTAAATTTTACAATGTTTTTTTTTTTTAAACTTCTTAAGTACTTGAATTTTATATCAGGAAAACAGTTTTTGAGCCTTGTTTCCTTAGCATTTAGCCATAGTTGTTCTTTGTTAATGTTTTTTTTGGGGGGGCATGCTTTTTTCCCCCCTCACTATAATTTATCATTTTTTTAGTCTTATTACTTTTGCTTTATCCCACTTTTTAAAAAATTTCCATAGCAAAAATTATTTCAATTTTTAATATTTCTCTGAATGAGGTTTAAATATCTTTTCTATAGCTACTGTTTTTAATTTAAAGGTTAAACTTGAAGAAAGTTCTTATTCATGGTGCCAAAATTCATTTTTCTAACTCTGTGTGTTAGAAAATGATGAAAAATAAAATAACTTAAAATAAACATTGTGCTTTTCCGTATTATTGGAGATTCTTTAGAAGCGAATATATTATAAACTAGTCTGAAAGCATATCTGGATATAAAAGCCATAATTATTTCATTTAGCCTGATGGTTGAATCAAAGTTGCTACCTAAAATTTAAATTTAATTAACACTTTTCTACTCTCTTAGTGACCAGGGAGTTGATCCAACTCGTTTTACAGGAGTGGAAACGAAAGCCACACATTTCATCAACACATGTATCTTTCTAGTTGTAGTTTGGTGTCTCTGTGATCATCTAGGTTGTGTCCCAGGCAATGAGAGTCGTGAGTCAGCAGCGGTGATCACTAGAAACGGACTCGGGAAGTAAGGAGGTCGGGTTCCCTTCTCGGTGGCCCTAAATATGCAAAGCAGATCAACTAGATTGAGGAGGTGCCTTGGTGATGATGTGGGGGTTTAATTGCACTTCAGGCAGAGTGTACACGACACGTAGATCTGGTCGGGCGCTGGTGCCATCCGGGTGCACCGTTTGTGAAGCGAATCGCATTTTTTTCTTTTGCAAGCTGCCCTTCCACTCAGTGCCATGCTGTTCATAGGAGGCCGGATTCCAAGCATTAGCTCCTGCAATAGACTACATTAGGCTGCCGCCGGGCATAAGGAGAGTCACGCGATGCTTCCAGAAATTGAATGAAGGCAACGGATTTAGCAAATTTTCTGGTTTCCCTTTTATCTCATTTTAATGAACTAATGCAGAATGTACCTTAGAATCGTAATTAGCGAGAGTAAACCTCCCACAAGTAGGTCGTACAAACTAAAAGATGAGAAAATACAGGGTTACTGGGTAGATGGAGAAACTGACCGTTTGAGACACTGATGGGAAGAGTTCCCAGAGCCGCTTCTGAGGCATGATTCATGCATTCTTTCTTTAGGAACAAGGAAATGACAGATGTCTCTAGAATAGCAGTATATGAGGGAAAAACTCATACCATTAGAGTCAATATCAGCTATGTTAAAAACAGATCCATGTCTGTTTCCACTGTTCCCCCTGCCCCCCTACCTCGTGAGAGGAGCATAATGGTGTGAGATCTTGGAAGAGTAAATGGGTTTTGTGCTTTTTGTTATTGTTTCCTTATAACTGAAACCTTACTATGTGAATACATTTAGGTATGATTGAAAGAAGGAGCCAGAATATCGTTTTTGTGTGTCTGATGAGAGGTCTTTCAAATCCTCACGAGGTCGTTTTTTTCCAAGTTATTTTTCTCTTCTTCCTTCCTCCTCCTTTCCTTTGCTCCTCTTTGAACGCAGAACCTCTCATTCATATTCTTTTTACACCTCTATGGTCTGCTTTTGCTAACCGTTAATTCACATAGGAATGGTAGGAATATTGTCTTTTAGAATAGATAATTAATTATATTCTAGTATTTCCACCTCGATTCTGCTTTACTTTTAAAAAACACTAGCTTTTTATTGGTAATTTTATAGAGTAAAAATATGGGGAACCCTACTTACATGTGTTAAGGGGGGCTTCTTGTGACCCCTGCGCCCCTCTCTGGGTATACACTGATTAATGCGCCTGTGTGCTAAGCACGAGAGCCCATCTCATGTATTAGTGTTTGGACATGTCATTTGCTCAGAGTATGGGACCATTTACACTACGGATCTCTTCAAACTGCAGACAAATCTAATAGAATTCAACATTGCTGTTCACAGTGGAGAGCCAGTCTGTGTAAATAGCTTCGTTTCACTAGATGCTGGTTTTGGAAAATTAAATTATTTAAGGCATCATGAAAGCAGGCTTTGTCAGCACTGTTTTTCTGTGGCCTTTCAGAGAACAAGTATAGACTTGGGACTGCTATTAAGAAAAAGACATTGGAGAAAAACATAGAGGGAAATCCATAAAGGGTTGTGTGTGTGTGTGTGTGTGTGTGTGTGTGTGTGTGTGTGTGTATGTGTGTGTGTGTGTGTTTATGTATGGAAGAAATGAGCTTTGGATTCAAATTAAGAAGTAATGAAGAGAGTAGAAAACTACATGGAAGTATATTTCTAAAATGCAAACTGAGCTGTGGACTGGGCTTGAAGCCCAGTGGAAGGGCTCTTGCCTTAAAAGGTACAAGATCCTGCATTCAGTTGTGAGAGCGGCTTTATTGCTAACAAATTTATGATGTGTATATTTGTTCCTGTAATATATTAAGATCAATTAGCACGTTCTCTTTTCACTGAAAAATCTGTGACTGTCTTTGAATATTGATAGTCTTTGTAAATTAGGAATTTCTGCCTATATGCTGGTTAAAACAAACAAACAAACAAGTCATTAATTTAAAATTAAAACTGTGCCATAAGGAAAGGTTACCATTCCAAAGTGCATCCTAAAGTAGATGTTACTTTGTCACTTAGAATTAAGGAATGGAGATGGTTTCCTGTAGATTTGTGGTAGATAACAGCTCTGTGCATAACCGCAGAATAACTTTCAGAGTAGTTTTTAAACATGCTCCTTACAATGTTGCTCAGTGAACTTCGAGACTGTAATAGTATCTCTTAGAAGAGCAAAGGAGACCATTCATGTGCTGGTTGCACCTGGCAGGACTCAGTAACAGCCAGGGCAGCACTGAACAAATGGAAGCGTATTTCCTACTAAGCATCGGTGGTGCAGAATTGATTCACTGGAAGTAGGGTGTAACTGCAAAATTAAGTTAGCCTTTTACTTTGTGTGCTATTAAATTATTCTCATCTGCGTTTACATGGTTTGTATTTCCAAACTGTGACATCACAGCTCCACCTTGTGGTTAGAAGCAACAGATGATGGTGTCTAATCTAAACAGAATGCAAAAACTTCATTATTATTATTATTTTCTAGCCGTTGCTGAGCATTTTTTTTCCTTCAAAGGTAATACAAATGAAACTTTTACAGACATGATTTTTTAACAGTGTTTTACAATGTTTTGTTGTATTGTAAATCAGTGTTTTAAAAGGAGGAGTCAAACACCTTACTCTCAAGGAATGGGCACGCTTCCAGTTAATGCTGATGAAATGCTTAGTCCTCAATTCTCACCTACTCTCTAGGCCTCTCATCTGTGTTCAGTAGGGACTGCTAGCCTGTGTTACTAATAAAACTTGTGTAGATGATGTCAGATGGAGCTACAGTTGATAAGTATTGGAGTTATACAAGTTATACCACCAGAGGAATCCTTCTGTAGGACTCTACTGTACGGTGGGAAATCCTGTGAATTGCTGTGAATGCAAAAGAAAAAATAGTAATAATTGTGAGTGATCACCAAAATGCTGGTGGCTGTAACATAAAGGACAAGATTACTGTGGTTAAAAAAAAAAAAAAAAATTGGAAGTGGGTGATTGAGACTCTGAAAGTTACAGTGGCTGTGTTTTTTGACATGAATGATGTCCTTGATGATGTAAATGGAGGGAGAGTCAGGTATGCCTGCTTTTCCTGTTCACAGCTTCACAACCACCCTTTCCTTGTGTCTTGGCTCTTTGAACCAAAGCAATTCAGCGTACACTAGGGCAGCGATTCTCAACCTTCCTAATGTTGCGACCCTTTAATATAGTGTCTCGCGTTGTGCTGACTCCTATGGAAAAAGGTCATTGAACTCAAAAGGGGTCACAACCCACAGGTTGAGAACCACTGCTTTAGGGTGCCATCTGTACACTCCTTACTGAGCCTCCAGGACAAGGAATGGGAAATACAATGTTACTGGGAGACCTGGATGCTTGTGGCAGTGAGCATGTGTGGAGCTACTCCTGCACAGGTGGTAACATGGGCCTTTGTGAAGTCGCTGACCTGCACATCGACTCCATGTGGACACTCCAGAAGGAAAGGAATCCATCCGGAAGTGGTAGCATAGCTTCCAAGTTGAATTCCAGGGGAACTTAGAGCTTTAGTTCTTTGGACGGTGACGCTCAGGGAAGTACCTCTGGACTCCAGGTGCTGCCGTCTTTACAAGCTCTGCCAGCAAAGCTGGGCACCCACTTCAAGCCAAGTCTGTGTCAAGAGGCAAGGTCCGGCAGTCAAAGGACAGCGATGACACTGAGCCATGCAGCCTCCACGGGAAGCAGGCCGGTGGCCCAGTGCCTCCTCTTAGCACAGGGCTTGTTTATGTTTCCCTCTCAAGGCCCGAGCTTCCCAAGCGCAGAAAGGACAACAGCCTTTCCAGCCCTGGAGCCTCTCGCATTCTGGCTACCCAGTCTGGAGCCTGCTAACTACCTCACTGTGTGTAATAAGTGCTTCTATTTCTAAAATTGTATTGTGTTTGAACCAGTATTTTCTGGAGGGGGGGGGTGTCGGTGGGGGGCACAGGCTTTGAACTTAATAGGTAAACATTTTTGAAAATGCACAGATTTCTGCATCTATGCAATGAAGGCGTACCGTCTGCCCTTGAGTAAAGCGGTGTGCATTATACAGTCCAAGTTGGAGAACGTGATGCATTAAAGCTGTAACAAGAACCCGCTGTCCCTGCTATCCTCATTATTTCCTCAGTTTATGAGGGACCTGCTCACTGGTGGCGTGTGGTAGACCTCCAGTAGGCATTTTAAGTCAAATGAATTGGTGTTGCATTTCTTAAAACAGCGTATTTATATGTTCTTTGAAAAGTGCCATGCCTATAAACTATCTAAAAAGCTCCCATTTAATCCTCTTACTCTGAAGTAAAACATAGTTCTAAAACAGCAACCCGTGAGGAGGGTGGCTTCGGATGCTGAGGAAAAGAGTGGCCCTGCCGTGTTTACTGGAACCACAGGTTACCCTGGTTACAGATGGTTTTGCTCACCCCTCTTGGCTGGCTGATTTGACCAAACACCATTTCAACATCTTTCAGATTGGTCTGAGAAATGGGATAAAACTAGAGTAATGTTGAAAGAAAAGAAAAAAAAAAAAAAGGCTAGAACTTAGAAACACTTTTGGCTGAAAGGTAGATATTAGTGAATCACATAAGCTTAGAAAATAGTAATTTTTGTACAAGTATGAAGAGGTTATTTTTAACTTGAAAGTTGCTGTAAGTGAATTGTGTAAAGGGAATTTGCAGGAAATTCAAGGGTAAATTAATGATGAAGATAGCAGGCAGGAATCAGGGAGGATATTATTTTTATTCATGAATTTTATTATTATTGTTATTTATTTATTTATTGACATGGTTTCTCCACAATCCTGACTGTCTTGGAGCTAGCTGTGTAGACCAGGCTAGCCATGAACTCAGCGATTCGCCTGCCTCTGCATTACAGGTGCTGAGATTAAAGAGGTGGGCTACTACTACCAGGGTGAATAATTAGATTTTATTACCTGGCTGTGGGGCAGGTAGCTGTGTGGAGCTCATCTCACCTTAAAGGGCAAGAAAGTGGAGCCTGAATGACACCCAACAGATGTGGAGGAAATTGGCATGAACTCACATTGTAGCTTGTCACTTGTTAAATAGCCTTCCTCTACTAATTTGGGACATTTGTCTTGGCAGTGTTTTTTTAGATAACAGTGTTTGTAATACATTTTGTAAAAATTTAGTCCAGTGTTAAACTATTTGTGGTCTAAAATGAGGATACAACCAATCCCAAAACACACACTTGTCTCTGTGACATAATTACAGGTACTCACTGAGTACAGATGTACTTCCTGATTCCCCCTGCCTTGTCACATCACGTGACTGTGGCTCAATCTGCAGGCAAGCACTCAGCACCCATTTGGAACACCTTTTAAGGCTTATACACGGAGAGGACTGATTTGTAGAGTCACTCTTGGAAATAGAACTGCAAGACCCAGAACATTTGTGTGTGAGAACCAAAGCTGATTATGTTAATTTAGTAGCTGAGACCTTAGACTTTTTCCTCCAATTCCCAGTTCTCTGCTTGCTGCTTGCATTTGTGAGCTTGCAGCTGTTTCTGGCCCCTTTGTCTTCCTCCCACCATGCTTCACAACATGGTGATAGAAGGTCATGAAGGTGATAGACTCTTACTCCTCCAGAACTCTAAACCCCAAATAACCTCGATAAGGTGTCTTGGTCATGACGTTTTCTCACAGGATCAGAAATTATGTTAACACAACAGTGGACATGAAGAGGAAAGGATAGAAATGGATACTCACTAATTTACCAACATAGCTTTTTTTTTTAACTTGTGTTGATTCAAAAGTAAAGCACATGAAGTATGAAATTTTTGAAATTTTATCTTTTCTCAGGTTATCGATGCACATAGATAGTACTGCCTCTTTGTTGCAAAGTGTCAGTGTGCTGAACTTCCCAAGAATCCTGGGCTCAAAGGTCTGGTGTTCCGTACTGCTGTGCTGGGATGTCAAGCTTGTTCCAAGGTGCACGTTCAATTTAAGATTTTTCAATCAATGGTGTGTGTTGGGATATAACTCCACTTTGTCCAAGGAACATCTGGATTTAGTGTGTGTTGAATTTCAAATAATAAAATGGTGGCATCATCTGAAGACTTGGTGATTGAATTTGTCGTCTAAGAGAGAAGATGTGTTGGCAATGGTCTAAAAGGTTGTACAGTTCAAGCTCTGTGCACTCACATCCTAAGCAAAGCCTTTTAACCTCTCCTTGTTGACCATCCGCCCTCGGTCCTTGAAGTCTCCCTGTACTGAGTGACCCATCCGTGAACTTGAACGTTGTAAACGTGAAGTACACGGTCATGCACTGCAGACCAGCAGGAAACAAACTGCAAACTTCTCTTGAACTGTTAAAATCTGCCACTTGTAAGTTCTGCTATTTGTAGATCTATGAACAATATCAAAGAATACACACACACTAATAAAGTTTAAAATTTCTGCTATTTTAAAAATAATTAAAGAGTGACCATAATTACCACTCTGGTTAAAATGCTTTACAGAATGTAATTATAGCTTAGACTGAACTTTCTGAACCGGTCTGTACATTACAGATGTGACATGCTCGTATTTAGGTGATGTGAACCAGGAGGTGGCTGCCAAACTATGTTAGATGGGGAAAAAAAAAAATCACCTTTTACAAATACAGCAACAACTTAAAACTACAATTTAAAACCACAAGGAGAAATTTAATAGCCTTCTGTGCTTAGTTTAAAAAAAAAAAAGTAAGTTACGAGATTGATTGTGAGGAGAACAAAATTTTACCTGATTACAAATATGTCCGTGATAAAATACTGCTGGGGTGCGCAGTAGTCGAATGTAGTTGGAGGTGACCAAGTTTTCTGAAGTCTATGGGGGTGTGTCTTCAAAAGAAGTCAGCCCAAGTGGGAGGCGGAAAGCATGGACTGAAGAATTTATCCCCTGATATTCTGTAGCTCATGAGGTGGTTAGAAGTACCGCTGTGGTCTTTCCCTCTAGGCTGAAGAGAGCCTTGGCTGTGTTTTCCTTTTTCCAATAGATCAAAGCAGCTGGATTTAGCTCATGTTCCTTTAATTATTAATGTCTGGGAACTCTCGGTGGAAAGATTCTGTAATCAATTCTGAATTTTTAGTTATCAGGCTTAAAGTTTCCTCATAACAGTGTACCAGGGCTGCCTTTAGCCGTCTTTTGACCATATTTTTATAGGCTGCGTAGCACTTACTTTATAAAGAGATGTTTTCTTTGGTTAAGTTTAACAGTTGGTATTTCTCGTTCATTTAAATACCAATGGAGCTCAGGTGTGAGGGTGGGCTGTGGGTGAGAGAAGGGAATTATTTACCACTTTTCCTCTTCCCAAAGTGGCCACCTCAGAAAGAATCTCACTTCTCTATTTGTTTCACTATTGTTTTTTTAATTGGCCTGCTGAGGATGTGTAGCTGATAGCTCTTCAGGCCTATTGGAGCCCAAGCTCTGACCCTAACAATTCCAGAGACAGTATTTTAAGAAGACAATATATTAAGAAAACTATGTTCTAAACAGAAATTCAGCTGCTATATCTGAATTAAGGTATTGAATTTTGACCTTGGGAATTTCAATGACTTCTCATTATAGCCAGCTTAGCCTTGGTATGTAATTATTACTTAAATTTTAAGTTTTATGGCATTTTGATGATTTACTTTAACTTTTTAGTGGTATCTTCATCTTGTATTTTCTATTTTGGAACAATCTTTTATTTTAGGGTGTATATAGTTTATACTCACAAATCCTTTTTATCTAAAAACATATTTTTTTCTTTAACCAGCTTTTTTCTTTTTTTTTTAGCAAAATACTTACACAACTCTTACTTTTATTTTTCTCACTTGATGGCATTATTTTTTACTATTTATTGTAGCATTTAGGAAATGTGATCTAGTGAAATGGCTCAGCAAAGGAAGGTGGTGGTCTCCACCAAGCCTTAAAACCTGAATTTGATCCTTGAGATCCTTTTCTTGGAAGAAAAGACCCATCTAGAAAGAGCCTTGTCACAATAAAACAACTGTATCATGAAATCACAAGAATTTCAAACTAATTAAAATGTGGACATTGCTTTTGAATTCACTGTATTTCCAAGGTGTTGATCTGTATGTATCTTGTAAGTGGAAACAAACAAGGAAAGAAGAAAAGGCTTGGATGCTGATTGAGCAGGAATCAATGTTTAAAAACACTCATACATTTATCACCTTCTAAGCCAGTCCTGACGAACTCAGCTCACACCAGCAGCCTGCAGTGCTGCAGGCCATGCCACGCAGACAGCCACGTGGTGTTTTCTCTCTCTCCACAAATCGGAGAACACAGAGTAATGTTTCCTCCAAATTTACGACCCTAGGATAAGCACAGGGCCAAGGCCAGTAATTCAGCTTGCCCATAATAACAGCAAGGTCATATTTTTATCACGTCTGCATATATCTAGCACTGACCAACATCCATTGGCCATCGCTGAGGGATCAACTGTACTTTCTGGAGAGCTCTGCAGACACCACAGCTTACTTTTATTTAAACTGTTTACATAGTTGACTGTTTTTTGGCAAGAGCCAAAGCCATGAAAACTAATATTATAAAAGACTAACATTGTCAATAACTTCCTTTTTAGATAACAGACTTGTTCTTTATTGCTTTATCATCAACTTCTCCAGATAATCAGAGTGTAGAAGACACGTGTGCTCCAGTTTCTCATGTAGTGAAAGCAGAAAGATCCATTCCCAGGCTTACCTAGTTGGGGCATCACTGTAGGTGAAAAACGTGTGCTACTAGAAAATGACATTTTAAATGACTTTGGTAACATTCTGAATTTTGGACCTCTGTCTACCATGTACTATGGACCGAAGGTTCAAGGTTTTAGATTATCAAGATTAAAGCAGGTATAGAAATTTTTTGAAAAGTAAAATGAATCCATATATGTCTGTTAAATCTCACACCCTCTGGGATACGAAAGCCCAGCTATTTTGGAAAAGTGCCTGCCTCAGAAAGCAAGCTGCTGAGGATTGCGGGTTGTTGGGTGCACTCCTAGCTGCATCAGAAAGTGTTGCTGCGATTTAACTGTTCCTCTCAGAAGTTTTTCAACAGACCAGAGAGCTGAAACTGGTGTGGTCTGTGCTCTGTTTGGAACGTAGTAACAAAGACCTAAAGGAAATCTTGGCAGGAGAAGGTTCTGTTCTGGGCTTTATTTCTTTATTTAACGTCTCTGTCCTAATCTCTTCTGTCAGCCTCCGCCAATCAGGAGTTGGATGGGGTTTGAAGATGAGAAGTGCCCTCGGAGGAAGAGTTTCTGTGTTTAGCAGAAACATTATACCTCTTGCCTTACATCACTTCTGCCTTCGAGGTTCCGCTAACATTTGGGCATATTTTTCACTCACATTACTTTGAGCATCTCAAAGTGAGACTTCACTAAAGCAGTGACTTGACAAAAATTCCCCGATATTTAATAATATAAATTGCTGACTGGAATGCAATAAGAAATACCATTAGTTTCATTAATAAAATAATTTAAGAATGGACTCAAACAGAAGCTTGAGGACACTTTAATAATGTTTAAAATGAAAACCCAGTGTAGGGAAGCTGTAAATCTCATAGGCCAGAAAGGAAGGAGAGTACAGAAGAGAAGGAAGCCATCTAAAACCAGACACAAGGTAGGAAGGGAAGCTTTAGTAAAAGAGTAAGGGAAAGCAACGGAAAAAGACCTAAGAGAAGAGAGAGACATCACTACACTTTCCTTTGTGAGCACTCACAAAGGCAGGTGACCCAGCCCAACTTTGCTTTGTGTTTAGGTACTGCAATAAGAGATGGAGACTCTGAGACAAGAAAGTCCATTATCTTAAGGTGAACCTGCCATCATGAGCTGGTCCCCAGCCAGGTTCCTGACCTGTCTCCCTTATGGGTTTACCCATAAGGGATAAGACAAGGCAGAGCCCACCTAGAGACCGAGTCCATTCCTGAGGTGTCCTGCCCTTGTGGTTACTGTACATCAGTATTTTTTTATTTCAGTTATTCTAGTTAATATGGGGTGGTATCCCACTGTGGCTTTAAAGGTGTTGAAATTCTATGTATTTAAAGGCCTTTAGAATTTTTTTTTTTTCATTTGGGAAAGAACTGTGTAGGTCTTGGCCAACTCTTATTTGTCTTCCTTCTGTTGAGGTATTTACTTTATATCTAGTAAATATACCAAGTATCTTATGCCAGTACAGAAGTTGCCTAATCATCTTTCTATCAGTATCTTTTAATAAACAGAAAGTTTAAATTTTGATTTTTTTTAAAAAAAACATATGTATATGCATGCATCTTTCTGGGGGTTGGTGCATGTGAATGCAGTGTCCACAGAGTCTAGAAAAGATGTCAGGTACCCTGGACCTAGAGTTATAGGTGGTTTTAAAGTGGTCAGTGTTGTGGGAACTGAACCTGGGTCTACTATAAGGGCCGTTCATGCTCTTAACTACTGTGCATCTCTCCAGCCCAAATTTTGACTGTTGATAAATTTATCAATTATATACATTAACAAGTTTAATAGCTGATAGCTTTAAGGACATAACCTTTTTAATTTAGAAAATTATTCTAGAATTTCAAACAGTGTCATTAGGGAAAATAGGGCTCAAACTTTTACCTTGAAAGCAATGGTTGTATAATCACAGAGGCATCGTCAGCATTATAGGTATATATTTTCTTTTTTTTTTTTCTGTGTTACATGTTGTATAAATATGTGCATGTGTGGGTACACTAGCCTACATGAACTTGTGGAGGCCAGTGATCAACTTTGGTGTCTTCCTCTGTTGCTTATTTCTGCTCACGTTGTTTTTCAGAGAGGAGCTCTTACTGAAGAGAATTCACTGTTTGAGCTGGGCTGTTTGGTAAGGAGGCTCTGGGGATCTGTCACCCCTCCCCTAATCCAGATTTTACAGGTTCTGTGAATCTGAACTCAGGCTCTTCTGCTTACACAGCAGACATTTTACCTCTTGAGCCGCATCCCTGGCCCGGCATTTAATTTCCTTATTAGCCTGTGTAGAGCCAGTTAATTTCCACTGAACCTGTAGAAAGGGTTCAGTAAGGAAGATGCATGATGATAAATATATCATGGATGTATGTGAGTGTGAAGAAAACTTGTCAATGGAGGCAACTGAAATGGCCGAGGAGGCTGATGCAGACTTGATGTGACGCGTACAGAACAGCAGAGAGAGAGAGAATAGCCAGCTCACAGCCAGGTTACTGTTTGAGATGCTAGGTCATTGCTAGTTTCTTCTTCTGGAAGGAACTAGGAAAAGCGTGTTTGCTTTCAGGGAAGGTGGCAAGCTTCTTTAGTGTGATGAGTTTTGGTAGTTGGAAGATGAACCACAGCATTAGGAATGGGATTTGCCTATTAAAAACAAAAACAAAAACAAAAACAAAAAAACACATGCGGGCTCTGCAGTACAAAGGTGGTTGGTGATTGACCAACACGCAACTGGATGAAGACCTCACCCAGAGAAGGAGCATAATGAGGCCTTCTGTAAGGGTTTGTGCTAATGACAGAGCAGGGGAGTTCTGGAACGATGGAGCTTCCCTCCCAGTGAAGCAGCAGCTGCTGGGAGGAGGCCCCACGCCCACGCCCACGGCTGTCAGTTCTAGGAGGTCCATTACTCTTGTAACCTCAGCTGTCATCAGAAGAAAGGATCTTTCAGGGTATCTGTGCATTTTCTTCCGTGGTGGTGAATTTTCTAAAATTAGATTGGACTATTGCAAAACAGAACTTGGAACTGATGAATAGAAAAAATCTTATTAGAACTTTGTTTCATTGTCACTGTGACCTGTGCTCCCCTCTTCAGTTTTAGTAGTAAATGCTGACA
Source organism: Psammomys obesus (assembly GCF_907164565.1). NCBI lineage: Eukaryota > Metazoa > Chordata > Mammalia > Rodentia > Muridae > Psammomys > Psammomys obesus. Next base: position 3,185,327 of record NW_026596120.1, read on the forward strand.
CAAGACACACATCTTGTCCCACCAAATGTTAGGACATGTTGACTGCTGCTGTGAGAAACAGCAGACAAGTATAAAGATTTGGTTTAAAATACAAGATGTATGAAGCATGTTTTATTAAATTTTGGTGGCTAAGAGAACATAAAAGAATTTTGCATTTGTATATAGCTCCTTAGTGACTTTACTGACATCTCTAAGCAATTTCAGGGGACTTCGGGAAACAGTCACCTAGCCAGTTTCTGAAAGTGAGCAGTGCTTCAGGATTCAAGAGCTCCAGCACTTTCCAGTATCTTGCAGGTATCTCCTCTTCCTTCCCAGTCCAAATAGTAGACATAGTTGTCTTAAAACAAATGTAGATCCTTTTTATAACCCACATTAGTCACGATGGCTACTCACGACTGTGATTTCTCTAAACAAACAGAGTGCAGTTTAGCAACAGCCACTTCTCTAACATCTGCAGACATCTGTGGAGCAGGGGACTTGAATTTTCACTTTGAAGTACTAGATGGTCCTATGTGCCTCTCAAGATAGTCCTCATTTCCTCTTTTGCTGTTAAACATTTGACTACTCTAAATAGAATGCTGCTTCTTTCAAGAAATCTTATTTATTTATTTATTTAGGTCAGTTTCTGTCTTTTTGTTAACTCATACACAATTACTTGTCTTCTGGTTTGCTGAAGCAGTCATTCAGACAACATTGTTGCACCAATGTCAATCAAAGTGGCTGACTATGAAAATCCAGCACCGCATTCATAGAAAGACACTCTCCACAAAGGTGACTGATTTTATCATTTTTATGTACCATATAGGTGTGCTCTCAGGACAGCCATCATGTTCTTTCACTTCGCTTATTTCTTTGGCAGAGTGGTGTAACACTTCTTTTTCATAGCACCATCAAGAAGTCTTGATGCAAGATGAAGGGCTTCTTGCAAATGTTGTAGTCAGATGGAGTTTACCCATCTTCCTGCTGCACTGTCAGCTGTTGTTGAACAGGAGGAATTCCTTCTTCATTCTTGATCTGAGCCCTTACTTTTATTTATTTATTTTTTTATGTCTGGTTCAACCTGGATAGTGATGATTTTCCTCATCAGAGTCTCGACACAAATCTGCATTTTGGTGGCTGTTTCACTGAGCTCTAAATTTCCAGAGTTTATTCAGGGTATTTCTAAAAATCTAAGGTACTCGACACATTTTTATCTTCAGGTGGATGCTCATTTCCAGTGCTTTAGAAAACTGCTCGGCAAGAAGAAGTGAGCACAAATACTACACAGCCTTAGGCAAGTGTACAACAAAGGCTCATGTCCTGTTCGTATAAGACCTCAGATTACCATAAAATGTATACATATTCAACCACAGGTACTCCTAAATTTGCCTTCCAAATTGTGGGAGGTCTCTGCAGGCTTTACAGCTTCCAGGGAACGTAATCTGCTGGAGAGAAGAATGAAACTCGGTTCAACCCAACTTAGGTACCTGGTTTGCTGGGCCAAGACTTCTTGGAGTCTGACATCAGCTTGTGTATTTTTGCCATATTTTAGCATAGCACGATTTTGGAAAAAGTTTTCAGATAACAATGAACCCAGCTCCATACGTACAACACAGCTTAAGGCTTCTTTACATTGAAGCTCTCTACAAAGGGCATATGGCTTTGTCCATAAGAAGGGTCTTTGTTGACTTAGAAACAATGCTCAAGATAAGGGCCTACAGAGAATGACATAGGTAAAAATAATCCCCTTGGGGTCAGAATTTGGCCCGGCCCTAAGATAACATAGAACTAAATTTGTAAAGTACAAATGATATCTCTCACAAGAATAAGTTTTATAGCCTAGAAGCAATGCTCAAGGTTTTAGAGAAAAAAGGTCTGGTATACACAAACATAATATTCTGGTTGACATGGGTAGAACCTGGTTCAACAGGCAGCAAAGAACTACCAGGTTGTAAACTTCACTTCCCCCCAGTGTTCCTGGAGAACAGCCAAATACCTTTTTCCTTTGGAAAGATCAGCTGTGTGTTAGTTTTCCTGGCTTCTCCAGTGCTTATCTGTGTGCACAGGGACCTTTTTGTCCTCTATACCAAATCAGGAGAAAAATGTATTTGATAGACCGTAGCAGTCTTCTCAGGGAAGCTTCATGTAGTATGGTGGCTTCTCAGCTAAGCTGCAAAGACAAGGCACACAGGCAAGGCTCTCTCCAAGCTCAGGAAGCTTTAAGAGTTCCGCATGGGATTCCACATACATGGGAATCTACAAAAAATTGTCAGGGACTGAGCTGATAACATGGGAGTCTTCATCCTAATCCTCGGGCCTGCTAGTAACCAATGTGATCGTGGCCAATGCCTGTTCCCATCCCCGGGCCAAACTGCTCATCTGAAATATGTGTATAGGCTGATAACTCAGGAAGCCCATGGAAGCAGTAAACATCACGTCCACAAAAGTCACTCCCTCTCCCTTCTTTCCTCATTGCTCATACCTCAAAAGGCTTAAACACTTAATAACTAAATATTTTTTTTTTCAGGATATAAGAAAATCAGCTGTGAAATGTGCTGCCCGGGGGGAGGGGGACCTGTCTCCCACCAGCGCGCCACGTCAGGAGGGGCACTAGACGAGGTGCGGTGCTGGAAGGGCCTGGTCACATGTGCAGAGATCAAACACTCCAGGAAACACTTCAGGGAGCTGGTTCCACTTTCATTCCAGAGAACAAAGGCTGTATACCCCTTGGGGAGTGGATACAGGGCTCCAAGGATAGGTGTACATAATTGGTTAAGACTAGGAGCTTCAAGGATGCTTGATTTTCATTAAACCGCACGATCCTATTATATGAATGGAAACATAGTACCTAATTACATAGGTGAGGGCAGGGGAGAGCTAGCAGGGAGCTGTGTCAAAGACCATATATCAAATATGGTTAAGGTCATCTATGTCTGGAGACACTCTTCAGATGAAGTCAGGCAGAGAGGTAGGAGGCCCTGCTGGGGAGAGGGAGTCCTGCGCCTTAACACCGAGGTCAGAATGGCTATCCAGAGTGGGAGGACCGCAGCCTCAAACAGCAGGGGCCTTCCAACATGAAGTAGTCACTTCTAGAAATGGCTGTGTAAACAAGACTGTTGCAATGGCAGTATCAGCAGACGTGTTAACTTGGAAGGGGAACATTTTGCAGGGGATCACTTTTAGACGAAGAACTACAGGCAACCAATGACTGCTGGGAGAGGGAGAATTAACCTCCCTCAGGCACGTGCCCCCTTATTGGTTGTCAAATGCAGCGTTGTCAGTCCTGACACTATATGCACACAACCTAAATGGACCCAGTAGATTATAGGTCATCTACATCTGTATCATCAATGTCTATCCATATCATCTCTATGTTTTTGCATACACACATGTTCGTACACAGAAGTGTCTATGTATATGACAATGGTTAAAAAAAAAAGAGGCTACCAACTTAAGAATGGGAGAATATGGGAGGGATTCAAGGAGGACAGCTGAGAGGTTTTGGAAAGGGAAAAGATATAGGAGAAAGTGATGCAATTCTGTTTTAATTAAAATGTATAAAATAAATAATAACAAAAAACTAAGTAACTTACTCATAATGTATTTTTGCAGTTTCAGAGGGGGAATTGAGAAGCTTTGGCCATGTGGAGTCTGGGGTGCTCACGGGGTGAGTAAGCACATTGCCACAGCGCCCGCCCGCAGCCCGCTCAGCCTTCACCCTGACCTCAGAAGGCCCATTGGGTTTCTGACCTACAGGATTTTAGGCCTGTGATTTTCCTGCTACTTCCCTTTCATCACAGCAGGATGTAATTCTCAATGGGTAAGCTAGTAATTACATCTTATTTATACTGCCATTTCAGCAGTCTGGCACGTAAGCTGGAAAACCTTAGAACAAGACCAGACTAAATTAGCATAACCGGAGTTTTTTTTCCTTCTACCGATTTTCCTTGTAGGTGGTAGACTCTCTACACTAAGGATCCTTTCCACATCTTAGGTACTGGCTTCCTTTCCTTTCCTTTCCTTTCCTTTTCCCTTCCTTTCCCTTTCCTAACAGCATAGCCTCCAAACCAGAAGGTGTTCACTTAAAGAAATCAGACTCTCATCTTTTTTTAAACTGAATCATCTTTAGAACAAACCAAGTATGCAGCTTCAAAGCCCAAAATGCCATAATTTGTATTGTTTTGCCAATTGTAGATCTAAGAAGTCCAAAAATGATATCCCAGTCCTGTAGGAAGTCTGGAAATGATTTCCCACATGTTCACCTACTGTTTTCACCCTGATCCTTTCAAAAAAATACTTTCTCCTTTGCCCTTTTATCTTTCTTCTGTCTCTGTTGAAATCTATTCATCACCCAGCCTCTAGTCTCTGTGGTCTGAAACTGCCCTGCCAATTTGCCTTCTCATCTTTTTCAATGACAGGAAGAATGCAGAGAAATATGGAGGCAGTTACAAAGTGTACCCTTCAATAGTTTCCCATTTTATGATAAGTAACTCTGCTTATACTATATTCCCTCCCTCACCCATCTTCACCGGCTTTTCTGTATTTATGATTCTGTGACAAAAAAATCGATCATTTCCCTTTCTGAGAGAACGACTGATTTCCTGTGTCCCTCTAAACACTGTGCAGCACTTAAGCATTAAAAAGAGAACCATTTGGGCTAACAAAGAAAGGTGACATTAGGTATAATCTTCCCACTGTTTCTGCCCTGATCTAACCCTGGAAAATGCGAGAGTGCCCTCCCCTTCCCCCTAGCTGCTTAAAACTTATGCAGATACTGGCAAGGCTCCCTCTTGCCACTGCTAGGTAGAAGCAGTTCTTTTTATGTCTCAGGGAAGAGTGTCCTGGGGCAGCATTTACTTGGCAATAATGCACGGCATCTCTCACAACCTGCCGGCTAACTCAGAATCAGGACCCCATGTGGATTCATGAAGATACGAGAGGGAAAGCAATTTCCTCACAGTCTATGTCATATCTACATTGAAGGTGGACTTTTCTCAAGTCCTACTCAAGGATGCAGAATCTTCTAGGTTTAACATCCACAGCGGAGTCTGAAATCTTATTGTGTGCCACTCTCAAGGTGGGCTTGCCTGCACTGCAGACATTTGTTTTTTTGCCTGCCAAGTGTGGATTGTTTTAAAACTGTCAGCTTGCCTACATTACCAGCTGCTACCACACTCTCTAGCAGGTTTAAATGCCAGCCTCCATAGTACCATATCTTAGAGCATTATGGTAGTTTCCAATACAATTTCATGTTTCTTTACATTTTCTCTTTTAGATTGCTTTATTTCTGTGTCCTGATTGTACAGACGTTGACTTATCATTTCACAGATGAAGTAAAACTTCCATCCACACAATATTGTGACATTGGAGCCCTTCCAAAAGAAAGGAATCTGGAGGACACCAAAAACCTCAGTTGCTTCTAAGAAACAATGCTGGAATAATGTATCTGGCAACTAACCCCACTGAGCCTAGCCAGTTTCTGCAGATGCTAAGTGATGTAAGAATATGTTAGAAAGAAGGGAGGACCCTAGAGATCACTATTCTCGACAGAAAAGGGAATTCCACCTTTTCAATGAGTTTTGACAACATTTGTCATCATTTCTGAAATTAAATATCTTCTGTAATAAAAAAATTATAATATATTTGAAATCAACACAGCAAGGCCTATTAAATGTACAGCTAATTCAACATCAAGAGAATTTATATGTATGCCTTTAATGCTGATCATGAGAAGTAAAAAAATGAAAGCAACGACAAAAATTTTTATGTACTAGACATGAGAAAGAAATAAATGGTAAAAAAAGCAAGCTATATAACAGAAAAAAAGAAATAGAGCAAAGTAAAATGAAAAGTTGATCATTTCAAAGGCTCGATAAAATGAATTAAAGTTAGCATAAAAACTCACAAGTTCTAGGATGAGAAAGGGGTTATTATTACATATGTTGAAGACACAATAACAAAAATACAACGTTGTGCCTTAAAAACAGCAATATAGACTGAAACCACCTGTAAATGCTTATTTATAAAATCTGAAATCTTTGTTTTTTAAAGAAGCATTGAATTTAACACATACAGTCAAACATATACACGTTCATATCACACATTTATAGACGCACATTACATTCACAAGCACATACACACTCTCTCTTTTCCCCAAACACTCAAATGCATGTACACATACACATACATGGACTGGCTCAACTGGCATCACTGATGAATGGAATAAAATGTTTAAGAAAGCTGTGATACCAACCCTAAAGAAGCTTAAAAAAAAAAAAGGAGGAGGTAAGGAAGCACTGTAAACACATCATCCTCAATTCCAAAGCCTCGTAAAAATTTAAGGAAAAAGTAGACAGAGGGCTTTGTATTGCAGACACAGATCCACAAGCTTAGTAAATTCAATCCATTGTACGTGAAAGAACAACAAATGTGTTCAAGTAAGATTTTGTTCTAGAAATGCCAAGTTGACTTAACGTTAAAGGAAATACAGATAGAACAATTGTACTTACAGAATAAGAGAAAAGCATCACCAATTACATGTAAAACAATTGAAACATTTCAAACTGTAGCTTTAAGAAAATTTTAGTGGATTAACTTTCTCTCAACTGGATAGATTTACAGATACCATCACAGTTAATGACAAGCCTTAGTTCTTCCTTCTAAAATCAGGGCAAATGTTAAAGTCTTTTTTTATGCCTCCTTTTGTTAGAGTTCCTTCCCAGCCCAAACAGTGTGTGTGTGTGTGTGCACTTGCATGCTCATACTAATATGTACATAAAAAGCATGTAAATTGGCAAGAGAAAACTGCTTTTAACTCGTGAAAACATGTAAAAAGCTACAAAAAGCTATTCAAATTCAAAAGTGATTTTAGCAAGGCAAACATGCACAGACATACATGGAACATATATGATAAACACATGTGGTAAAAGAGGTGATGTAATTGTATCTAAAAGCAAGAAGTTTTTAAGTTTATCCCTAGCATAATATTTGAAGTATGTAAGTGTTGAAAACTCACCACCACCAGGGACTTCTTAAAAAGGGTCTGAAGAGAATTGTGTCATAGTTACTGAGAAGAGGAGCCTTTCCAGTGAATTATCTCAGTAATTTTCTTAAAAATTAATCACAAGTTTATGTGTCTGTCATTTCTGGAGTCTCTCTACCAGTGTTCCAGCTGTGTATAAATATGTATATAAGGTAGGGTGGGGCCTTATGAATTTTTTCTTACCTACGTTAGGAGGTCTACTGGTTGGTCATGCAGGTCTGGTTTGGTTAATAATATTGTTGAGATTAAGGGGTACAGTAACCCCGTCGTGTTTAGAATACACTTGCTCAAAGCTTTTGCCCTGGTCCTCTGCAGTTTACAAGATTTCCACCAGACATCAATGAGGGTTTAGCTGTAAGTATAGGAGTTGTGCTCTGGGTGTTTCAGTTGTGGTTGGCCACTATATGCTCAGTTATCGTCTGTATTTTGTTCAGTTGTAGATTTGCACAATGATTTCTGATCAATGCAAAAAAGATGTGTCTTTGACGATTGGTGAAGAGACACACTTATCTGTGAGTGTAAGGCTAAATATTTAGAATGAAATGAGATATCACACTGGTTTGGGGAAGTGGTGGTCGTAACTTCGGTTTTATCAGTTCTACCCTCAATTGTCATGATTTCATGTTTCTTTATAGATGTGTTTGTTTAGAGTTCCAAAGGACATATGTCATACAATTTATTTATCCATCCGTCAGTTGAAGGATATCTAAACTGTTTCCATTTTCCAGCATTTACAAATACAGCAGCAATGAACATGGGTGAGCAAGTAGCTCAGTATTAGATATCTTGTCCTTTGGGCATATGTCAAAGATTGGTATAGCTAGGTCATACGGTAGGTTTAGTTTTAGCTTTTTGAGAATTCTACACACGGATCTCTGTATTGCCCGAACCAGTTTGCAACATCCCTAACTGTGAATGAAGTTTCCCCATTCTCAACAAACACTCTAGCATTTGTTGTTACTTGCTTTCATGCATAGCCATTCTGACTAGAGGAGGAGAAAATTTGCATTTCCCTGATTGCTAAAAGTGTTATTAGCTATTTTTTCTTTCTTTCTTTTTTAAACCTCACTGTTTAGGTATTTTGGATTTTAAGCCTATGTTTGATCCATAGCTAACAAAGATTTTCTCCTATGCTGTGGGATTCCTCTTGATAGTTTCCTTATTGCGTAGAAACTTTTAGTTTTATGAGGTTCTGTTTGCCAGTTTTTGTCATTTATTTAAGAGTGATCAAATTATATTTAGAAAGTCCTTTCTTGCACCTGTATCTTTCAAGGTATGCTTTCTGTTTACAACTTTCAGTGTCTCTAGTTTTACATTGAAGTCCTTGATGCACTTGTTGTTGGTTTTGGTGTAGGTGATAGGTAGAGGTCAATGTCCATTTTTCTACCTGTGGGCATTCGGTTTTCCCTGCACCATTTGGTTACGACACCCTTTCCTCCCAGCCTGTACTTCTTGGCATCTTTGTCAACTATCAGACAATTTTAGGTCTGTGTGGTTTGAGTTATATATTCCATTTTGGTTCGTTGACTTCTATGCCAGAATTTTAGTGGTATGTCTCTGTAATTCATTTTAAAATCTGGAAAGTATTCCTTTCAGAACTGCTCTCTTTGCTCATCATTGCTTTGGTTACTTGGGAACTGTATTAGTCAGAGTTCTCTATAATAACAAAATGTATAGAATGAATCTGTCTATATATCTATACAAAGGAGATTTATTAGAATGACTTACAGACTGTGATCCAGCTAATCTAACAATGGCTGCCTAAAGCCAGAAGATCCAAGAATACGGTAGTTGTTCAGTCCAAGAGCCTGGCTGTCTTAGCTCGTCTGTAGTATAAGCCAGAATCCAGAAGAAGTAGGCTCCAATGGCATGGAAAGGAATGGCTTGTTAGCAAGACAAAGCCAAGCAGACAAAGAGCAAAACTTTCTTCTTCCAGGTTTCTATCTAGGTTTGCAGCAGAAGGTCTGTCCCAAATTAGGTCTGGATTGAAGGCAGGCCTTCTGACCTCAAGCTCTGGATTAAAGCTGTGTCTTTCTGTTTCAAAGATCCAGATTAGAAGTAGATATTTTCAGTTCAAATTAAGGAGTTCTTCACAGGTGTGCACTCTATTTTTGTTTTAGTTAATTCCAGATGTAGTCAAGTTGACAACCAAGAATTGTCATCACAGGAACTTTTGTAACTTATAAATTTTTGTATTTTTTTTTCCTGTTTTTATTAAGAACATCCTGGTTATCTTAATTGGTACTGCATTTAATCCATAACTTGCTTTTGAAAGAATGGTCCTTTCCACAACATTAATTCTACCAATCCATGAGCATGTATCTTTTAGAGTCTTTCTTAATTAATATACATTTTTAGAGACTTAGTGATCCAATTGTACAGGTCTTTAATCTTGTTGGGTAGGCTATTTCCTTCATATTCTTTTGTCAGGATGTTATTAGTGAGAATATTTTTATGATAACTTCCTTACCACTCTAGTTTTTTCTTTGTGTGTGTGTGTGTGTGTGTGTGCATATAGGAAGTTCACTGATTTTTGCATATTGATTTTATATCTTGACGTTTTTTGAACCTGAATATCATTTTCTAGTCATTTTATGGTAGAATTCTGAGGATCCCTTATGTTGAATACAACATTTGCAAATCAGTATAATTTGAGTTCTTTTTTATATTTGTATTTCTTTAATTTTCTTATCTTTTTATTTCATTTGTATTTATTTTTATTTTATGTGTGTAGGTGTTTTGTTTACATGTTTCTCTGAGGACCATTAGTCTGCCTAGTTCCTGAGGAGGCCAGAAGGAGGAGTTGGATCCTCTGGAGCTGTAATTAAAGGTGGTAGTTGCCATGTGGGTGCTAGGAATCTAACTGGGGTCCTCTGGAAAAGCAGCAAGTGCTCTTAGCCACTGAATATTTCTCTGCCCGCTCTCTATCTTATCTTACTACTCTGCCTAGTGCTTCAAGTCTATGGGCGTAATGTTCAGCCCTGTTTTATTCCTTATTTCAACAAGATAGCGTCTAAGTTTTTCTCATCTTTGCCATGGATTGGTTATATGTAGCTTTAAACAGTCTCTCTTTCTTTGCAACAAGATCTCTCTGTGTAACAAGCCTTGGCTGTCCTGGACTTGTTTTGTCAAACAGGTTGGCCTCAAACTCCCAGAGATCAGACTGCCTTTACCCTCTGAATGCTGGGATAATAATCTTAAATGTCTTTAAAACACCAGTTTCCTACCCCTTTGCCTTTTTCTTTTAGTTGTTTCACTTGACCACTGCCACCCAGTGGCTCATTGTCAATTTTGAAGCTTCATACGCAGACATCCAGAGGAATTGTTAGCAGACTGAGGCTGATTACTTCTTGGAACTCTTGACAAAATCTTACAAGCCCTTACTCTTTTCTTAATTTGTGGGACATTTACCTAATGTGAACCTTAGCACAGTTTCCAGAAAGTGACAGGTATATAAAACCGCAGTGGATGTCCCTTGATTATTGGCCAGCCTCTGTGAAACAGCTGTTCAATTGCTGAGCTGCTGATCATGTTTGTAGACTGATTGCCCACTCAGACTGGAGGGTGTCTGAGGAGGGAAGTCTCTGTAGGCATACTCATCCAGAAGAGCTGTGAGCATGCTGGAGTGCTGGGGACAGGTGTGTCTTTTGATACTCACAATCCCAAAAGATAATTGCTTCTTTTAATGACTGTGCTATAGGAGCATAATTTTCCTGTTTGTTTTTAAAACATTAGAAAATCTATATTATGGCTTTTAGTCCATAGGAGGGCAATGTTGAGCTGTAGGAAAACCTTTCTAGATTCTTATAGAGGAGCATATAGAACTGGTTAATTTAAAAATTAATGAATTGAAACAGATTAACTAATTTAAACACACTACAAGGAAACACTTGTTTAATAATGTGCCAGGTATGTGTTGATTGTCCGCATGTTTTCAATGCTGGAAATTGTAAACTGATGTCAACAAGCTTTGTCATCCAAAGCCAGACCGCAACTGTCCCTTGGGGGAATGTTGCATTTTCTATGTAATTCTTTAGTGTAGACAGTGGAAGAACTTGAATTCCTTAGATATGGAATATTATATGGCTTGCTTACTGAGGTCCCCTTAAGGAGATGAGGAAGATCTGTAGCTCTGATTCTCATGTTCTGTGACACCTGTGCTGGGGGCCAAGTTTTTGGTTGCCTTTAGCCAAATGCTGTCACAGAGCCCTTAGAGCCAAAAGCTGAACAACTATTCTGTCTTAAATTAGTTATAAATTTTGTTTAAAGTTTACATACATATGATTATATAACTGTTATTGCTGTTGTTATTATTACTAGTGTATATGTGTGTGTGTGTGTCTTTTTACGAGAGGACAACTTTCAAGAGTCAGTAGTTTTTTTTCTCTCTTTCCATCTTGTTGAATCACTGTAGCTTAATTGTGCTGAGACTCAAGCCCAAAATGGGGTGGGTCTCAGGCCGTCTTCTGGTAGAATAGGGGGAAAGGATAGAAGGACCCAGAGGGGACAGGAGCTCCTCAAGAAGACAAATAGAGCCAACTCACCAGAGCCCAAAGAGGCTTCTGGAGACTGAAGCACTAACCAAGGACCATGAACTGGACCTAAGCCCTACACAGATGTAGCTGATGAACAGTTTGGTCTTCATATGGTTTCTCTAGCAAGGGGAGTGGGGACTCTCTCTGACATGGACTCTGTTGCCTGCTTTCTGACCACTTCCCCCTGGCTGGGCTGCCTCTTTAGGCTAAGGGGAAGAGGATGTGCTCAGTCCTGATTCAACTTGATGTGCTGGGATTGGTTGGTCAGGGAGCTCTCCTTTTCTGAGGATCATGGGAGGTAGGAAGAAGAGGGATGGAGGGTATGACTGGGAGGAGGAGAAGAAGGAGTGAGCTAAGATAGGGCTATAAAGTGAATAAATAAATTTTTAAAAAAGTAAAGAAAAAAAAAGTTAAAGAATTGCCATGCTTGGTTTAAAAAAAAAAAGATTTAGAAGTTGGTCTTATTTCAGTATTTTTTCACAGAAGAGTCACAGACTGGCATATAGCCCCACCATTTTGATTTGTTTCTAAAGAAAACCTCATTAAAATTTTATTAGAATTTAAATATAATTACGGGTTTGTGTGGGAAAGTAACAATTCTGAACCTGTGTGAAGATGGAGCAGTGGCAGTCTTCACTAGCATGAAGAAGCGTCTCCTTCCTCCCAACTGTATGTCCTTCCCTCACGAATGCGGGTCTGCGTGTTGCTGCCCCAAGCCACAATCTGGGTAGTGAGAGGCATCGACACTTCCGCCAAGTTCCTGAGGAGAAAGACGCAGCCAGACACTGAACAACTGCAGTCCATGCTGATCAGACGCTGAATGCATGATAAAGACTGTACCACAATGCATCGCTGCTAATTCAGTTTAATCTTTACAACAACAGCTTCTACTGTGCTATTTACGTAATTTACTAAGTGAGGAGACAGAGCTCCATGGTGAGTAAGTAACTTCTTTAAGCTCACACATCTTTCTGAGAGACGGAGCCCAGTACCCCAGGGGAATCTGCCTTCACCAATACTTCCAGTTTAAAAGTGAAGTGAAACACAGGCGGGGGGGGGGGTGTTGTTATTCAGTGATTTACAGAGAAAAAGGGAGAGAAAGTAAGCTGGGATGATTCCCCATGAGCCTCTGCCTAACCGAATGCTTCTCCCCCCTCTCTATGAGCAGGTGGAGGTGAACAAGTTGTCAAGAGGGAGTGCCACGGCAGGAAAGGATCTTTGATGGTCTAGTATGGTTTAATTTTTTTTACAGTAGTGCTTCTTCATCCAACATTAAATTGTAATGTCTTGACGAATAGACATTGTATCTTTAAGTTTTTAAAATCCAGGACAGCAGGGTGTGTCACAATCATGTCAACAGGTCATTTCTGGGACTTTTGGGCAAACACGCACACTGGAGATGACATGGTTCTCTAAGAGGCTGTCCAACATAGCTTCTGGAAATAAAGATGTGTTGGTACACAGTGTCCAACTCTAGCCAGCTTCTGGCATGCTAATTTTCTAGGAAAATTATATTACAGAATTCTCCATAGGACACAGCAGGGAGGAAAAACAGGCTATGTTTTGAGAAAGAAGAAGGTAGCAAACAAAGAAAACACAGAAGAAGAAAGACCGGACTGTGGGCATTGTTGTAAAGTTACTAGATTGAAATTTGAATGTACTTCATGAGAATGGCAAGGGATTAAAATCATGCAAAGAACCCTGCCATCATAATATAAAATAATTCCATCATGTTTCCCATACTCGATTTACGCAAATGAGTTAGTATGATTCAAGTGGAATCCCTTCCACTGTTCAACTGATCCTCAGAAGCCTGAGGTAAAAAGGCAATGGTAGAAACTACCCCATCTACCACCCCAGTTAGCTCATATCTAGAACCATTCAAAGCTGAAGAGGTCAGTGCAAATGAAGTGGTGAGGGTAAAAACAGTGTTAAAGATTTCAGTACAATTACTAAAAATGCAGAATCTCACTGACCTTCGAGTCTAACCGAAACAATGACAGGTGTCAAAATGAGCAAGTGGAACTGTTCCAGAGAATTGGTTTTTGTTCTAGTTGAGCTATCTGTCCTCAGCTCCTAAGAGGTTTTTCACAAAGTGCAGGATACAGTTCTTGGCTTGGCTCTCTTGCACCTAAGGAAGTTTCCAGTTAACTAAAATGCTTTATATCTAAATAAAATATTTAATCTGAGGTAACTTTAGATTTATGAAAAGTTCTCTAAGATACTACAATGAGTTCTGATTTATATCATACAGTTTTTTTTTTCTATCCTGTATTACTCTGGCAAACTGTTAATGAACCAATATTGTTATTATTAACTGAATTCCATAGTTAAGCTTTATTTAATGCTCATTTTAAAACTCTCTTTCTGTGTGTGTGTGTGTGTGGTGTGTGTATGTGTGTGGTGTGTGTATGTATGTGTGTGGTATATGGTGTGGTGTGTATGTATGTGTGGTGTGGTGTGTGTGTGTGGTGTGTGGTGCATATGAGTGTGTGAGTGTTTGTGTGGTGTGAAGTATGTGTATGTGTGTGCGCATGTGTTTGTGAGTATGGGTATTGTGTCTGCCACAGAGTTCACAGCATGGAATTCAGAGGATAACCTCAACTGTTGATTTTCATCTCCCACCTTTTTACACATCCATGCTTGCTGCTTCATAAATCAGGATGGCTGACCCACAGCTCCCTGGGGACTCTCCTTTTTCTGTCTCTTCTCACCTTGCTTCAGGGGCACACTTGGGTCATAGACAGGTGATACCGCATCCTCTAACGTCTCTTGAATATTACCACACCTTGAATGAGATACAAGACTTGATTTAGTTATGCCTTCTCAGCCTTTTCATGCTCTGTCATGATGTGAATGGTTTTGAGGGGTTCTAGGATGGACATTTGAGAGCGGTCCTCAAATGCTCTTTTTCTTATGTTTTTGTCAGATTAGTTGTTTTGGGAGGCAGACCACAAGGATGAAGGGTCATTGTGAACATAGATCAAAGATGCTTGCTTTAAATGTAGTGTCATTATAGATGTTCTTTCTGATCGCCTGGATAAGGAAGTACCTTCCAGGCCATACCACAAGGGATTACTCATTCCCATATACCTCACCATATCAAGCAAGTCACTAAGAATAGCACACTCTTCATGTTTATTCCATGGGACAAGTGATATGGTGAGTTCCATCTAAAATAAATTATTTGTAATTCTTGTGTAGAAGTGTGCCTAGTTCACGCATTTACTTAACCATTCGTTGCTTCGCTTATATCAGTATGGATATGCACAGATGGTTTTTTAAAATGTAGCGAGTTGCTGTTGTTCTGATTGTTTCAGCTTTAGCTGACACAGAGCTCTGAGATTGGAGCTCTGTGTCCCTTTGACATGTCGTCATCGTTTCGTCCTTACAGTTTGTTCCGCTGTGGTTCTGCAAGATACTCAATGACAGTTACAAAGTCAGCCACGCCTTTGATGAGGAACTTAAGAATGTCATTAGGAACCAAGTTCTGAGAGCAAATAATATTTAAAATATTGTTCTTTCTTCTTTTTTTTTCTTACTTTTTCATTGTTGCTGCTGCTCTTATTTTCTGTTGGAAGAAGTATTATGAAGAAGTACTGCATAAATTTTTGTGTTTAAGTAAATGCTTAACAGACATGTGTGCCAGTAGGAGCGTACCCATCTTAGCAGCCAGGGAGAACGAGGGTGAACAAGGGCCACTTTACCTGATCTGCAGGTAAGGAAGGTAATCACTCGCTTGCTCTTCACGTGTCTTCTGGAAGGCTCACTCTTTAAAACCCCCAGCTGAAGGATGTGGTTTACCAGGTTTATCTTCAAGGGGAGTAAAGGATGACATGCTACCAGGGATGAAGAAGGATGGGAAGCTGATATTTGTTTGGGCAGCATCTTGACTATGCTCTGCAGTGTGATTCATGTTTTTCAATAGAAATGTGAGATTTCTATGCATATAATTAAAAAACAAACGCTGAAAGAGGGAGGCTGAGTTAACACATAATAGAACACATGTATAAATTTAACACAAATATTCAAATATCACTTTAAGAGTCAGTACAATATTGTGATATTTTGCATTCATTTTTTTTTTCATCTAAAGTTTTGAAGTCTCAGTAGCATTTTTTTTTTTTTTACTGACCATTTTCAACTTCATTTTAAGTAGTTCATATTTACTTGTAAGCTCGGAGTTGTGGCACATGCCTTTAACTTCAGAACTCCGGAGGTGGAGGAGGCAGGCTGATATCCAGTTTTGAGGCTACCTTGGTTTACAGAGTGATTCCCTGGACAGCCAGGGTTACGCAGAAAAACCCTGTATCAAAAACCATACAAACACACAAGTAAACACCTGTGATTAAATAATACAGTTTTAAGCCATTCATTCAATAAATACGTATTGAATGTTAAGTGACCCTAAGCTGTGACTGTTCTATTTTCTCCTGCATAACCCCATTGGTGCTTTAGTGTTCAGTTTTACTTCATCCTGTGTATAACTCCCGCTTAAACCATGACTCAAATAGCAAAGAGACTGCTGAGAATTATAAGCCAAGACTTTCAGAATGTCATTACATGAGCCTTAATTTTTGCTCACTTAGCTCTTTGATGAGTTCATGTTTTTTATCAATAGCTAGCCTTTCTTGCTTCTTCTTCCGTACAACATTGCCGCGTGTCAAGGGACCATGAGGCTTCCCAGTAATTTGCCAGTTTAATCTGCTTTTATGATGTGTAAAGCACTGGTGTTAAAGTCAGGGTATTGCATTCAAAAGTAACAGCTAGTCCACAGACTATGAGTGAGTAGTGCGCTGTAGCTTGGAGAGCTGAGCTTATGCTTACAGTTACCCATTAACTCTGTGAAATGTGGTAGCTTTCCATTGCCAGGACCTCCTCTTTCTATCTCCCATTTTTCGGAGTGTGAAAAACCTGCCAGATGTGTTCTGTTTATTTGAAAAAGCTTGGTACACCTTTCAAAACGGCACATGTGCTATAAACGAAAAAATAAGGTCTAAAATGTAATGCGTCTTATATAAAGAATATGAATACTTGACAGATACTACAATTTCAGAAAGAACTATTAATTCACCATGACACAAACTGGCTCCTTACACTAAATGGGTGTCCTAGAGGTGGGCAGATAGTGTCTGCCAGTGTAATATCTGCCCTTTCCCAGGAAGCCTCCAAGGAAAGGCTTCCCAGAAGTCTTTACTGGGATAAGTATGCTGTAATCCGGTTTTGTCTTTGTCTTTGGGCTTTGGTTAAAATACCACTGGACCTGCGGTTTGACCTATGGTTTGGAGTACACTTATTATTCAATATACTTCCAAAGTCTTCTTTACATGAGGTTTGTTTTAGTGTGGTGCTGAACTGACTCTGAGAACTGTAACCTGAAAAAGAGAATTTGGTTTGGGGTGCTAATGAGACACCAGCTTGCACTTGTCTAGCTGCGGGGGTGTAGCTCCGTGCGACTTCAGGCACTGTGGAGCTTTGCAGACATCGCAGGCTTTACATGGAGTGTTTACAACCAAATGATTGAGCACAGCTGGAATGGATTTGGAGGTTGGAAGCTTTCGGTGAGTCATGGCACTCTTCTAAAGGCTTGTGGACCCCTGAGTGCTCTGCCAAACTTTCTTTCCCCTGACTCCATGTAACTTGCTCATCACTTCCATGAGATGCAGTAGAGCTTACTTGCATTTAGACAGTTCTTCCTGCTAGTCTGGCTCCTGTGTACATAGTCATTGCCTTAAACAAACCTTTACAAAATGAATCTGCCCTTCAGACTTGCTTCTTGGAGGCTCTAGGAGTAGTAGGGTGATCTGGAATCACCTGGCATTTTGACTTTTGAATGAAAACTTTTTTTTTTTTTTTTTGGGAATTCAGGAAGGTGCAGCAGTGTGAAAGGTAGCCCTGCAGGGTGCTGGTAGCATTGGCTGGTGCAAAGCGTTGGATCCTATACTGGACAAAAAGAACATTTTCATAGGAGTACAGGGAGACTGCAGCAGCTCAGAGTCTGCGAAGAGAACAAGGGAAGAAAGACGGGGTAACAATGGGAGACTCATTGTACACTGCAGGAACTGAACCAGAAAGGCAACGTGAAGGTAATGGGAGCCAGGTTTCACCCTTTTAGACGCAGCAGGCATCACGTGTAAGTGGAGGACTTTGTAAAAACATGTAGTGCTAGATTTGCCAGTCCAAACGGTCAGCTCTCAGTGCAATGTACAACTGTGTTTGCATTTGCATGCACAAAAACCTTTCCCAGTTCTGACTGAGAATTTCCATCCCAGTAATAATGAGCATGCATACAGTGCAGAATCTCATTATTCTTAAACAATTTTCATTGAAGAAGTGGGCTTCCTTTTTGACTTTTCTTCATGTGTGTTTATGTGTTTGTGTGTGTGTTCATGTGTTTGTGTGTGTGTGTGTGTGTGTTTGTGCATGCAGAGTCTGGAGTTAATATCAGGAATCATCTTCCAACAAACATTCTTTCTTTATTCATTGAGGCAGTCAAATACAGAGCTCACTATTAGGGCTGGTCTTGTTAGTGTGAATGAAAACCTCTGAATAAAAGCTTCATTTACCTGTGAATAAAATTTCCTGAAAAAAAAATCTGTATCCGCAGACACTGATTGGCTGATCTCAGTACCAAGGAAAGATTGGAATATTGCAAGTCTAGAAGTTAATTACCTTATCTTGTGCTAAATTCTGGCCCTTCTGAGCAGCCATCTCTTTCCCTTCTGTGTTGGAACTAACATCTTGTGATAATAGATAAAAACTTTTTAGAATCTACTGACTTAGCAGGCCACTAGCTTCTAACAATACAAAAGCCAGGAACACCATCAGATAACATCTTGAGCCTGTAAAAAAGCTTCCTCCATCTCAATGCACCTGCCTATCTGATGCACCCATCACTGTGATCTAAACTCTTCTTGATTTTATGACTTTCTCTGTTCTGTAAAACTACAAAAGCATTGTGAAATTGCCTCCACATTGGAACACGGGATTGGGGGTAATCTAAATCTGTGTTCCTGGACCATAGTCACTCAAAATGGATCCAGAATAAATTATCTCTTATTTACTTAAAGATGCGAAGCTGTTGTCTTTGCATCAGCACTAGCAAAATTATCTTTAAAAGTGTTATGAGTAATACTATATTTAAAGGTATTTTTAAATTATTTATATTAATTACAGTTTATTCACTTTGTATCCCAGCTGTAGCCCCCTCCCTTCTTCCCTCCCAATCCCAATCTTCCTCCCTCATCTCCTCTTATGCTCCTCTCCAAGTCCACTGATAGGGTAGGTCCTCCTCCTCTTCCATCTTAAAATATACCCCCAAATAATCAACAGACAGAAGAATAGCCACAACTGGAAAATAATGCCTTGCAGGAGCCCACATGTCAAATGATTGAAGCTAACGTCAACAATGAGGAAATTAAATGTGAGATTTAACTTTAAAAGGCCAATAAGACCTTGGGTATCTTCAGTGAAATCTCTCTTCAAATATACTATTGGGGTCTCATAATGAGGCAATAACTACAGAAAAACACTGAGGCACATTGCAGGCTAAACATATATGCACTCATTAGCTTAGGTACACTTTGATTCAGCTTAAACTGCTTGAAAGAACTTGGAAAACAGAAGGGGGTTATCCTGGACTATATTGAAGGGCTTAAATCCAGGTCCAGGGAGAAAAGAGCAGATGTAAGTTTCAGGCTGGCCTTCATGGCTTGAAGCAGACAATTTGCTGATGCATTGTCCAGAGCTGCCAAACACCTTTACATGTTCCTTCCCCATTCAAGAAATTGGGGATGATTAAAATTTTCTTATACTTGTAGGAAAAGGTCAAATTCTTTCCGAGTAAAAGCTCTGAGGCTAAAATTTGTACGTCTACCTTTTTTAGAGTTGATTTGTGGGCTAGATATACATTTTCTTGATATTTGTGTTTGTTGGTATTGTAAAAAAACTCCCTTTTTTGAGAACTTCATACATGCGTATGACCAAATGCACTTCCCAATCCTCCCTTTAATTCCTCCACACACCCCACACTTGTTGGAAGACTACACATTTTGTACATTTGTTTTTTCCTTTCTTTTAAAACCCGCTAAGCCCACTGAGTGCTTCCTATGGGGGTGTGAGTGAAGGGCGACCCTCTCGGGGATGTGGAGCCTCTCTGAGACAATCCCTTAAGAATACTGACCCTCATTCTACCAGCAGCAGCAGACTACCAAAAGCACCTCAGCTGGGGTGGGGCTTCAGGAGCCCTACCTCTTTCTATGCCTTAATCTCAGCCGGATTTCTCTTGTTTATGCCCTAAACATGTAGTTACAGACAATGTGAGTTCATGTATACGGTGACACTGCCTCTGCCTTCTAGCTCTGCCTCTTACATTCTTTGTCACCCTCTCTTCAGCAGTTATCGCTGTGTTTTAGGAGAAGAGGGTGTGATAGAGATGTCCCATTTAGATCAGTCCACTGTTTCATATTCTCCTGTTCATTGACCAGTCATGGGTCTCTGTGCTAATCACCAACTAGAGTTAACACTGATGTGGGGGAAAGGAGCTGATTATTCACCCCTAGCGCTTGGAAGCATCAATGGCGACCAGAAGATGCAGCCATACAACTTGTTATGGCCAAGAATGTTACATCCTACTACAGAGAGTGGGCTCATGATCACCACTGCTCTGTTAACATAACCAGGAAATGTGGACAGCCTAGATATTTATCATTGAATAAGTGGAATAA
The DNA here is from genome assembly GCF_907164565.1 of Psammomys obesus. Taxonomy (NCBI): domain Eukaryota; kingdom Metazoa; phylum Chordata; class Mammalia; order Rodentia; family Muridae; genus Psammomys; species Psammomys obesus. Next base: position 3,205,609 of record NW_026596120.1, read on the forward strand.
ATGGAACTATAAGTGGATAACGGAAATGTGCTACACAGCTGTAAAGAAAGATCAAAATCTGTTGCTAGTTTTAAAAACAATGTCTATGTTCAAGCTTTTCCTAAGTAGTGAGATGATCTGTCAAATAGCTGCAAGCTCACTGAAACTGAAAGTAGAAATGCGCTTTAGATGTCAGTAGGTGGGTGTGTGTGTTTCTTTCAATATAACATTTTTGTGGGGTTTTTTTTTTTTGAAGTGTACGTTTAGCAAAAGAAGCAGAAAAAATATCTTGAATTTTATAGACTTTAAAACAAGGTTATGAAGGCTAATGATTTTATAGTATTAAAATGTATTTGAATTATTGTGTTATAAACCCTCTCAGATAAAACAAAGCATTATCATAAAAACTCAAGTTAACATGAACATCACAAAATGTCTAAAAAATGGAATTAGGTTTACTAAATATAATGTTTTTAAAAGATATAAATACAAAATGTTCCATGAATACTTTTCAATTTTTAAAAAACATATATTACAGAATAAAATATTCATTTTCATATAAATTATTTTTTATTTTAAAATTTTTCTCACTTTTATTAGTTCTTAGGGAATTTCATTTAATATATTTTAATCATAGTCACCTCATTTCCCCTTCTTTCCTTCTACCCTCCCAACTTTTAACACTTTTTTCTTAATCCATCAGGCACATTTGGCTATGCTCTTGAATGCAAAACTTCCCAGTGGAGAGTAGTCAACCTACCAGAGGCCTTACTCTTACAAAATTTCCTCCCCTACTCCTCGCAGTTAGGCATTGCCAACTGCTACTAAGCTTGAGGTGAGACTTCATGTCAAAATGCTGAATGAAGGATTCAATCGGATTTGACGAACATGTATTCATTCACTCCACACAGGGTATTTTTATAAGCTGAGGATATAACCTCAGCTTCTTCCTGGTCTGCTTCTATCATCCGTGATGCTAAATTTATCTTCCTGTGATTCTAGAGTTGGTCTTGTCCTTATAAAACTGCATATGACAGTGGTATCTTACAGGACCTGTGAGAGCATGGTAATAGGCACTTCAGCACACAAATGTTATTATCATTTTCACTGTGGTTATATTTCTAAGCAACCACTGTCATTTCAGTATGTAAGAAAGTGACAAAGAACAAGAATAAGAAGACACTACTTTAGGTCCAATGTTTAAAATAAAAATATACAACTATTTGTTTTTATGTACTTTGTAGACTCCTTTATATTTTGTATTTATTTTAAATGTCAACAAATCTTCAAAGAATTAAATCAAATATAGTATACTTTTCTAACCACTGTGAAAATAAGCTAGAAAGAAACAGAAGACAATTAGGAGGACAATCTCTAAACATTTGAATTAAGTGATAAAGTTTTTAATAAACAATGACTCAAAAAGAAAATAAGAACATAAATTAAACCTGGGTTTTGACTGACAGTGAAAATGCAACACATCATATTTGAAAGCCATTTGTACCTATAGTGTACACATTCAAATAAAAGAAAGACTGAAAAATAAAATAAGCTTTACGTTACACAATTATATAAACATTATATTGAAGTTGTTGGAATTTTATGTTGTTGTTGTTCTTGGAATTGACCCAAGCCCTTGCATTTAATAAGCGAGAGTTCTACCACTGAACTATGACCACAGCCCTAACTTAAAGAAGAGAAGACGATAATAAAAGAGAAAATATATACAACAAAGAACAATGCTACTGCAGGCATAGTTTATGAGACTAAAAAGATGAAAAGTTTAATAAGATGATAATAGAAAACGCAAAGTGCTCATCTAAGATGTAAAATAGGTAACTCCTCTGCAGATTAGCTAGAAATTGAAAATCTAATTGGGAATATTGTGCATCTTGGACAAGACTGAGCTTGTGCCACAGAGTGGGATCCTATTAATCAGTCAAAAAGAAGCAAAGCAAAGCAAAGCAAATGCAGCACAAATATATGTTGATGCTCAGCATTAATAATTACTGGGAACCTGAAAACCTAAACTAGTTTATACTCTCTATAATGGCATAAAAAGAAAGACTTGTGGGATGAAGAGAAACAGGGACTTCTCCACACTGCTCTGTTAAAAGTGTAAAATGGTGCATCTGCTCCTTTTGGCAGCTCTCATCACATTGAAGCTAGAGTTAGGTTATGACCCAGAAGTTCCCTTTCTTGGATTTTTATACCCATGTGATTAAAAACAAATGCTCAAACAAGCATTTCACTTGTTGGCATGGTAAGAGCCTTCATAACAGCCCACAGAGAATACAACCCAATTTTCTATCAACTGATAAATAAATTTAAAAAAAATATGGTGTGCCCATTTCCCAGGAATACTGATGACCTCCAGAAAGGAACAGACTACTGACACGTCCTAGTACATAAGTGAATTTCATAAGCATCCTACTGAGTGAAAGAAACCAGACATAAAATGTCACACAGTGTACAATTCTATTTGTACAAGATGTCCTCAAAGGGCCAATTTTTAGAGACTTAAGGTATGAGGTTGTCAGAAGCTGAGAGGAGGAAGAGCTAGTGACGGCTAACAGGTGTCTTTGGGGATTTGTAAAAATGTTCTAGAGTTAATAGCCATGATGATTGTACAATCTTGAACTCCACAGAATTGTACACTTTAAAGTTATGAATTTTATCATATGTGAACTAGATCTCAAAGACAGAAATTGGAAACAGAAATATGCTAAGCTGTTTGAAAATAAACCAAATAGATACTTTCTTGCCAAACACAACTTACATAAAGATTTTTGGAGAAACTTGAGGGTTGAGAGATGGTTCTGTCAGTAAAGTGCTTGCTATGCAATGATGAGGACCTGAGTTTGGACACCAAGCACCCACATAAAGAACTGGGTGTGATGGTTCATTTATCATTGTAGTTATCATTCTAGTGCTGGGAAGACAGAAGGAGGCAGCTCTGGAGCTCACTGGCCAGCTAGTCTAGCTGAATTTGTAATATCAGATTGAGGGTAAGACCTTGTCTCCATAAGTAAGATAGGGGTGGTGATACAGAAGGCCATGAGAGTTGCCTTTGGACCTTCACATGCATATGAAGGTATAGTGTATGATCACATACACCAACATTCTTGTATATAAGAACACACACACACACACACACACACACACACATATATCACATTTTTGCAAAAGTTAAATGGGTTGTTTGCTGGAGAAACTGAAATCAGAACCTTCCTCGACATACATAAAATCTTCAATCTTAAAGAGACTTAGCAGTGAGTGAACATTTAGTCCAATATTTAATGAAGAACTTATCTGAAAAATAGTTATTATTAGTTCATTCAGACACTAGAAAAAGAAATGGGTTATTTTCAGGTATTTATGCAGAACCAGGATTATCTTCATGCCAAAACCATGCGATAACTTGAAGGAAATATAACTAATACTTATTTTATGAAGCTCAGTGCAAACAAACAAATACCCACGAACTCAAGTGTAGTTTATTCTAGGAATGTAAGACTGGTCAGTCATTAGAAAATTAATCAAGCCTCTTTCCCACCTTTCACAACCAATGAAGAAAAGGCTTATGACTGACACTAGATAGAGAAAAAAATTTGAATAAAATTCAAAATCTGTGCTGTATAAGAACATCCAGGAGCATAAAAAATGTAGTGATACTCCTCAACTCATAAAAACAGGGTAAAGGCAACCTTTAGCTAGCACTGCTGTGATAAGACACTTAGTACTTTTCTTTCAAAATTGAAATAATCAAATGTATGACCAATACTTCTAATTAATACAACATGAAGTCCCCAACTAATGTGCTAAAAACCAGCACAGAAAGAAGAAAGAAGAAAGTATCATTACTTGTAAATGCCATAATGATTTGTGAACAAATTTATAAATTAGAAAAATTAACAGGTTCAGCAAAGACATTATTGACTATTCAAAATATACCGACTGCTAAAAAGCTTAAAACTGGGATCTTAAACCAAACTATCATTTTTCCATTTATTACATAATAACTTTGAATAGAATTCATTGAAAAGTTACTATGTCAAGCTGTCAGTTCAGCACATTTTTACAGATTCCTTGTAACCTTGATCAAGTTCCCAGATTTTTTTTTTATGACAAATGGCTTTTAAGGTTTTTTTTTTTTTTTTTTTGATGATGGTGATGATGAAGTAATCTCTGTGTTTGTGTATGTTATATGTGTGAAGGCAGGGATACATGTGCCATGGCACACACATGGGGGGTCAGAGGAGAACTTTTGGGAATCAATTCTCTTCTTCTACCTTTCTGAGACAGGGTCTCTCTTGTTTCTTTTGCACTTGGTTCAAGCCAGTGCTATAAACGTGTAGATTTTAATTCAGTCTCTGTTTCCTCAGCTTCCACAGAAGTACTGGTATTGTCGAGCATGCCACCACACTAAGCTTTATACATGGGTTATAAAGGATGGAATTCAGGCTTCCAGGCTGATATGTAAGCTCTTTTGTCTGTTGAGCCATCTTACTGCCACAAAGTCCATTCTAGACATGAGTAAGACCTACAATTTCTCAAAAGCACTTTACAAATAGTAGGCACGGAAAATGAACTCAGTGGTATTTTGGGAGTGGCTTTGTCTCATAATAACTTTCTCAGCACTTTTTACCTTCTGTATCTTGTTTATACATTCTAATTTTGTGCTTTATGGGATGTCTCAGTGTGTGTGTGTGTGTGTGTGTGTGTGTGTGTCTGCATCTGCACACATGTCTTGTGCCTTTTCTTTGGCTCGTCTTTTGTTGTTTTTGTTCTATTTTGATTTGTTTGTTGGTTTGTTTTAAATACCTGTTTTCTCATGGAAGAATTGAAAGAAAGTTTGTGGATTTGGGTGGATGGGGAAGTAAAGAGGATACGGGAGGGATTGGAAGAGGAAAAACCATGATCAAAATATTGATTGCTAACCTAGAACTTCTGCTCGGATGTGGCCCGTGGTAGCTCCGTAACCAAGTAGTTTTCCAAAGTAAGGGGAACAAGGACTATTTCTAACAGGATCTCAAGGGCAGGCTCTTTGACCCTCCCACCCCCCCAGGGGAGAAGCAGTCCTGTTAGGCCACAGAGGAGGACTTTGCAGCCAGCCCTGAAGATACCTGATAAAACAGGGTCAAATGAAAGGGGAGGAGGTCCTCCCCTATCAGTGGACTTGGAAAGGGGCAGGGAGGAGACCAGGAAGGGAGTGTGGGGTTGGGGAGGGAATGAGGGAGCAGGATACAGCTGGGACACAGAGTTAACAAAATGTAACTAAAAAGAAAAATAAAATTTAAAAGAAAAACAGGGAAAAATATTGATTGCATGAAAAAAAGACCCTTTGATAAAAATAGCACAAAAATACTAAGCATTGAGGACATTTCAGCTGGAATAATGAAATCAGCACTCTTCTGGGTAATTGTAGACAAGCTAACCAATGGGACAGCGTAGATTCCTGACAACGAACGTGAACTAGCACAGAGGTTGCATTAAATAACACTGTAAGTACACGATGTAAGTGAAAGAATAGACTCTCCAGGATAATATGCTGATTCAGTCCATATCAGATACAATACTTTGTAATTACTATGTACGTACCATTGTTTTGCAAATGATTGTTTATTTAAGTCTGAAAGATGAAATGACACCAAAATAAAATATATGAGAATATATTCAGAATCTTGATATAGACGAAATACTTTAACAGTGTTCCAAAAAGCACTAAGCAGAGATCTATGAACTCATTTTTATTTCTTAAAAGTGATTCCATTTTGTTCATCAATAACCAGCATTAACAGTACTCAGAGGAGCTACATAAAAAGACATTTTCAAAAGACAAATCTTACAAAGTATTTTACACAGTATGTGCAAGTGGCATTTACATTTGTGTGTGTTTGTGCTAAGGATTGAACACAGGGCTTCACACATGCTAAGGAAAAAAGCTTTCTGAGAACCTAAGATTAAAATTCAAACATTTGAATAAACATATAGCACAGGGAAATATCAAAGTGGCAGACAAACAAACCTAGAAGAAATGTGTTCACCATAGTTAGTTTTCAGGGAAATGCAAATTTACCCACAATACACTATAACAATGTACCCAGTGGAACTGTTCCAATTGAAATGATTAATAAAATCCCTATTGGGAGAAAAGCAAAAATTCAGAATGTTTCTACAGTGTTGGCAAGAAATATAAACAGATAAGACTTCTCTGGAAAGTTGATGGTCTACTAGAACAAAGGAGACATTTATGCCCAGCACTGATAATTCTGGTATATACTTGAGCAAAGTCAATCACAAGGTCCAGCTGTGCAAGTCTTGGGTATCTACCAAGCTGACTCAATATTTTACAATTATCTGCTTATCCAGCTTTCTGTTGCTCTTTTCACAGTAGCCAGAAGATGAAACAACTCAGATGCCAATCAACTGATGAGTGGATAATAACACCATGAGATATTATTCAGCTTTTAAAAACAAAATGGTGAAAACTTCAAGTGAACTAATGAATCTTGAAAAAAATCTTTTCTGAGTGAAATAACCGACTCGGAAAGACAAATGTCTTATGTTTTTTTTTGTTTGTTTGTTTGTTTGTTTTTTAATCATTTGTGGATGTTAGTTTTCAATCGAGAAAAATTGAGATGTTACTCAAGTGGAAGCTTCAAACATACCAGCTGTAATTCATTGTGCTGGAGGGTGCTATGTATGCTGCCAGAGGAAAAAAATTAACCAGCAATCTCAACCAGCTGTAAACCTTGCACGCTACAATAACACCTGACCTGATAAGATATACGCAGTGGTACGGTAGTGGCATGAAAGGTGTGGGAGTAACCACCACTTTCTAATTACATCTAAGGCTATATGACACAACCCATCCCTGGTCCAGTTAATAAGGCCAAGAGCCCATGGCTACATAGATAATAGGCTCTTTCTAGGGAAGGGAGAACATAATACTGTTTGCCTGATAAATGGGCATCATATTAAAATGACTTCTAACAATTTATTGCTGCACCAATAGATCAGTTCAGCCCTCGATCCTTATTAGAGAAACTTCTTGTATATGGCAATGAACACAGAGAACCTCAAGTGGTCAACATTCAGGAAATAAAAGGCTATGGAGTTTTCAGCTCTAAAGAGAAACATCTATTGCAGCCCCAACCCAAAACTCTCTTTGTGGCAGAGGGAGAAGAAAGATTACAAGGCCAAGAAGTGGTGGATAACTCTAAGGAAACAGTGCTTGCACGGACACAACGGGGAAACTACACGTATAAAGTTAGAGGGACCATAGGAGCATTCAAGCTTGTACCAGGCAAAATTCAAACATGGAGAGAGGGAAGATACAACCCGTACTAGCTGAGGGGCAATTGGCAGTTGATAGCTTCTGGGAAAGGTTGAGTTGAAATTTTTTTCTAAAATTGTGGAACTGAAAGGAATTGAAGGAGAGTGGTGAATATGATCAAAATACATTTCACAAAATTCTCACTCGATGGAGTACGCTTTTTTTTTTAAAAGTGTATTCTTATGGTTATCTAAATTCCTTCAGTGTCTGTTTTAATGTCCCTCCTTTTCCCTCAAGTTTAATTAATTTGGATAGTTTTGGATAGTCTTTTTCTTCCTTTTTGCTAGTATGGCTAAAGTTTTCTCAATTTTTTTTTTAACAAAGTGGTAGGATTAGCAGATTTGCATTTTTATGTTATTTTATTTTTAATTAATTAATTAATTCACTTTACATCATTATTGTAGTCCCCTTCTCTCCTCTCCTTCTGGTCCTACCCTTCCTCCTGCTTCTTCCCCCCCCTCCTTCCCTATTCCTCAGAAAAGGAGAACATCCCCCACCAACCCACCCCAACTCATCCAGTCACATCAGTACCGAGCTTATCCTCTTCTCCTGTTGTCTGGTGAGGCAGCTCTGCCAGGGGGAAGTGATAAAAAAGCAGGCAAAAGAGTCCACATCAGGCATTCCCTGCTCGCCTTACTAGGGAACCCACATGAAGGCTGAGTTATCCATTGGCTATATCTGTGTAGGGGGACTAGGTCCAATCCATGCATGGTCTCTGGTTGGGTGCTTCAGTCTCCATAAGTTCAGCTTTAATTCATGGCGATGTGAAAAACAAAACAACAACAACAACAAAAAATGGGTTAATTATTATTATAATTTGTGTTGGTTGAGGTTTGCTTTGTGACCTCCTGTATGGTCTATTTTGGAAAAGATTCCTTGTGTTGCTGAGAAGAAGCTATCTTCTTTTGTGTTTGTGTAAAATGTTCTGTAAATAACTATTAGATACTTTTGACTCATGATACTGTTAGCTTCATTATTTCTCTGTTCAGTTTCTGTCTCGATGATCTGTCCTTCGAGTTGGGAATCTTCTCTTCTATTCCTGTTATTCTTACGTTTCGTCTTTTCATGGTATCCTTGAATTTTTAGATGTTTTGTATCAGAAATTTTTTCAATTTATTATTTTATTTGACAGATCTATCTATTTCTTCAGTTGTATCTTCTATGCCTGAGATTCTCTCCTCTATCACTTTTATTCTGTTGGTGATTCTTATTTCTGTTGTCCCTGATCTCTTTCCTAAGTTTTCCATCTCCAGGATTTTCTTTAATGATTTCTATTTCCATTTTCAGCTCTTGAATTGTTTTATTGATTTTCTTCACCTGTTTGGTTGTATTTTCCTGTATTTTTTAACGTGGTTTATTTGTTTTCTCTTTAAGGCCTCTGTTGGCTTGATTGTATTTTCCTGTATTTCTTTGAGGGATTTATTTGTTTCCTCCTGAAAGACCTCTATCATCTTCGTAGACATAGATTTAAGGTCAGTTTTCTTTGTTTCAGCTGTGTTAGACCATCCAGAGCTTGCTGCCATATTGCCATGGTTTTTGTTGATTGTGTTCTTACGCTGGCCTTTAGCCATCTGGATGTTCCCGGTGTTGGCTGGTTGTGGAGCCTGCTGGACTTCTCTGGCATACAGGGGGAGCCCTATGTCATGGTATAGGACTAGATCTCTTCAGGTAGCCTACAGTTCTGTTCTGCTCATTGTGTCCTATAGGGAGGGAATTAGGGTATGGATTTCTAACTTGTATGATCCTGAAGTTCCTGCAGGTCTCCTCAAATAGCAAGTAGAGCCATGAACCATAGGCTGAGTCTGCAAGTCTCTGGAATCCGGAGTAGCCAGGAGGTCTGAGGGCTGTACTGTGCCTATCTGGCAGTTGGGATCTACTGCTTTCTCTGTGGAATCATGAATGGATGCCGGCACTTTGGAGTCAGGAGCATAGCGGCTTGCTTCCCCACAGACACTGCGCTTCTGGTACTCTGACTTCGCTGGGCTCAGCCAGCTTGGATTGGAACCTTGCATGCTTCTATTGTCCAGCCAGTCATCACAGGTGATTAGGAGGCTGGAACTGTGTCCCTGGTATCCAGGAGCTGTCCTCGAGGAGGTGGGAGGAGTCTGTCGTCCAGATGGTAGAGCCTTACATTTCTGGAACTTGGGAGTTGTGTTCAAGCAGGAAGAAGGCGCTAGGTGCCAGGAACCTACAGCCCTCTGTGTCTCTTGGACCCAGGGGCTGTCCACACCGTGCCTGAAACTTTGTGTCCCTAGCTCCAGAGATGCCTCCTCTCGACCTGGAAACATAGAAGCTGGGGTTTTGGTGTCAGGTCACTCATTTGGTCCTAAGTCTCTGGTCTTCTGCTACTCAGTTATGGTACAGGCTGGTCGCAGCCATCTTTGAGGGTTGTCAATATTGTTAATTATTACAAAGAACCAACACTACATTTCATTTATTCTTTGTGAGTCATTACTGCTTTGTTTTGTTTGTTTCTATTTTCCTAATTTCAGCCCTGATTTTGATTATCTCTTCCCATCTACTGTTTTGGGGGTTTTCTCGTTCTTGTTTTTCAAAGGTATTTAGGAGCATCTTTAAATTATTATTTTGAGATCTCAATATTTTTGATGTAGGTACTTAGTCCTCTTGGACAACTTTCCTCTTGGGACAACATTCATCGTGTCCTGTAGATTTTCGGTAAGTTGTGTTTTTATTTTCATTCTATCTAGAAATTAAAAATTTTTTTCTTTCTTATATCCTGCTTGACTTGATTATTGTTCACCAGTGTGCTATTTTTCTTCCATAAGTTTGTATACTCTCTGTAGTTTCTATTGCTAGTGATATCTAGCATTATTCTATTTTTGTCAAGTAGAACGTAGGTTTTTGTTTCAGTTTGCCTGTATTTGATGAGACTTGTTGCAACTATTAGAATATTAGCTGTTCTCAGGAAAGAAAGAAAGAAAGAAAGAAAGAAAGAAAGAAAGAAAGAAAGAAAGAAAGAAAAAAACTGAAACTTCTAGTCTTTAATGTCAGCCACAGTGTAATGGGCAGTCTTCTCTTCATCTCTGTTGTTTGGTGTATGAAGGACTCTTACAGTGTTCAGCACAATTGTAATGAGGTATGTCTATGTGCACTAGGGGCACACAAGATCTAGAATGACCCATGAGGTTGGGTCCTCAAATGAAGTTCATTGAGTTTTTGTTTTAAAGGTTATAAACAAAATTTCATTACATAACACAAAACAAAAACAACAACAAAAAAAAAACATTTTTTACAAGGGCCATAATGCAATCCTTTGAGATTCCTGTGTCAGAGACAGGCATAGAAAGGTGAGGGGATGTTTTATGAAGAGGGTTCAGAAGAGATAGAATTTTGCTACACTTCTCTCAGTCTCTGAACCACAACACTGTAAAATAACAAATATTACACAGAAAGATTTAAGAAACAGATATAACTGATAGGATGTTGCATCTAAAAATCTATACACGGTCTGACCATGTAGCCTTGCCTGATCTAGAACTCACTGTGTAGAACAGAGCAGCCTTGAACTTGTAGAGATGCATCTACCTCTGCCTCCTGGGTGCTGGGATTAACGGCATGTCCCACTCACACCTGGTAGGTTCATTGAGTTTTATAAAAAAAAATATATTGCGTGTGTTGTTTACAAATCAACAAGTTAGACTTCTTAGGAATAAGAATGCACAACATATTTTACTGTGGATATATTTAGAATTTGTGCTCATTTTTGCATAATGATATGCTAAATCTGGTAACTTATTTAAAATATTTTAAACTATAAAAACAAATGCCATTGCAGGAAACTATAAAGTCAACACTGTATTTATTTATAACCTAACATATTTGCTTATTTTGACAGTGGAAGTCAAAATAGAATTTGTCATATTGTGATCTATCTAAATATGCTATATTTTTGTAAACAAAATATTTTTAGGCTTGCTGTTTTCACATAATAGCTTCTGATGTGGCAAATATTTAGAACTTATAAAATAGTGTTGTGAATGTTTCTATTTTGAAATATTTAATAAATACCATTGCTAGTTAGTTATATGTGAAGAGAAGAATTTGAATTTCAGGAAGTATCTTGTGTTTTTTCTTTGCAATTATTTTGATTTGTCTATACAGCTTTAGAGAACTGAAACGACCAATTGAGTCTTGATTAATAGTTGAATTCCAAATACTGAAAACTTGGAAACTTTTGCAGAATCTTTGGAAAGAAACTCTGGTACCTTTCATTTCCAGTGAGCTTCAACTTTATCGTCTGCCTGCTCAAAACACTTGGAATTTTTTCTAGGATTAAGATGGACTTTTGCAGTAGCTGGATTGTCTCCAAGTACTTCACCTAACACATTGCTGAGACCTTGCAGAGTGACTTTTATAAATTGTACCAGAGGTGTCTCCTGTTTCCGCACATTATATTTAACATATGTAACATGTTATAAATTGGTGAGATTTATTTAGTCACTTTGAGGTCGACTCAGGACAAGAAGCAACAAAAACAGAGGTGTCAAGATTGTATTGGCCTGAGAGTCTGTGGGACAACATGACATTTCCATTTTTGCATGCAAAGAAAATACACCGTGTCCATTTAGGCTGCTCTTCTACATTTTCTCTTCTGAACCATAACATTTTTCTGGCCTTCTGGTTTATAGTTTAACATTTCCAGTCAAAGAAAAGCACATTTATTTTGAAAGGAGAAAAGGTCCTTCAAGTTATAGGGAAAAAAGAGCAATTAAAGAGAACTGTGAAGGTTTATACACCTCCCTTCCAAAATTGTTATCAACTGGAAAAAAATGACTATTGCACACAGCACCTTCACCCAATAAAATTTGTTTAATACAGGACAAACAAGAATAAGATTTTTGTTTTTATATATCAGCTTCAGTAGATATTCTATTGGGCAACACCCTAACAATGAGATAGAGCTTTTCTCTGTATAAGGCCCATGACTTTAATACAAATTAAAATAGTCTTTAAAAAGTTTAATTAGTATGACGTGGAGAGGATAGGAGTGCCACAAGGACCAAATATATATATGCACAGGGTTTTTTTCTGAAACTGTTTCTCCAACCAAGGACCATGTATGGATATAACCTAGAATCTTTGCTCAGATGAAGCTCGTGGTAGCTCAATAACCAATTGGTTTCCCATAGTAAGGGGAACAGGGACTATTTCTGTCAGGAACTCAATGGCAGGCTCTTTGACCTCCCCACCCCCCAAGGGAGGAGCAGTCCTGCTAGGACACAGAGGAGGATTTTGCAGCCAGTCCTGAAGATACCTGATAACACAGGGCCAGACGAAATCTCCAATCAGTGGACTTGGAAAGGAGCAGGGAGAAGGTGAGGGAGGGAGGGTGGGCTTGGGGGGAATAAGGGAGCAGGATACAGCTGGGATACAGAGTTAATAAAATGTAACTACTACTAATAATAATAAAAAATAAAAAAATAAAGAAAAAAGTTTAATTATGCTGGAAACAACCCAGATGCCCCTCAACTGAGGAATGGATACAGAAATTGTGGTACATCTACACAATGGAATATTACTCAGCAATAAAAAACAAGGAAATCATGAAATTTGCAGGCAAATAATGGGAACTGGCAAAGATCATTCTGAGTGAGGTAACCCAGAAGCAGAAAGACACACACGGTATATACTCACTCATAAGTAGAGATTAGACATATAATATAGGATAAACCTACTAAAATCTGTACACCTAAAGAAACTAATCAAGAAAAAGGACTCTGGCTAAAATGCTCAATCCCCATTTGGAAAGGCAAAGAGGATGGACATCAGAAGAAGGAGAAAACAAGGAAAAGGACAGGATCCTGCTACAGAGGACCTCTGAAAGGCTCTACCATGCAGGGTATCAAAACAGATGTTGAGACCTATGGCCATCCTTTGGGCAGAGTGTAGAGAATCTTATGAAAGAAGGTGGAAATAGTAAGACCAGGAAAGGACAGGAACTCCACAAGGAGAGCAACAGAACCAAAAAATCTAGGCATAGGGGTCTTTTCTGAGACTGATACTCCCAAGGACCATTCATGGAGATAACCTAGAACCTCTGCACAGATGTAGCCCATGGCAGTTCAGTGTCCAAGTGGGTTTCATAGTAATGGGAACAGGGACTGTTTCTGACATGAACTGATTGGCCTGCTCTTTGATTATCTCCCCCTGAGGGGGAAGCAGCCTTACCAGGCCACAGAGGAAGACAATGCAACCACTCCTGATGAGACCTGATAGACTAGGATCAGAAGGAAGGAGAGGAAGACCTCCTCTATCAGTGGACTTGGGGAGGGGCATTTATGGAGAAGGGGGAGGAAAGGTGGGATTGGGAGGGGAGGAGGGAGGAAGCTACAGGGGGGATACAAAGTAAATAAAGTGTAATTAATAAAAATTAAAAGAAAAAATAAAAGGAAGGAACAAAAAAGCCAAAAACAGAAAAAAGAAGTTTAATTATGTTGATACCAACTGAATTGCAATGTATTCTATATGTGCATTGGTAAACTAACTTTGTAGAACCAAACCAAAAAAAAAAAAAAAAAATGATCTGTGAGCTTAGAGCAACAAAACTTCCTTTCAAAGCTACTTCAAGTGATGCATATAGACAGTGATTGTCGTCTGTGAGTTACTGAGCTCCATTCCATCTATTCCCCCTGTCTTTTTGCCATGACCAAACTCACTTATAATCTTCCTCTTCTATGGCTCTCTGAGGAAACTTGGAACTGACGCAAACCTGCCAACTTAAAGCTTGATTGTATTGTCTTTCTACCCATGTTTCTGTGGCGTCATGGGGACTCTCAACCTCTAGGGTGCAGCGGGCCCACCATAATTAGCTTACGTGATGAAAGAAGCAATCTGTGACCATGATGTATCCATTAGGTAAATAATTTTTATACTTCTCCTTGCTTAACCAATATTTTTATATACAGACTAATCAAATTTTTAGTAACACAAATAAATCGCTAGGATTTTCACAGGTGACGTCAGTTTTCTGTGGACTAGGTGACCCAGGGTGACTGAGCAGCGGTAATAAACCACACCCAAAGAGTCTGCCCTCTGGAGGTTGTTAAACAGCGCTTTCTTAAGCATACTGGGTGTTCTTTGTACATTTGGAGACCTGCTTCCAAATTGCTCACAGATTGTGAAAGTGCTAATTGGTGATGCTCCTGTATTGGTTCAGTGACTCCCACATTCTCTGGCAGTTGGTTCAGTTAAAACATAAAAACTACTAAAGGTGCTGTTTCAACTAAAGTGATTTCAATAGCGTTTTGCTTGTTAATTTGGAAAGCTATCTTACACTCAAGACTTGAGTGACTCCTAAAATTAACTTGGCCAGGATTATGTTTACATCAATTACTGAGCTTGAAATTTGGAGTAGAAAGTACGTAGCTAGATGGGTAGGGTGAGATGAAATTTCCAGAGACCAGTACTAAACAAAACATATTTTAGAACTAATTGCCTTTTCTCTGTTTAAAAATATGTTGCACATATGCATAATTGCGTGGGCACCTGGGGTATATAATACTGTCCACGCACCAGTAAGCACACGGGATATAAAATTGGAAGTTAAATCTTACTTCCAGATGTCTCCAGAAAGGTACATCAATTACTTGTAAATAATAAATGGATATACGGCCAAGTCTTTCCTCTCCTCATCTCCCTCATTGTGCTAGACAGAAGAGGGCCATCATCAGTAGAAATAAAATGAACTAAGGATTCAGAACAGGACAAAGGCCATCTGCTCTGAAGTCTTCTTAAGTGCTTCTGGATGTTCCTAAACCACTGGATAGGCATCTGGGAGAAAATTGTGTCCTTTCAATTCATGTTAAATGTAATTTTAAAACTGTAAAGGAAGGGATCTTTGGAAACTGGAGAACTTAGTACATTAGGAGGTGTTAACAGCAACAGAAGTTAAGGCAAGAGGAAGAAAAATGGAATTTTACCAAATTTTTAGAATTACTTTCGGTCAAATATTAGCCAATATGTCTCCATTTTTAAAGAAAAAAAAACTACAATTGTTGGAGATTCTCTGAGTCATAGTATGGAAAGATATGAAGAATGTTTGAAATTATCATTTTATTGAATTAGTGATTTTTTTCCTTCAGTAGTGAAAATCATAATTAAGGTTTTTTTTTCAGTAAAGTTACAATAAAAAGTAGTTAGTAATTCTTTACAGTTGTCTTATTATAGCACCATTTTGATTTGGAAAAGTCTCCTATACCTCATTTAATCAGATATATACATATATATAACATATTAGATATAAGATTATATCATGAGTCTTTCTTCTAGTCCTCTTTAGTTCACAAACTTTCTGTAAAACAAAGGACACTATCGTGAGAACAAAACGACTGCCTACAGATTGAGAAAGGATCTTCACCAACCCTATATCTGACAGAGGACTCATATCCAGTATATATAAAGAACTAAAGAAGTTAAACAGCAACAAATTAAGTAATCCAATCAAAAAAATGGAGTATAGAGCTAAAAAGAGAATTCTCAATAGAGAAATATCGAATGTCAGAGAAACACTTAAAGAAATGTTCAGTGTCCTTAGTCATAGGGAAATGCAAATCAAAACGACCCTAAGATTTCACCTTACACCCATCAGAATAGTTAAGTGACAAAAACTCAAGTGACAACACATGCTGGAGAGGCTATGGAGAAAGGGGAATCTTCCTCCACTGCTGGTGGGAATGTAAACTTGTACAACCACTCTGGAAAGCAATCTGGCACTTCCTCAGACAACTAGAGATAGCGCTTCCTCAAGATTCAGCTATACCACTCCAAAAGAGGCTCAAGTACACAATAAGGACATTTGCTCAACCATGTTTGTAGCAGCTTTATTTGTAATAGCCAGAACCTGGAAACAACCCAGATGTCCCTCAGTGGAGGAATGGATGCACAAATTGTGGTATATCTACACAATGGAATACTACTCAGCAATAAAAAACAAGGAAATCATGAAATTTGCAGGTAAATGGTGGGATCTGGAAAAGATCATCCTGAGTGAGCTATCCCAGAAGCAGAAAGACGCACACAGTATATACGCACTCATATAGACACATAATATAGGATAAGCCTACTAAAATCTGTACACCTAAAGAAACTAATCAAGAGGGAGGACTCTTGCTAAAATGCTCAATTCCTATCCAGAAAGGCAAAGAGGATGGACATCAGAAGAAGGAGAAAAGAGGGAACAAGTCAGGAGCCTGACACAGAGGACCTCTGAAAGGCTCTGCCCTGCTTGCAGACTATCAGTGCAGATGCTGAGACATACAGACAACCTTTGGGCAGAGTGCAGGGAATCTTAGGAAAAAAGTGGGAAACAGTAAGATCTGAAGAGGACAGGAACTCCACAAGGAGAGCAACAGAACCAAAAAAATCTGAGCACAGGGGTCTTTCCTGAGACTGCTATTCTAACCAAGTACTATGCATGGAGACAACCTAAGACTCTTGCACAGATGTAGCCCATGGCAGTTCAGTATCCAAATGGGTTCCATTGTAATAGGAACAGGGACTGTCTCTGACATGAACTGATTGGCCTGCTTTTTAATTACCTCCCCCGGAGGGAGAAGCAGCATTACCAGGCCACAGAAGAAGACAATGCAGCCAATCCTGATGAGGCCCTATTTGACTAGGATCAGAAGGAAGGAAAAGAAGACCTCCTCTGTCAGTGTATTTGGGGAGGGGCATGCTTGCAGAGGGTGGAGGAAGGGAGGGATTGGGATGGGAGGAGGGAAGGAACCACAGAGGGGATACAAAGTGAATAAAGTGTAATTAATAAAGAATTAAAAAAATAAAAAAATATATTTGATCACATGTTGTGAAAAATATATAAAAAATTTTAAATGGTAATTTTGCTAGTTTTTTGAAGACTGCAAATAGAGCTTAATGAGCCATTCTGGTAGGAGTTTATCAAATAGAATGAGGACAGTGAAGGCCAGTACTTGAGGTTTCAGAAGGGAGCAAGGATCTGTCAAGAAATGGACTAGAAGTTATTTGTGTGGTATTCTGACAGAGAATCTGGGGTCATTCTATCCACATCCACACTCTCAGAACTTGAGTATGGCTGAAATAGAAAGAAATAGGTTAATACATTTTATGGGAGAAATTTTGAAGCAGAACAGAATCCAGGCTGTGGCATAATATTGTTCATCACTTTTATCCAGGTTGCCCATTAAAAAGAACAAATAGGCAAAAGACATTAGAGTGCATGCTTTTTCAAAAACATCAACAACAAAAACCTAAAAGAGTTTGTGCAACTTGCAGCCTCTGCATGTTTTGAAAAAGAGGCAGCAGTTATTTGAGTGAAACCTCCTGCTCAGCACAGGACAGTAGGAAGACTGTCCCAAGGACGAGATCTCCTCCATTAACATTTTTAACTTGTGAAATTCAAACTCATTTGAATTGAGAGATACCAGGATGAGGATGTTGCTGAAGAGTTCCTAACTTGATGAAAGCAATTGAGGGAAATGTTTCCTCGGGGTCTGCACACAGAGGATGATGCAGCTGCGGTCCAGGCTGGCATCAGAACTCGACAGCATCATCCACATGGTACTGTTTTTGCAAGTATAAAAGATGCAAAATTGAAGGAGTCATAGGGTTGTACTTTATGGTTCTGCAGGCATTTTGTGGTTATCGCAGAGTCGGCGTTCCCTTGGGGAGGTACTGAGAGGCTATTGCATGAAATTGTGGAGGTGAAAGTTACAAGGGGGAGCCCAGGGTTTTGGAGAAGATAAAGCAATAGGATGCCTACAGAGTAAAACTGAAGGCACAAAGCAGAATCATCCCAAGGGAGATGCTCTGAATACAGCATTCTACAGGCAGAAGAGCGGTAAGTTGGAGTTACCCAAGACTTTTGGAGCCAAGATGATGTCGTCACGAGCCCTACGTGTTTAATTTAGGGTTCTAGTATTCAACATTTTCCTAGCTGAATTTTGAGTTTTCTTTGGCTGACATTTCTTTGCTATGGTCCTATTCCTTTCTTTTTGAATGTGCCAGTATATGCTAGAAGAATGTATCTTTGTCTTTAATTTGACAGTCTCATGGTTCAAAGATTGCCCGAGTCTCAGAAGAAACTGTGGACTTTCAAACCATGTTGGAATGGTTAGAGACTATGAGGACTTTTCAAGTAGGGCTGAATTCATTTTACATTATGAAATAGCCACAAGCTTGTGGGGAAAGCATGGAAAGTTATGGTTTAAAAGTTGATAAAGGTGACCTTGTAATGGTTAACACTGACTGTCCACTTGACAGGTTTTACTTTGCTAAAGAGAAAGACATGTCTATAAGGGATTGTCTGGATTAGCTTAACTGAAGTGAAAATGACTATCCTAAATGTGAATGGTACCACCCTATGGGCTGGGTTTGTGAAATGAATGAAAAGGAGGTGACCTAAACACAAGTATCCCTATCTCTGATTCCTGATGGAAGATATGGGAACAGTCAACTCTCGCTCTTTCCACCCTTTCTATGTCCTGCTGATACAAGGGGAAGTAAAGCCAGGACACACACCTACAGAAAAGCTTGGTTCAGATGAGCCATGCTCCCTCTGATGGAGTGGTGTCAACTCTACAGTAACCAGAACATTTCTTAGTTACAGCAGAAAGTGGCTTTAGCTCATCTCAGCGGGAGGTTTTTGGTAAAGGAGCCATCTCAGGCTATAAGCACCTGGGAATAGGAAACTGGGTCCAGCCTCCACACAGGAACCAAAGGAAGGCCTTGCCAATTTCCTTGGGTCTGAGACACTGGTCCTTGTCAATAACACACATTCCATCAGGGCTTCCTCAGCTCACCACAAACCATGATGGACTGTACTGTTGTGCCAAATGAAACCCTTTGTTTACTAAGTTGCTTTTATCATGTATTTTGTCACAGTAGAAAATAACTAATATGTGAATTTATCTTTCTTATCACTCTTTATCCTTTCTTTTGAGGCTTTTGGTTTCTTTTATTTAAGCAAAATAAATGTCTACAACTCAAGGAGGTCAGCGGAATGCAATAATGCTAACAGTTTCTGGAAAAGTACATAATCATGGAGGTAAAATGGGAGGAGGTACTGTCCTCCCCACTCAGATATTTGGGCAAAACAATGAAAAAAGTAATTATAAAATCCCAAATATAGCCAAAATAGGGAAATTTTAGAAATTAAAAACAATCTTGCTTCTCAGAATTTTCAAACTAATCGCTAACAAAGGAACGCTACTATCAACCAAAAGGTTCCAATATGCAGAACACATAGATGTATTCTGCTGGATTTGAGACTTAGAAACATCTTGAGTGTCCTAAAAGTAGTCATGTCTACTTCCCAATCATAAACATATATATTTAGTTGGTGAGAGCTAATGGGCTCTCAGGAAGTTTTAAAAGTCAAAGTAAACCCAGTATGCCACAGTGTTACAATCCCCTATTCTTAGACTTTGGTTTGCTCCAGAATCATTTGAAGTGTTTGTTAAAACAGTTTACTAAGCCACACTCAAGAGATGCTGATTGAATACGTCTTCACTGGAGATCCTAAAGGGATTTGAAGAAGTCCCCAAAAGCTAATACTTGTCTTTTAACGACTTCTGCTTTTAAGCAGGGTTTCTTAATTGTTACCATACAGAAGATCCCTTGGGTTAAGATACTAAGTCAGTCATTCCAGAGTAGAGTTGCAGTTGCACCCAGAGTGTAGGTGGTACTGTGGGCAGAAGACAACTTTCTACAGAAGAAAGATGGTTGGAGGCTTGATGGCTTCATGGAGTAGCAACACAAGCAGCTGGGATGTTCTGTGCAGCTCTAGTCAGAAGCTACTGCTCAGGGTCTGGGGGCTGTTAAGCTTGCATCTGCTGTAGCTTGCATCCCATTAGTCATCACAGTAAGCATTCTCCTCTCTCTCAATGAGTGATCTTGCTCATCTACATGTGTGAAAGCATATTAACTAGCAATGAATTATACAAGACTAGAGAGGAAGATCAGTACATTAGGGTCAGCAAATTCTTTTTGTACTATGCAAAAATCACAGGAAGTCTTCCTTTTGGAAGATTGCCTAATGAGCACTAAACAACTTAAGAATTCAGTTTATAAAACATTTCTCAGATGAAGTTGGCTTAGACAATTTCATCCACTGAAACTTTTTTATTTTTGCCAAAGGAACAAAAATATGTGAATTTCCTTTGAAAAGATACAACTCTCCATGGCCATAGCTGATAAGCCTGTGGAGATTGCTCTCCCTTACTGTTATAGGCAGGGTTTTGGTCCCACAACCTTTGAACTCAAGACTGACGGCTATAAAGATACAGTGACACATGACAAATGAGAAGCAAGGTTACACATTCAGTTGAGGCCGTTGATGGCCTGTTAATGACTATAGTCTCAGCTTTCTTGATGAACTCAAAGTAATTGTTTGGGCCTTTGGTAATGAAAAACGAAGGAACATAAATAATCAAAACTGTAGAAGCTAAGAACGGTTCCCAGAAGACAGCTGATAAGAAAACAAAGGATTGCTGTCCTCTTACCACAATGAACTGAATTATGCCATCAACCTAAATGTGAGAGGCAGTTCTGTCTCAGAATCACTACAAAGTAATGCACAGGTAATGTTTGGATCTGGCTGGTAAGACTTGTCCTGGAAACTCCAAGAACTGATAAACACTTTCAGCAAAGTAGCAGGACACACAATCAACAGACAAAAATCAGTAACTTTCTTTATGCAAATGACAGTGGATTTGAGAGAGAAATCAGAGAAGCAACACCTTTCACAATAGCTTCAAAAACACAAAATATCCTGGGGTGATTAATAAAAAATGTGAAAGATTGGTATGTTAAAAAATTACAACATTGAAGAAGAGTTCAAAATATGGAAATATCCTTCTATACTCATGGATTGGTAGATTAATATAGTAGAAATGCCCACTACATCAAAAGCTATCTACAGAGTCAATGCATTTCTCATCAAAATTCCCACAATATTCTTCACAGATCTTGAAAAACACTTTTCAGCTTCAAATGAAAACACAAAAAGCCCAGGGTGTTTTAGCTAAAACACCCGTGGATGATAAATGAACTTCTACATGGTATTGGCACAAAACCAGACATGTTGATCAGTGAAATAGACTGAAGACCCAGACATAAATTCACACACCTATGAACACAAGATTTATTTTTTTTTTATGAAAAAGCCAGAAATGCCCTCTGGAAAAAAAAAATAACAGCATCTTCAATAAGTGGTGCTGGCTGAACAGGACAGCTGCATGTAGAATCCAGTGATACATACTTACTGTCTTTCACAAAACTCAACTACAAGGGGATCAAAGACCTCAACAGAAAAGCAAATATACTGAACCTAGTAGAAGAGAAAGTAGGGAATTGCCCTAAAGTCATCAGAATAAGAAAAGACTTTTGAACAGAGTACCATTATCACAAACACTAACAATAACCCTTCATAAATAGGACCTCCCTCGTAGAACCTAAAAGCTTCTGCACAGCATAGGACAAGATGATTTGGATAATTCAGCAGACTCTAGAATAGGAAAAGATTTTCTAATTGCATATATCTGATAAAGGGTTAATATGTAAAGAACTCACCCTCCCCCCAAACAAGACAGCAAGAAAATGAACAACTTATTTTAAAAATCAGAGAAGGGCAAATCAAAAAGACTCTGAGATTCCATTTTACACCTGTCAGACTGACTAAGACAAAAAACTCAAGTGACAGCACATGCTGGTGAGGATGTGGAGAAAAGGGAAAGCTCCTCCATTGCTGATGGGAGTTACAAATATGTACAAGCACTTTGTAAATCAATCTGGCACTTTCTCAGATTGCTGGGAATAGCTCTACTTAAAGACCCAGCTGTACCACTCCTGGGCATATACCCAAAAGATATTCCACCATACAAGGACCTGTAAGTGGATATTAGCCATATAGTATAGGATAACCAAACTACAATTTACAGAGCCAAAGAAGCTAAGTACCGAGGAGAGACTAAGGGAGGATGCATGAATCTCACTGAGAAGGGGAAATAGAAAAGGCTGAGGAAGTGCTTGAAGACAGAAGAAAGGATAGGAGAGGAAATACTGAAGGAAATGAATGTGGGGATCTGATACTGGGAGAGCAGGGTAGGAGGAGGGAAAGAGAAAGGAGGGCAGAGGATATATAGAGAGAAACTGAGGCCTGGGGTATCTGTGAGACAAGTTAGGGTTGTTAGGGTAGGCTTCTGGGAAGATATGAGGGGTTGACTCTATTGGAGACCCCTACTACCAGGGGACATGGAGACCAAAGAGGTCAACCTCTAACCAGACAGGACTCCAAGTAGAGAAAGAGAACACCAACCCACCTATGAAAGCTTGGACCCCAAATTTACCCTGCCTATAAGATGTTCAGGGATAAAGATGGAGCAGAGATTGAGGGAATGTCCAACCAGCCTTTGGCCACACCAAGGGAGAGAGCCAACCACTAGCACTTTTAAAGACATTCTGCTATGCTTGCAGTGAGGAGGCTAGTGTAATTGTCCTTTGAGAAGCTCTACCCTACAGCCGATTGAAACAGATGTTAAGAGTCACAGCCAAACATTGGGCAGAGCATAGGGAGCCTTTTGGAAGAGTGGGAGAAAGATAGAAAGACCTGAAGTAAACAGAATCTCCACAAGAAGACCAACAAAGCCAACAAACCTAGGCCCAGGGGGCCTTGCAGAGACTGACACACCAACCAAGGACTGTGTATGGACTGGATCAGGCCCCCTACAGATATGTACATGATGGACAGCTAAGCCTTCATGTGGGTTCCCTAGAAAGGGGAGCAGGGACTGTCTCTGAAAAGGACTTTCTTGCATTCTTTTCAATCACTTGACCCTGGTGGGACTGCCTTGCCAGGCCACTGTGGTAAAGGATGTACTTAGTCCTGATACAACTTGATTTGTTGGGATGGATGTGTGTGTGTGGTGGGGAGGGATACAGGGAAGGGAGAAGGTGAGTGAAATCTGGAGGAGAGCAGGGAGGGTGCTGCTTTTGGGATGTAAAGTGAATATATAAGAAAGCAAGTAAATGAATAAATAAACAAACATGGGGTACAAATCTAAACGGAAAATTTTCAAAAGAGGACACTCAAAGAGGTATGGAATGCTTAAAGAAATGTTCATCAGTGAAATGCAAATCAAAATTGCTTTGAGATTTTTATCTTACACCAATCAGAATGTCCTAGACCAACAAAAGAAATGATAGCTCATGCTGGCAGGGGTGTGTAGTAAGAGAGTTCCTCATCCATTTCCAGTGGGAGTGCAAACTTCCAAAGCCACAGGAAATCAATGTGGAGTGTTGTGGTTGATTAGAAAGATGGGAATTAATCTATCTCAAGGTCCAGCTATATTACTCTTGGACATGTTCCCTAAATGACAGTTCATCCTACTACACAGACACTTGTTCAAGCAGGTTCATTTTTGCCTTTGTCATGATAGCAGAAGTTGGGAAGAACTTAGATGTTTGTCAACAGATGAATGGTTAAAGAAAAAGTGGTACATTTGCACAATAAAATTTTACTTAGTGTTTAAAAAATGGAATAATGAAATTCACGGGCAAATGGATGGAACTAGAAAAATCATCTTCATCTTGAGTGATGATGGGGATGTTGGCTGATAGACAATCCAGAAAGACAAAGTGAGTGTTAGCTGATAAAAAAAAAATTGATTATGACATAAAATCTATAGAACCAAAGAGGTTAGAGTAAGGGTCTAGGAGAGAGATAGATCTCACTGGAAAACTAGTAGATAGTTTTGGATGGATAGGAGGTGGAGGGGCTTGAATGTGAAGACAAAACAGGGATGGAGAAGGAATAGGGAAAGGGAGAAAATAGAGTAAGGCTCAGAAAACAAAGAGCCATTTGAGGGAATTGTATGCTAGCTTAATGAAGTACAAATACACATGCATGCATACATGTACACACAAACACATACATACAAACATATTTTCAAACATGGTGTTACAAATTAAATCACCAAATAAGAGATACACAGAGCCTCAACTGGACATCTCTCATCACAAAATGAAGCTTTCAGTATAAAAAAATGGATTACAGCTAACCGACCACAGGAATCCCATGGAAACCCTAAGACAACCCAGGCTATTGTCAAATCTACACCCTTTACAAACTGAAGGCAAAACCCTGTTGCTGAAGATAATACCTACATAACTTATTGAAATTGTAGAAGTCTAGCTGATGACCACTTAGAGCCTTTACTGGAAAGTATTCTGCATGCTATCAAAGAAAGGTAAACACCAACCCAGCTACAAAACTTTTTTTTTGTATTAATTACAGTTTATTCATTTTTTTTTTATCCCAGCTGTAGCCCCCTCCCTCATTCCCTTACAATCCTACCTTCCCTCCCTCATCTCCTCCCATGGCCCTTTCCAAGTCCACTAATAGGGGAGGACTTCCTCCCCTTTCAACTGACCCTAGCTTATCAGGCCTCATCAGGACTGGCTGCATTGTCCTCCTCTGTGGCCTGGCAAGGCTGCTCCCTGCTAATGGGGAGGGTGCTGCAAAACTTTTGATCTACAAGATTGACCTGCCTGCAAGATGTGCTGATGCAATAGTAGCACAAAGTTTGTGGGAGCAAACAACCAATATCTAATTTGAGTTAAGTTCTACTCCATGCAACGGAACCCATACATAGCTCTACTTGGATGACCAAGAATCTAAGACTAGACAGCCCAGAGACCTAGGGGAAAACCACATACAACTGTTCTCCTAAAGGAATGTAGAAACAGAATGACTCCTAATGACATTCTACTCTTCTCACAGATCCATCTTTTGCTCTGGGTATTAGGAGTTTAAAGCAATTTGTCATGTGTCAGTGGCTAAGAAGCAGAAAGTGAGAAATGCTGGCATATGGCAAAATTTCCCCTTTATGTTCAGTCCAGGACCATGGACCCTAGGTTGATTGTATTGTCTCTGTGCAGAGTAGTTTCTCTCTAATAAGATTAATATCTCAGAATTGAGAAATTATTTAGAGTTCAGTTCTTTCCTGTAGCTCCATGAAAGCCTAACAAAAGGCCATCCTGATACACAATACACATTTTAATGATGAGGTTTCTAGACAAAAGAAAGACCATCTGAGGGAACACAAGATTAGATGACAGTGGTTGTGTTTATTCACTACATTTGCTTCTGGAAGTCTGAAAGGTATTCAATGTTGTTATTGTTATGAAGAACCATTAAAAATCTGATCATCACTGAAACATATATGATATTAGGATTACACAGAGACAAAATCCAATAATAAGTGAGTTATACACAGATACACATGATCATTATATGGAAATGGCTGACAGGTGTCAGGGTCTATGGCCAAGCAGGAAAAATGATGGTGCGGACTTTGTTCAAATAACAGATTTGAGACTGGGGTTAGAGGCAGCCCTATAGTGTGAGTTGAAAGCATAAGATCTATACAAGATTAAGCTAGCCAAAATCCCAGCATAGGCGGAGTAGATGGTCTCCAGGCTCCATTCCATAGTTAGCTATTGGCAGTGGCTAGTTTATGGGAGGGAGGATCATTCTTTATTGTGGCTACTTGGACGTTTCCTATACTCTAGTGAATGATTCCATATCCATGCACATATAGGCAGCACTAATCAGTGTGTGTTAGGAAAAAAAAAAGATGGAATTGGAAGGGTAGAGTGTTGGGAGGGATATGGAAGAGTTGGAGGGGGAAGTGGAGCATACATATTTCATTGTATACATACATGCAATCCTCAAAAAATACAAATATAAAATTAAAGTTAAGTGCTGCTGGTCAAGCACATTGACCACTCAAGGCAAGACTCTTACTGCATGGGGAGTGTCAGCATTTTTCTCTATTCATCTTAAGATGAAGTTGAATAAGTGATATCTAGCTTATGGTAGGAAGGTTGGTCTGCCTTGCTGAGGCTGGAGGCCAACTCTAGTTTATTTAGAACCCTCTTCCCTCCCCTAGAACCTGCCAAATGCAACACTTGACCAGTTATGTGTTGTCTCATGACCTTATCGAGTCAATATGTGAAATTTACCATCAGAGTGGTGACAGGAAAGTTTGGAGATGTTACTCAGGTTTTTAAACAAAGCTGAGATGGCTCAGCAGTTAAGAGCACTGTTTGCTCTTCCAGAGGTCCTGAATTCAATTCCCAGCAACCACATGGTGGCTCACAACCATCTTTAATGAGATCTGGTGCCCTCTCTTCTGGTGTGCATGAAAACAAAACATTCATATACGTAAAATAAATAAATCTTTTTATAAAAAGAAAAAAAAAAACAGAAACAAAGCAAATGTTACCGCAAACAGTCCTATGAGTCATGTGATTTGCATAACCAGATAGTTCCATTCATACTAGACCACTATCTGCTGAGACCTCTGAGTCCTCAGTGAGTTATGCTTTTTAGATCCTGGTGGGGAATCTTGCCTTTTTAACGCAGCTGACAGTCACGCTGTTAATTTGATGTGTTTGTGCCAATTTCTTGGAATAAAACAATGAAATATGCTTTATCAATTGACTTTCTCTTACCGAAGATTTATACATAGTGTGTCATGCTGTGTGGCTACATGTTACATAGATACATATGTTTTTCCAAATTGGAGTCAATCATTTCAAACCATGTTGCTGTTTACTTAGATATATTTACCTGGGATTTGAATCTTTTTTTTTTTTTTTGGTCATTTTGACATTATTCCCAGCATTATTGTCCTAGTTTCATTTCAAAGAACCATGTTTTTTGCTCATTTTTAACAAGCAACTTTTTCTTATTATGGCTTTGTCATCACGTTGTATAATTTGGTCCCATCTTCCAATTCAGGTTCTCTTGCTCTTTCCACAGCCCCCAAAGTCACTTCTTCTGTGAAAGGAAAGAACTGCTGCCAACATCATCCATGACTGTCAGAGTCAGCTTCTTCCAAAATTCTGTTTGTACGGATGCATCGATCTCCTTTCATGAGTCATAAATGCTCACTTTTTTTTTCAGTACTTCCCATCTTTACTGTGAATTAAATGCAGGGCTTTATACATTCTTGGCACATTGTCTGTAGCTTAGCTATATCCCAGACTTCGGTGGTGTTATTCACAACATTTAGTGCTCAATCTGGGGCTGGAGAGACAGCACGGTGGTTAGGAGTACCTTTAGACAACTCAAGTTCATTTCCAAGCACACACATCGTGGTTCACACCCATCTGCAACTTGGTCCCAGGACATCTACTGCCCTTTTCTGGCCTCTACAGGCACATTGTGCACAGGGTGCACAGACATACCTGCAGGTAAAATACCCTGCACATAAAACAAACACCCCCAAAAAATAAGTAAAAGTAGTGACTTCTTTCCAGAAAGTTCAATTTACTTTTGCCATGTGTACTAGAGGCTCACCATCTTCAGTTGCTATAGTCATGAGATGTACTGATTAAATATATGACTTGAAAGCCAAACACTCTCTTTGACCCATGAGTGAGAATGGATGCTCTTAGGAGTCAGAAGACAACAGTTGTCTAGCTGGGCATAATGGCACACACCTTTAATCCCAGCACTCGGAGAGGCAGAGGCAGGTGGAGTGCTGTGAGTCTGAGGCAAGTCTGGTCTATAAAGCAAGTCTAGAACAGCCAACGCTACATAGAGAAACCCTGTCTAATCCAAAAGAGGCTCAAGTACACAATAAGGACATTTGCTCAACCATGTTTGTAGCAGCTTTATTTTTAATAGCAGAATCTGGAAACAACTCAGATGCCCCTCAACTGAAGAATGGAGACAGAAATTGTGGTACATCTACACAATGGAATATTACTCAGCAATAAAAAACAAGGAAATCATGAAATTTGCAGGTAAATGGTGGGAACTAGAAAGGATCATCCTGAGTGAGCTGTCCCAGAAACAGAAAGATACACACGGTATATACTCACTCATATAGACATATAATATAGGATAAACCTACTAAAATGTGTACATCTAAAGAAACTGATCAAGAAGGGGGACTCTGACTAAAATGCTCAATCCCCATCCCAAAAGGCAAAGAGGATGGACATCAGAAGAAGAAGAAAGCAGGAAACAAACTAGGAACCTGCCATAGAGGGCCTCTGAAAGGCTCTGCGCTGCAGACTATCAAAGCAGATGCTGAGATTTATGGCCAATTGTTGGGCAGAGAACATGGAATCTTATGAAAGAAGTGGGAAATAGTAAGATCTGCAGAGAACAGGAACTCCACAAGGAGAGCAAAAAAATTTGAACACAGGGGTCTTTCCTGAGACTCATACTCCAACCAAGTACCATGCATGGAGATAACCTAGAACCCCTGCACAGATGTAACCCATGGCAGTTCAGTGTCCAAGTGGGTTCCATAGTAATGGGAACAGGGACTGTCTCTGACATGAACTGATTGGCCTGCTCTTTGATCACCTCCCCCTGAGGGGGGAGCAGCCCTAGCAGGCCACAGAATATGACAATGCAGCCACTCCTGATGAGATCTGATAGGCTAAGATCAGAAGGAAGGAGAGGGGGACCTCCTCTACCAGTGGACTTGGGGAGGAACATAGGTAAAGAAGGGAAAGGGAAGTTGGAATTAGGAGGAGAGGAGGGTGGCATTTATAGGGGGATACAAAGTGAATAAATTCTAACTAATAAAAGTTAAAAAAATTTAAAAAAGGAAAAAGAAAAAACAACAAAACAAAACAAAAACAAAAACACACTGTAGTCACATGCATGTCAGAGCTCTTCTGTGATCAGATGGACTGTCAGTGAGTGGTTATACTTTTAAAGGATATTTTTCTCCTTAACAGTAAGTCTCTAGCATGGGCTTATAGTATCTAGAAACCATAAATAGATATGTGGTGAGCCAGGTTTTAACGTTCCTCTTAGATGGCAACACTTGCAGAATAGATTTAGCATAATTCTTAAGGGCTCCAAAGTGATATGATCATTGGCATTATTCACAAGATAATGTCTCTATTTGTCCTAAAATGACAGTCACTCTGCCATTTGAAGCTCTAAATCTAGGCACTGACTTCTCCCCTCAAGCTATAAAAACCCTAGATGGTGTCTACAGATGTGTAGAACTGTCATGTAGTTGAGGCCTTTCATCTATTTTCTTAGCTTGACTTTTGGATGTAACAGTCACTTGTCCATCAGCACTCACTCTCCATTATGCACTTTTGGAGGTGGCATATTCTTAGAAAACTCACGGACCATATATTTTAGTATCTATACTCCTAAAGAAGCTAAACAACCAGGAGGACCCTAGGGAAGATGGTTAATCCACATGCAGAAAAACTAACAGGATAGTAGAAGAATACAAGGAACAGGACAGGAGCCTTCCACAGAGGGGCTCTGAAACATTCTACCCATAAGGGTATCAAAACAGATGCTGAGATTCAGCCAAACTTTGAGCAGAGTGCAGGAAACCTTATGGAAGAAGAGGGAGATAGGAAGACCTGGAGGGGAAAGAAAATCTACAAGGAGACCAACAGAGCCAAAAAACATGAGTCCAGGGGGTCCTGCAGAGACCAGTACTCCAATCAAGGAACATGCATATAAAGGACCTAGACCCCCTGCTCAGAGGAAGCCATAAGCTACTCATTTTCCAAGTGTGTTACCTAGTAAGGGGAACAGGGGCTGTCTCTGATATGAATTCAGTGGCTGGCTCTTTGTTCACCGCCCCTTAGAGGGGGCAGCCTTGCCAGGCCACAGAGGAAGAGAATGCAGCTAGTCCTGATGAGACCTGATAGGCTAGGGTCAGATGGAAGGGGAGGAGAACCCCCATCAGTGGACTAGTGAAGGGGCATAGGGGGAGAAGACGGAGGGTGGGTGGGACTTGAAGAAGATGAGAGAGGGGACATGCAGTGGGGATACAAAGTGAATAAATTGTAATAAATAAATAAAATGAAACAATTTTTTAAAAAATAATAAAAACCTCACTGACCACACTGCCAGGCTTCACTCTTTCCTTCTGCAGCTGCCTTACCTCTTTAAGCCTTCACAGAACAGAACAGCATTGGCCCTTGCTCTGAATCAGGCTATGGTTTAAGGAAACATGTGGCTGATTTGGGTTTCATTGCAGCTCATTCAAATATTCTCCACAGTCACGGTAAACTGTTTTAAACAAAGTCACTGGAGTAGAACATTGAACACCTTTCAAGAACTTTCCTTGTGTATTCATAGCTTGGCTAAGTGCTAGACATGGGAGGCTTCCTTCCTTCCCTCCCCCCTTTTTCTGCATCTTAGCTTCAAACACACCTTCTACATTGAGCTTTATCATTTTTCTGTTGTTTTGTTTTGCTTTGTTTTGTTGGTTTTCCAAGAGAAGGTTTCTCTGTGTAGCCCTGGCTGTCCTGGAACTCACTCAGTAGATCAGGATTTCCTCGAACATTCGGAGATCCTCCTGCCTCTGCCTCATACATGCTGGGAATAAAGGTGTGTGCTGCCCCCTCCCAGGCTCCACTTTCGGGTTTTGATTGAGATAGGAAGGTCACATCCTGTCTCTTGAACACATACAGGCTCTTTCAGAATAATTAATTTTCTTAATTTCTATGCATTGCTTTGTCTTTGTGAACCCAGAGTCTGGAGGACAAGAAGCAAAGGAGAGTATGGGCAGTTGCATGGATGAAAAATGACACACACTGTAGTAGTGACAGAATCAGTTTTCTGTCCTGTGTGTATGTGTGCAGAGAATTTGTTTAAACAACTGAAATATTTTTTAAAAAATCACCAAAGGATGGAGAATAAGCACATGGTGCTTGAAACACGATACCAGACTTATTTGACAAGGATTGCTTCAGTCTTTCAATTTGAAAAGTAACATAGCTTAGCAAAGCACAGTAATAATTGGAGGAGCACAGAGAAAGAATGTCTATCCTCATCAATAAAAGGGAACACACCAGAATTAGATGTAATTTTGACAATTCTTTTTTTCTGTCCCTCCCTCTTTCTTTTCTTCCTTCCTCCCTCCCTCCCTCCCTCCCTCCCTCCTTCCTTCCTTCCTTCCTTTTTTTTTCTTTCTTTCCTTCGTTCTCTTTCTTCTAGTTAAAAATTAAACTGTAAAAATCTCCCTCCATGAGGCCTGTAGAATCCAAGCGCATTTCTAGCTGAGCAGGAACCAGCAGCTAAATACATACAGACTTCTAAAACTTGTCAGGGTAATGGAGTAGCTGATACTTCCCCAGAGCAAATTGTGCAGATGCAAGATTGTTTCATTGACATGATAGACAATATCTGAGCAACGGTAGCCACAAGAGAATAATTCCTCATAACAAGATGGCGGCTCCCATCTGCTTCTGTGTCCCCAAAGCCTGACACAAGTGTGAAGAGAACAGGTGCAGCTCCAGTTTCATACATAACAGCTTGTGGGCTAGGAATTCTCAAAATTTCCACTGTAAATGCATGGGGTGTTCCCTGGTAAATATCTTTATTAGCTCTGTGGTATCAGTGTCAAAAGGAGGAATGGGAATGTCTTAGGTGGATTGCTAATTCTCTGCAGAAGATAATAATTCAAAGGAAGATAGTGGAACATTCATGGACCACTCCTCCTCTTGTGTGTGTGTTGGGGGGGGTACCTGCACTTGTTAGATTATAATGCCATTCTTGCCTTCAGTGTCAAGTAATGGTTTTGTAAAAATTCTGGCAGAAATGATTGCCAACTGGAAGCTTCAAAATCATCATGCAAACATGGTAACCAAAAGAGCAACTACACAGCAGGCCTTGGGAAGCAGGGAGACAAGACAGCTATGATTCAGCTGGACCCAAAGCACATTTCCACTCCACTTATAAGCTGCAAAGAAAGAAGACATATAGCACAAGTCTGTGCTTATGTCCTGGATGAGGGGACTTGATCCCAGGCCTGAAGAGGAAATTGGCTGAAAATGATACCTGTGGTTTTAAAACCATGCATGAGGACATTACTATGCTGTGAATATGAGTGAGATTGTAGTCTTGCTGTTTCTATCTCCCCACTCACACACAGATATGCAGGTGTATCTGCATTACCTAAACA
This sequence comes from Psammomys obesus, assembly GCF_907164565.1. Lineage (NCBI taxonomy): Eukaryota > Metazoa > Chordata > Mammalia > Rodentia > Muridae > Psammomys > Psammomys obesus. Next base: position 3,237,892 of record NW_026596120.1, read on the forward strand.
CAATTTCAGGAATTTTGAAATGAGAAACATATAATATAAGGTGTCGTTTTTTCCTTTATATGCAACTTTTTTCTTTATTAATTACACTTTATTCACTTTGTATCCCCCCCCTCATGGCTCTCTCCCTCCTCCCGTCCCAATCCCTCCCTTCCTCCACCCTCTGCATGTATGACCTTCCCCAAGTCCACTGATAGGGGAGGACTTCTTTTCCTTCCTTCTGCTCCTAGTCAATTAGGTCTCATCAGGAGTGGCTGCATTGTCTTCTTCTGGTAATGCTGCTTCCCCCTCAGGGGGAGGTAATTAAAGAGCAGGCCAATTAGTTCATGTCAGAGACAGTCCCTTTTCCTATTACAATGGAACCCACTTGGATACTGAACTGTCATGGGCTACATCTGTGCAGGGATCTTAGGTTATCTCTATGCATAGTCCTTGGTTGGAATAGCAATCTCAGGAAAGACCCCTGTGCTCAGATTTTTTTGGTTCTGTTGCTCTCCTTATGGAGTTCCTGTCCTTTCCAGATCTTACTGTTTCCCACTTCTTTCCTAAGATTCCTTGCACTCTGCCCAAAGGTTGCCCATAAGTCTCAGCATCTACATTCATAGTCTGCAGGGCAGAGCTTTTCAGAGGTCCTCTGTGTCAGGCTCCTGACTTGTTCCCTCTCTTCTTCTGATGTCCATCCTCTTTGCCGTTCTGGATAGGAATTGAGCATTTTAGCAAGAGTCCTCTCTCTTAATTAGTTTCTTTAGGTGTACAGATTTTGCACAAATTGTGGTATATCTACACAATGGAATATTACTCAGAAATAAAAAAACAAGGAAATCATGAAATTTGCAGGTAAATGGTGGGATCTGGAAAAGATCATCCTGAGTGAGTTATCCTAGAAGCAGAAAGATACACATGGTATATACTCACTCATATAGACATATAATAAAGGTGTTGCTTTTAACAATAGTATAAATTTTGAAATAAAAAAATCAGAGAGCAAATTCTTGACTGTCCTGAAGCTTTGGAAATATTCATAAAGTTGAAAAGTTCAGAAACTTGAGTTTCTTTGTCTTTGCATTGCTTTTATTTTTGGTACTAACTATAAATTTAGAGAAATGAATCTAAGGCCAAGTAAATGACTTTCCTTTTAATAAAGCTTGGCTATAACTTTTATTTTAGAGAGATTTGAAATAAAGGGGAAACTGACATACTTCAGTCAGGTTGAAAACTTAGGCAAAAATATATAATGTAGAAAAAATATAAGCACTGTATACAAGTTGCTGTGATAGCTTTTAAGGAAAAAAAATGACAGCAAAAATAAAAATAAAAATTCTAGTTAGGAAAAATTTTTAAAATGATGCATGTTAGAAGGTGTGTTGCACAAACCTGAATTGAAAGAATGGTCAGCATTAGAGGAGCAAAGATATGGGAGAGGGTTTTTTCATGGAAAAAGCTGTGTAAGCAAAGAAAATGAAGTAAGGCAGAATTCTTTTTTAAGGGTCTTCAAAGAAGAGTGAGTTAGGTAGAGTTATGGGAGTCAAGGGCATTGCCTTTCAGGGCTGTAAACCATCTGTGGTAACAAAATAAATAAATAAATAAATAAATAAATAAATAAACAAACAAATAGATAGATAAATAAATAAATAAATAAATGGCTTGGAAAACTGTTGGAAGGTTTTAATGGTTTTAGTCAGAGAAAAGTAACATTCAGAATGAAAGATGGTGATGCCTAATCATGAGAAAGATATAAGAAAAAAGATGGTTGATGATAGGGATAAAAACAGGTTAGAGAGACAGTGTTGGTAAATGCCTGGGAAGCTAAAGTAGGGCCAGGCATATGGGATGCAAGAAACCCCTACTTAGATGGACACAATGCTGGCGTATGGTAGCAAGGAGGCATAAGTGAGTTCATGTTGTTGTAAATAAAATGAGTGTTGGGCTATGTATTATTTATCATTTGCCCTCTGATTATCACGGCCATATTATTTAACCCACTATCATAAATAATAAGCCACAGACACCTGTTAGATTTTTTTGTTGTATCATTCTTTTTTAAAATTTTTTATTTATTACACTTTATTCATTTTGTATCCCCCCATAAGCCCCTCCCTCCTCCCCTCCTGATCCCACCCTCCCTCCCCTTTCTGCATGCATGCCCCTCCCCAAGTCCACTGATGGGGAGGTTCTCCTCTCCTTCTTTCTGATCTTAGTTTACCAGTTCTCATCAAAAGTGGCTGCATTGTCCTCTTCTGTGGCCTGGTAAGGCTGCTCCCCCCTCAGGGGGAGGTGATCAAAGAGCAGGCCAATCAGATTATGTCAGAGGCAGTCCCTCTTCCCATTACTATGTAACCCACTTGGACACTGAACTGCCATGGGTTACATCTGTTCAGGGGTTCTAGGTTATCTCCATGAATAGTCCTTTGTTGGAGTATGAGTCTCTGGGAAGTTCCCTGTGTTCAAATTTTCTTGTTCTGTTCCTCTCCTTGTGGAGTTCTTGTCCTCTCCAGCTCTTACTATTTCCCACTTCTTTTTTTTTTTAATTTTTTATAAATTACACTTTATTCATTTTGTATCCCCCCATAAGCCCCTCTCTACTCCCCTCCCGATCCCACCCTCCCTCTCCTTTCTGCATGCATGCCACTCCCCAAGTCCACTGACAGGGGAGGTTCTCCTCTCCTTTCTGATCTTAGTCTATCAGATCACATCAGGAGTGGCTGCATTGTCATCTTCTGTGGCCTGGTAAGGCTCCTCCCCCCACAGGGGGAGGTGATCAACGATCAGGCCAATCAGATTATGTCAGAGACAGTCCCTCTTCCCATTACTATGTAACCCACTTGGACACTGAACTGCCATGGGCTACATCTGTACAGGGGTTCTAGGTTATCTCCACAAATAGTCCTTGGTTGGAGTATGAGTCTCTGGGAAGTTCCCTGTGTTCAAATTATCTTGTTCTGTTGCTCTGCTTGTGGAGTTCCCATCCCCTCCAGCTTTTACTATTTCCCACTTCTTACATAAAATTCCATTTACTCTGCCCATCAGTTGTCCATCAGGATCAGCATCTGCTTTGACAGTCTATACTGCAGAGGCTTTCAGAGGCCCTCTGTGGCAGGTTCCAAGGTTGTTTCCTGTTTTCTTCTTCTAGCTTTCAGAGGCCCTCTGTAGCAGGTTCCTAGGTTGTTTCCTGTTTCTTTCTTCTTCTGATGTCCATTCTCTTTGCCTTTCAGGATGGGGATTGAGCGTTTTAGTTACGGTCCCCTCTCTTGCTTAGTTTCTTTAGATGCACAGATTTTAGTGGGTTTGTCCTATGTTGTATGTCTATATGAGTGAGTATATACCGTGTGTGTCTTTTGCTTCTGGGACAACTCACTCAGGATGATCCTTATAATTGCCTTATTTACCTTGGGCTGGACAAATACTCACCCTACACTGTCTCAATAATCTCCACATCCATTTCCAGTCCCTATCCAGTGTCATCATTCCTATCTGGACTACTTTCCATCCATAATCTTATAAATACCTGCTTATATTTTTCATCTTGCTATTTTCTCCATCCACACCATCCTTGGCGTCTTTCCTCCTGGACCACGTGGTTCCTTTTCCATCATGGTGTCCTCCTGCCTCCTCTCTTCCCATCTGTCTGTTTTCCATAATTCTCTTGAATCTGAACCCCTGGAACCTTAGCCATGCTTACCCCATTCTGCCCTGCCCAGGTAGAGGCTGTTTAATCAACCAGCCAGATAGGTTTACACAAGGATAGATGTAACCAGATCTTGAGGGCCAATTATTAGTATCAAAATACAAGCATCAGGCCAACCCCAACAAGTCCACATGGTCAAATGTCAAGACTGCTTGTGTAGAAGTGTGTTGGGTAGCAATCTTATTATCAGATACATTAAATAAATGCATCTTAATGTCAATACGACAACGGCCAGATAATTACTCTGCCTTGAGGGTGAATAGCTTCCAGTCTATTCCTTCACCTCCACACTAAATAAATACATCTTCAGTGTTTTTATAAACACTGAATAAACACACATGATTATTATTTTTACATTCTGACTTCAGTTTCCCCTTCCTCCTCTCCTGGTCTCTCCTTCCCACCTCTTCCCTACCTCTCCTCCCCATGCCGACCCTTATCCACTCCTCCTCTGCTGTTTCTATTCAGAAAAGGGCAGGCCTTCCACGGATATCAACCAAACATGGCACATCAAGTTGCAGTAAGACTAGGCACTTCCCCTCATATTAAGGCTACACAAGGCAGCCCAGTTTGAGGAAAAGGGTCCCAAACACCATCAAAGGAGTCAGAGACAGAGTCCCACAAGAAGACCAAGCTACACAACTGTAAAATATTTGCAGAGGGCCTAAGGTCATACCACGAAGGTTCCCTGGTTGAAGGTTCAGTCTCTGTGAGCCCCTATGGGCCCAGGTTAGTTGATTCTGTGAGTTTTCTTGTGGTGTCCTCCACCCTTTGGCTTCTTCCTTTCTCTCTTCAGCAGGATGCTCCAAGCTCCTCTTAATGTTTGGCTGTGGGACTCTGAATCTGTTTCAATTGTTTGCTGAATGAACATCATTAGGTATAATTTAGTTGACTTTTTCCTTCCAGTTTGGTTCTATTCTAGGTCTCTGAGCTAACTAGTTTCTGGGTCCTGGCGCTCTGGGCAGTGTCAGATGTCTGGGTTTTGCGGAGTTATAGTCACATACCACATCCATTGGGTGTTTTCTGTTGCAGATTTGCCAGTCCCTTGGGTAAGTACAAGGAAACTTTAGTCTGAATTTTTTGTCATGAAGTCTCAGCTTATTTCTAGACCCTGATGTCTAATAAGAAGTGGCAGATTTTTTTTTTCAGCTCACAACTTTCCAGTCATTACAGTAAAACTGACCTATTTAAACTTTTCCTGGTTGGTCTTTTTCTCCTATTTCTTTCCTGATTTGGATTGGGTTTGCTTTCAGAGGCAATGATAATGTAAGAATTCAGGCCAATAGTAAAATTGTTTTTTATTGAGTTTGCACAAGAACTCTATTAACTTAAACACATGCTTGAAACTATTCTTGCTTTCCTTTGTAAACCAGCATACTGTCCTTCACATTCGTCTATCCTTGGAATCCCCAGTGGATTGTTGAAAAATCTCTGGAATTAGAGAGACAGATCTTCCTCTTCAGGGCTTTACAGAGAAGGTATTGAAGTTGCTTTAAATCTGGATAAATTACACCTGTCTATGTCCAATGCATTTTAAGTTTGCTGACTTAGCAAAATAGGCTAGAAAAACTTAAATAAATATAATGATTTTACACATAATGACAGTCTGGAGAATGTGAGGCAAAATGAGAGAAATAATTTGAAAAGCACTAGTAATAACTATTTTCTGATAATTATTCATGCTCAAATCAAATTACTTTCATGTAAGTTTAAAAATGAGAACATTTTGTATTGTTTCTTTTTAATCACCTACTGGGTGTGTTATTGTTTTCCATTAATTAAAGTATACTTATAACAGTTTCAATTCCCATTCTGTTCCATCCTGTTTTTTAACATGGACTAAATGGATGGCTTCTTTCTCCCCATTTGAAGAGCTCAAACTGCGTTTGGAGCATTATCCCTTGAGGGCTGCCGTTGACTGCTACCAGCCAGTGAGCGGCATGCTTTGGGGGAATATTGCTGTTTTAAAATATATTATATTAGACTCTTATAGATAGATAAAGATTTTAAGAATTTAGGAACCCTTCAATGCTAGCAGAGCCTTGCTGTAGAGGGATCTTGCTGAGAGAACAGCTATACAATGTATACCATGTAGCTATGCCATGTATCGAGAACATGTCCAAATACCAGTGTATCTAGTTACAGAACCATAGGAATGTAATAAAAATAACCTCTTATTAAGTTTTAGCTACTTTGTCTAAATATTAAATACAGCTTTGTCACTACTGAGACTATTTAAGAACAACAAGGAAATCCATCAGCATATTAAGGGATTTAGGCTTTATTTCTAAAAGCCTCAGTTCTCAATGTTAAAACTCCAGTGCTTATTACTATAGCTCTGTAATATAGTCTGAAATCTGGTGTGGTAGTTCCTCCAACTTATTTTTTTGGACGGGATTGCTTTTGACTACCTGCAGTCTTCTGTGGTTTAATTCTATCAATCTATGAGCATGGTGGGTCTCTTAATCTTCTAGTATCTTCCTTAATCTGTTTAATCAGAGATTTTTAAGATTGCCCTGTACAGGTCTTTTAATTCCTTACATAGTCTTTCTTTCTGGGTACTTCATTTAGGTTAATGTGAACTGGTGTGCTTTCCATGATTGCTTTCTTGACATACTTGTTATTGGGTCAGAGAAAGCATACTGATTTTCTGTAAGTTTTTTATATATATATATAGCCTTACAAAACAGTTATGTTTGATAAAAGAATTGATCATTTCTAGGAGATTTTGATGGAAGCATTCCCATTAAAATCACAAGCAAGACTGTCCCTACTTGTATCCAATATAGTGCTTGAAGTAATAGCTGGAGCTATAAGACAAGAAAAGGAAATTAAGGAAATGTAAATAGAAAAAAAATGTCAAATGGTACCTGTTTGCAGACAATGTATTAAGCATAGGAAATTCCAAAACTCTACCAGAAAGCAACACCTACCTTCCTGCCAAGGGATGTGCTACAGCTGAGATCTCCAAGATGGTGGTTGCTTGGCTAAGAGGAAATCACTCATGAGAGGAAACATTATTTTTTAAGCTTACTTAAACACACACACACACAATTTAAGAAGTTGTACTATAAATTGTACCATACATGCTTCTTTGGGGTAATTAAAAGAAATTAGGACTTTAAGACCTGATCAATAGGAAGGAGGTGAATCATGCCAGATACTGTAAATCAGCTTGCTACTCATAGCTTGAGAAGACATAGAGCCTAGAGTAGGTCATACTATTGTCATTTTCCGAAATCTATTTACTTTATAACTATATTCGAAAATTTTATCCATATACCCACAGGTATATTTCTCACCCGTGATCAAAGAAGCTTCTTTTTTGCAGCAGACAGAGACTATTACAGGAATCCACAACTGATGGAAAAGCAGAGATTAAATGACTGTTTTTGCCCACTCCCAACATCTACAACCACACACAACTCATTGACTAAGGTTAAGGAAAAACAGTAAAAGAGGAGGCAGAAAGATAGTAAGAGCCAAGGAAGGAGGAGGTGTGGATTGAGGGATTGTCTTTTAGTCATGATGAAGATGCCGTACCCAAGACATCTCAGCAACATAGTTACGAACACAAGACCTGCATAATGACAACACCAGCTGACATGTCTATATGTATGGGGCGATTTCAAAAGGCATCACCCGAGATGAGGAACTACAAAAATCCAAAGGGTGGGAGGACATTAGAAGAGTTGGCAGAAAGGGAGAGGAAGAAATGAAAATACCACGGTCATTTATAAAATTCTCAAAAACAGAAATATAAAGATATTCAGTCTCCCACAACATGGGTTCTGCATAATGCTAGAAAGAGTGAAAAACTTCTTTTCTACTTATTTACCTGCTTACTATTTCTTCAGGGCTTCTAAATGTTTCCCTGTGAAACCCAAAAGAGGTGTTTTGGTATCATTTGAGAAACTATACGGTGGCAAATATCAGGTCGGAAACTTAGCCACTATATTCTTGGCTTCATAAATTCAAATGGAGATGCCAAAAGCTTGAAACATCAAAAGGCCTCTCTCTTCAGAGGCCATGGGCTCAGGAAATTTGCCTGGTCCTAAAGCTGATGTCATATAAATTAGAAATGAGCTTTTATTTTGAGAAGCTGCTGGGACGTTAGTGTTATTGCCAGTGTGTGATGGATGTTCCCATATAGTGCAATACAGGATAATGTAGCTCTGGAGGGTATTTATGGAATGTTTGTATGTGCCCTTGTGTGTATTTAAGAGCAGATGCCAATCCACATGTTTACAGAAATTGAAAGAATAAAAAGATATTATTTTGATACTTGATTTTCCCTGTTCCCTCAGCAACCACTGGGCAACTACTGGCAAATCAGCTGCAAATATGAGAACTATTTTTCTTTCTGATACGAGATACAGCGCAATAAAAACAAGTGTGTCAGGATGTCCCTCTGAGCAGCAAAATGTTCTAAACCTTGTACTTTTAAATCCTCCGAAAGCCAGAAGCAATCTATTATCTTTTCTAGTTTCCATACTTATTGTTTATTTAAAGTAGTAGTCCTCAGCCTTCTTAATGCTGCAACGCTTTAATAAAAGTTCCTCATGTTGTGCTGACCCACCATGACCAAATGTTTTTGCTGCTACTTCACAACTGTGATTTTGCTATTGTTATGATCTCTAATACAAATATCTGTGTTTTCCAATGGCCCCTGTGAAAAGGCCGCTGATCTCAAGAATCTAAAAATAATTAGTCAACAACAATGATGGGTGATTTGGTAGGGCAATAAATGATAGTTTTTATATATCTAAGATTGGTGACTTACAAATGATTAACCAAAAATAAAAAAAGTAAAAAAAAAATCTCACTTTCTCTGTGACTATCTCATTTAAAAGTAGAATTTATATCTTTGGTATTGCTTAGTTAACAACACAAGTAGGTGGAATACCATATACTTGGGGACCAGACTGTTGTTTTGGGGTTGCCAGATGTTGCTGCTCTCTGAACTGACTTAGGGAGGTCTTCTCACCTGCTTAGTCTCAAGAGATAGCTCTGTAATTATGGCCTTTGAAAAAGGCTCAGCCTCGTTGTGTATTTCAGCCTGATCTCAGATTCATCATCTTCCCACCTCAGTTCGCAGTGTTTGTGTTACTAGTTTGCTATCTTATCAGAACTCTGACTTACTTGATTTGTTTTCTTTTGAGACCTTGATTAGCTTCCAAGAATTTCCTGACTTTTCCTGCCTTGTTATTTTTCTCCCACAAGCTCACATGGTAACAAAGGAGTCTTCATTCTAATTGCGGAAGCAAAAATAATAAAGTTGGCACTATTATTTTTTTCTTTCTAAGGCTATTGTGTGTCTATTTCCCCTGAGCTGGATATTTCCCTTCTGGGGCGGAGAGGGAGGCTCAGATGACTTAAGAAGTAAATAAAACTCAGAGCTCACACAGCTACTAAAACAAGATCACAAGACCTGTCCCGAAGGGCTATGTGATCTGGGTCATCTGTGGAGAGAAAGAGAATCTCCAATTGGCCAAGCTCCTGCAAATTGTGCCCAGAGCTCACAGATAAAGCATCCATAAGCCATCACCCATGCTGGGGTGGATTTTTTCGAGTCACCGTTTCTATTAATAACCTCTCACCCATGCCTCTGTAGGTAAACTCAATAAACTAACTGTCTATCTTAGCTAGTCCCAGGTGGAATTGAATTTTTAGTTTGTTATTTGTGAACAGACTTTGTTCATTTCTTCTCCAGATATTATACAACAGAGGAAACTCAGAAAACCAAGGCTGAAAGCATTAAAAGTGACCTAGGCCAATATTAAGTTCTAGACCCTTTAATCATGTTATCATTCTCCTTTCTCTCAATCTCTCATTATTCAAAAATTAAGATCTTTTTCTTCTTTTTTTCTTCTTCTGTATCTTAACTTACTTTTCTTTTTCAAAAATTAATTTATTCATTTTACATCTCGATTGTAACCCCCCTCCCTTGTCTCCTCCCTGTCTCACCCTCCCTGTCTTTCTCCCTATCCCTGTCCCTTAGTCCTCAGAAAGGGAGAGCCCTTCTCCCTTACCAACTGAATCCAGATTTCAAGTCTCTTCAGGACTGCCTACATCCTCTTCCTTTGTGGAAGACTTCTTTTTCTTACATTGGTTCATAGAAAGCAGAACATTGAATAGAATTATCTCAGGTTTAATATTATGTTCTAAAACTTGGACAGTGCTGAAAATATTGGTGGATAGTAAAAAGAAGATAGAGTGAAAAATGAAGAACACTGATAAACAAGGTAATTTTGTCATTGGTTTGGCCACAGTTAAATAGTGGCAGCTTGGAGAAGTGTCTGCTAATCAAATGGAGGTTTAGGTAAAATTGGAAGTTCTCTCATTATTTCACGAATGGTTTCTTAACTTAAAACAAACTATTTAATATAGTAAATGATTTAAAACCCTTGTTTCATCATCTTTAACTGTAGGCTGTTAATTATGCTTTCCTAAATTTCAATAGTAGTTGAAAACTTCAGAAGACAAAACCTTGTTTTGTTGTTTTTTTTTTTCTTTTAGTAAGTTGTTTTCTTATATGAGGAAGCATGAAATAATTAAATATACCTACTAATTTAAACAATATGTGAAAGGTTATTACAATTTTGAACCTATAGGTGAGCTTTATATGAAAATCGTGTAGGATGTCCTGAAAAAATGCTGAGGGGAAATATTTGTTTCCCTGTATCTCTTTCCTTCAGATCTTAATATATTCTCTAGTATGGTTTATAAAATGCCATGTCTCTTTGGCCAGCATGGTTTTCTGACACGATTAAGAGGCGATATCTTTAAGTATAACTTTATTATCTGTATATGAATAAAGGAACAGTTATATTGAGAGATTTAAATGTTATGAAAAAGTAAACTTTATGAAACATGCCTCATAAAAATGGATACGTTTTTGTGCTACCTAAAATGAAATGTACATAAACCTTAGGCTTTCTCTCCTTGATAGCTTCTTGAATTTAAATGTGTGAGAAATTAAAGCCTGGAATTCAGATGTGACTTTTCCAACCCCCCCCCCCACAATTATACCAGTCCTCTGAAAGCTAAAGTTGTGTTTCCAACATCTCTAAATAACTCCAAGCTTTACCTTTTTCCACAAGTTTACATTTTGTTGCATTTTTAATATTTTCAAATTTAAAATTACTTCTCAGTCTGTCTCACTCTGTAAGTCTCTCTCTCTCTCTCTCTGTGTGTGTGTGTGTATGTGTATGAGTGAGTGAGTGAGTGAAGTATGCCTACATGTGTGTATATACATGCAGCTCAGAGGAAAACTTGAAGAGGTTGGTTTTCTTCCTTCATTATGTGGATCCTGAAGATCAAACTCAGGTCTTCAGGCTTGGCAGCTGGTGCCTCTACCCACTTGTTAGCCCAATTCTTTTCTGAACATCCTGCAATTAACTGTTGCTGTGCAAAACTCTTTAACGTATGTAATTTCAATTGAGAAAAATAGTTGCTGTGATATTTGCAATTGAAGTTGAGAAAATGCCCCACTACCAAAAAAAAATATCGTGTTAAAATCTCATGGATTTTCTTTTTCCTTCATTGGCATTCAACACAAGACCTAAAAGACATTTTGTTCATTCATTCATTTGTTCATCATTTCATTTGTTCTTTATCCATTCATAAATATTTACAAGGTTAAACAATGATTGTGATAGCAGTAGAAAGCTGCAGTTGGAAACAGGTGTTCTGTTTCTTTTCTCATGTTCTACTTGACTTTTGAGGCACAATGACATTAAAACTGCTGAAGAAAAAAGCACAGGTTGACTCCAGAGCATCAACGAGGCAATTCAGTGTAGTGTTGATAGTAGACTAGAAGAACTAAGACAGATGAAGATATGTTGGGAATTCAAGGATGGGAACGTGTTTAAAACCTCTTGAAAGAGCCTGCAAGATGCTTACTCAATAAGCATAGCAGGATCAGACCCTGACGATGCAGCTCTGATGTATGATCTTGGGCAGAGCTCAGCTGCATGACAGTTAGATACTCTAGGAGCCCTCATCTATAATAACACTGCCTTTATTCTGTGTTAAATGATCTTAATTACTGCCAATAAGAATACGCTCTACAGAGAACCTAAAATAGCAGTTATCTTAGGTAGATGTCAGAAGCTAATGCCGTAATTTACAAAGGAGAAATAGAAGTTTAGGTGGTTGGTTAATAGAGACGATGAGTGAAAAATTTCAACCTCTGTGAGATTTTCATTTTGGGTCATTTATTTAGTTACTAAAGCAGAAGGACCAACAGTCAAGCACTAAATATAATCCATTTCATTTTTTTTTTTTAATCCAGAAGTAAGTTTTCTTTATTTGGCTGATAGGGCCTAAGAAAGAGAAAACAAGAAACTGTAGAAAGTAGAGTTTCACCCAAAACTGAAAAAGAGGAAATTAAAAAAGAAAATACCTAAACACAGAACTTCCACAAGGCAAACAACACATGGTAAAATGTCCCTGCTTTGATGACAGCACAAGCAAAGATGAATAAATGTGATTAAAAACTGATTGCACTCAGGTGTTAAATTTAATTTCAGGCATCCACAAACTCAAAATGAAAAGTAAAACTTCCCAAATGCCACCACCTATTTCCTCATATAGAAGAAACATGAGACATCAGAGTGATGAGAGAAAAAGGAGATTAGCCAAGGGACCCATAGTTTGGGTGGGGAGAACGGCACTCAGTATCTGATATGTGATGAGGGATCCCAAAGAAGGAAGGAGATGCGCCGTGCTAATATGTGATGAGTAACTTTCTGCTAACTACTGAGCTCTGTGTCTGCAGGAATCATCCTCACTTCTATTTTCTCAACACTGCTTGGAAAAGTTGAGTCATTTAAGATTTTATTGTCTAGGTAGATATTCATTGCTTCCTGCTAAGCACTTGGAGTACGGTGTCTCTGACATTAACAGACTTCCTTATTATGAAACTTCAGTGTAGATATAATTATTTCCATTTCCATGTCACAGATTATACTTGGTAGGTACTCTGGAAGAAACTTCTTTCCTAAGCCAAAACACAAAAATCCTTTCCCACTTCTAGTTTGAAAAAACAAAAGAGAAGTCAGATTTATTATTATTACATGACCGACAGAAAGAAAAGAGTAATGCCCACATTTTTAGTCTGGATCCATTTTATTAAGGGACCATCCCATGGGGCTGAAGTCACACAGAGGGACCTACATGATCTCATGAGATCTGAGAGGGTCAGCGAAGGGTTGGAAAGAGCACGGCTTGAGTGTGAGCATTAGAGAGGCTTCTGCAAGACATTTCACAATCCCTGCCTTCTTACCGACTTTTGTTTTTGTTTTCCTTTTCATTACTGTGTTTGATAGCCAGGAGGAAGTATTTTTATATTTTGTATGCTTTTGAGAAAGTTGTTCTATGAACTGCTTTTGTAAGTAAAGAATGGTGAAACTCCAGAGAAAATAGCCACAAAATTTAGTTTCCAATTACGAGATATTTATTAGCACATATTCCTTCCCTGAGGGAAGATGAGGATGACTTCATGTTTATTCTACCTTGTCCCAGAGGGGATTAAGAAAGCCACATAATGACCTTAAAAGGGTATTTTCTACCTTGTTTTTGGTATTAGCTACTGGAAACATTTTTCCACCAGTACTGCCAGTGTTTCTTTCTTCCAGCTGGTACCCAGCATCTTTAGCGAAGTGTGAACTAAGAGTTTCTAAAGATGGACACTGGAGTTCTCAGTTTTGGGGCCAGGGGGTAAAGCAGACAGTGCTTAAACAGCAGTCATTTAAATATGAAACTTATGTTTTCCATTTTAAGGTACTTGGATAATACTACTCACACCTTTGAGTTTGATGATTTACATCTAAACTAAAGGAAATACCAAATGGACTTAAATTTTCTGAGTCAGTCATTTGAAGTGGAGCATACAGATGGAATGACATATTCAAAAATATCACATGTGCTCATGATTATACAAAGTGTTTGGTCTGGCATATCTGTCAGAATCTGTTTATTATGCTAATGCTGTTTTGTTAAAGGTGAATTACACAAGCGCTCTAGGCAATTTAGTGACAGCAAAAAATTTAATGTTAACTTGAATCATGCTGTAGTATTTCACCTAAAAATTTTACGTTCTTTTGACTGCTACTTTAACCTAAAGATTAAGACATCATTTATACTCATCTGAATAATTCAACATATTTATAGAAAAAGTAATGACTCCATTGGAATTATAACAAGCCATCTAAAAACCAAGCCAAATAACAAGAGACATTTAAACTATCCATAAAATATAAAAATATGTAAAATAAGTTGTGGCCAATAAGAACTAAGAAAAGTGAGATTATCATGAAAATGGATAGTGTTTTCTAAGCTCTGAAGCACCACTGAGTATGTGGTAAATGGAGGTGGTCGGAATTTAGTGGCTTAAGGTTGGACTATGAGAAGGGAGAAACCTATGAAAGACAGGTGTCCATAGAGGTGACAATGTGATGAAACCTAGCGGCAGTTTTCAAGTCAGAAGATAAGAGAACAATTTTGAAAACACAGTACTATGGACAGTAAGCCGGTTATAATACATTTTATAAAAGCAGAATTGTGTATTTAGGGGGACTCAAATTTACCCAGTTAAAGGAATATTTGAGGAAACACCATGTAACTCTTATTTGGGTAGACTGGACCAGGAGAGAAGCAAAGAGAGTAACAAGCCTCCTATGGGTGGCACCGATGACAGTGAAATGGAAAGGAGTAATGACACAGATGAAGTAATAACACAGGACAAAGACCAAGCAATGAAGGGGACATGATGTATAGAGAACTTCCAATGCTTGGGAGTTAAGTGCCTCCAGACTTGACCTTGTATCTCTTGTCATTTTGCTTAAAATAATAGGACATTGTCTCAGTTCTCAAGCTCTTGACTCATGATAGCAAACAATGTCAACAATAAGAACCATATTCCTTAAGTAAATCCCTCTGCTATTCTTTTGTTTTTCATTTTTTAATTTTAATTTTAATTTTTGTATTAATTACAGTTGATTCATTTTGTATCCCAGCTATAGCCCCCTCCCTCATTCCCTCCCAATCCCACCCTCCCTCCTTCATTTCCTCCCATGCCCCTCCTCCTCCCCTTTCCATCTGACCCTAGCCTATCAGGTCTCATCAGGATTGGCTGCATTGTCTTCCTCTGTGGCCTGGTAAGGCTGCCCTCCACTAGGGGGAGGTGATCAAAGAGCCAGCTACTGAGTTCATGTCAGAGGAAGCCCCTGTTCCCCTTCCTAGGGAACCTACTTGGGCACTGAGCTGCCATGGGCTACATCTGTGCAGTGGTTCTAGGTTATCTCCATGCATGGTTCTTGGTTGCAATATCAGTCTCAGCAAATGTCCCTTTCTTAAGAGTGTTCTGTTCTTGTATTCATGAGAAACACAGTGGTAAGAATGGTCAGTTTCACTTTGCTTTTTCATGTGGTGCCTGATCCTTCTGGAAGTTTATTTTTGTAAGTGAAAGAATGATGCAAACACATATCCATTCTGTGATCTGCTCCACTCTAGAAAATTAAAGACAGTTACATCAAATAATTCAAATATCCCATTTCCAAAGAAAACCAAGCATCTGACAAAGGCTCATCCTGATTCTTAAAATGAATAATTTCACAGAATGTCATCTTTTTGGCATGTCATAATACTGATTTATTACTTAAGTAACAAAAGAAAATTCCCTTCAAATAGATAGAGTATTAATATAAGTGGATTTTAAATAATTAGAATTACAAAGGGCTTTATTTGAAGCATGAATTTTACATTTCATATGTAATTTTAACAATTTCCACATATACCACAATATTTAAAACAAAACTTTCTATTCCAGCCACAGTACTTAAACATTGAAAAACATAGATAAACCAACACAGAAGCAATTTCAAAAAGCCTAAATAAGGAAGATTGCATATTATCTGTAATCACAAATGTTTATAGTTTTAGGTTTCATAACATATATGCTGATGAAATTAAAATTCTAATTAGAGTTCTCAAAAATTGAGAAATTTCACTGAATGTGTCATCATTTGAAAAGTTTTATGAATTTTTCTTTTTTTTAATTTTTATTATTTTTAATATTAATCACAGGTTATTTACTTTGTATCCCAGCTATAGCCCCCTCCCTCATTCCCTCCTAATCCCACCCTCCCTCCCTCATCTCCTCCCTGTCCCTTTCCAAGACCACTGCTAAGGGAGGTCTTCCTCCCCTTCCATTTGACCCTGGCTTCCAGGTATCTTCAGGACTGGCTGCAATGTCCTCCTATGTGGCCTAGCAAGGCTGTTCCTCCCTTGCGGGGTGGGGGGAGCCAAAGAAGCCAGTCATTGAGTTCATGTCAGAAATAGTTCCTGTTCCCTTTACTGGGGAAACCCACTTGGATACGGAGCTACCATGGGCTATATCCAAGCAGGGGTTCTAGTTATATCCATACATGGTCCTTGGTTGGAAAAACAGTCTCATATAAGACCCCTGTGCCCTGATATATTTTGTCCTTATAGAGCTCCTGTCCCATCCCAGACACACTAACTCCCCCTTTTATCAAATGATTCCTTGAACTCTGCTGAAGGTTTGGTTATGAGTCTCAGCATCTGCTTTGATACACTGCTAGGTAGAGTCTTTCAGAGGCCCTCTATGGTAGGCTCCTGTCCTGTTTCTTGTTTTCTCCTACTTCCCATGTCCATCCCATTTGTCTTTCTAAGTGAGGATTGATCATCTTACCCTGGGTCCTCTTTCTTGTTTATCTTCCTTAGGTGCACATACTTTAGTATATTTATCCTATCTTATAGGACTATATAAGTGAGTATATACCATTTATGTCTTTCTGCTCCTGTGATATCTCACTCAGGATGATATTTTCTAGATCCCACCATTTGCCTGCAAATTTCATGATTTCCTCATTTTTAATTGCTGAGTAGTATTCCATTGTATAAAAGTACCACAATTTCTGTATCCATTTCTCAACTGAGGGGCCTCTGGGTTGTTTCCAGTTTCTGGCTAATACGAATAAAGCTGCTACAAACATGGTTGAGCAAATGTCCTTGTTGTGTACTTGAACCTCTTTTGGATATATGCCTAGGAGTGGCATAGCTGGATCTTGAGGTAGCACTATTCCTAATTGTCTGAGAAAGCGCCAGATTGATTTCCAAAGTGGTTGATTATTCTACTTTGGAAAGCAAACACCAGAACTGGCCCTAGTGGCAAACACCAGTATTTCAGCACTTAAGGGATGGACAAAGTTGGATCAGGAGTTCAAGGCCACGTTACCCTGTTTTGAAACCAAAACAACAACAACAAAAAAATCAGAACCAAAATAGAAAACAAATATACAAAAAATATGCAAAAGAAAACAAAATCAGACTCAGCAGTAAGAACACTGACAGTGTTCTAGAACATTCTGACAGGAGACTTTAGTCAAACTGTATCAGATGAAGCTATAGACTGCAGAATGTCAATTTCAAATTAAATTTTTTTGCATTCTTAGAATGCCAGAGAGAAGAAATAATACTCAGTGACTTTCCTACAGATTATAGGTTTTTTGACAAAAAAAAAAAAAAATCATCTTAAAGTACTGGGAATGCTTGTATTAAGATTTCCGTCTATGTATACAGTTTAGTTAGTCATTTCATATGATTAAATTAAAACAATGTTAATTATTTATTGTAGCTATGAGCCTGTTGATAAGAGACATGCTAAACATATAAATATTTCGGATAAAAATTGAGATGAAGGTAATAAATGCATTTTACCTAATTTTCAATTTACACTAAAAGAGATGTAATTGCATTAAAAAAATATTGAATTTATAAGTGAAGCTGGTCATTTCATCTAAGCCTGTCTTATAGTTTGGGGAGTTTTCTAACATTGCCTATAGGTTGAGTTCCTACCCACAGACTACTGATATCAAGAAGGATGAGATGTTATTATGAGGTTTTCAGAGACCTTCAAGCACATCAGATGTCAGTATGAAAAGTGTCTGCATATTCTTGGGTGATTACTGATGTGAATTGGGGTTGAGAAAGTGACACTGGAGAAAATCAGGGAAGTTAGTTCTCAAGTAAGGGATTCTAGGAAGATGGGGTTGCACACTGAGTTCATAGACGTTTCTCATGTGCAAAAGAAAGGTATCCAAATTTATTTTGCAGTCAACATTTACAGGGAAAAGTTCAAATTCCTTAGTAGAATATTGACATGACAACAGTTAAGATTTTTTTATTCTCCTAATTTTATTCCCTCAACTTTATTTTCACTCTTCACAGTTTGATGATTCAGCCTCACCATCTAGTCTTTGCTATTGTGTTGTTCATGTTGCTTAATTTCTTGTCCTGTCTAGCCACTGTTCAATCCACACACCTTATTTCTGAATCACTCCTTTGCTTTCTCAAGTGATGAGCCTGTTCTTTGTCCTGTGGCAGCCCTAATACATGACTGCCCTAAGGACAAATGAGTGGAATGTACAGGGACAGAGCAGAAACCTTATTCTCCTCCTGTGGTTTTGTGCAGGAATTCAAAGTTGTACTTGAAAAAGAAAGTTCAGGTGGTACTTTAAAAAGGTACATCTTTTTTCTTTAATTATTAGACAAACTACCCTAATATTTTGTGAGCAGACACGAGAGAGAATACAGATATTGAAAGTTGAAATGGTTGTTGTATAAGAATTTTAAAATAAAGTAGAAACATTTCTGTAATTCAGAATGAAAAAAGGATGAGCAATCAGATTTTTTTGAGAATTTTATAAATGAGTACTGTGTTTACATTATTGTGACTCTCCATTCCCACCTACAGTTCTTCCATGTTCCCAACCTCAAAACAAATTCATGACCTTTTCTTTAATTATTGCTGTCTCTCACACACACTCACACACACACACACACACACACACACACACACACACACACACACGCACGCACACACCCTGCATCCATTAGTGTCATTTCATATATACGTGTGTTCAGGGCTAACTAGCTGGAAATAGATAAGCTCTCAAGGACCCATTCCTGGAGAAGATCGTTTCTTCCTCCCACTTAAGCATGTTTTTATACACAAGTGATAAAGAGAATGCACATCCCTGTAACTCTCAGAAATGCTCCTCTGGAAAACAGGATCATGTAGCAGGTGAGAACAAAGAATCTGAATTTGGTTGTAGTTACCTGACTCCTCGGCTGTGCTGTCTAGGGAATGAACTGAATAAGGCACATTTTTGTTCATCTTCTTAAGTGAGATGAAAGGAATGTAGTGACTTGTATTCAGCAACAACCATTAGATCTCATTTCATTAGACTGGTCAGATCTTTGTCAGTTCTACTGACCCATGTCTTCCAGCTCTGTGATGAATCGAGAGGCACAATAAAGCCTTCTTCTTTGCCTTCCAAATTCTTGCTTCATGGCAGACTATACTAGGTTTATATGAGGTTAAAATGCTAATATGTTTTTGTCTGACTATAAGATTTTCATGTTTAATAGTTTTAGTCTTACTCTGTAATGTACCTAGGCTATATTTACAGTCCTTACAGTTTCTATTGCTTATTAGGTTTTGACTTGATAATATGGCTATCTAGCCTATCCCTTACGTTAGCTCCACAATATTGCTCATAATATTTACAAATTAGAAAAAAAAAAACTAAAAATAGAGAGAAACACACTGAGTTTCCAGATAATGGAATTCACTGATGAAAATGTTTAAAATATTCATATATGTCTAAAAGGTATTGACATGCAGGTGGATTCTTTTGTTGATCTCTTTGTAAGAGTATCCAATCACTTTGCAGTCAACATGTACAAGCGGTTGGGTTACAGTGTCTACAGGACGGTCATAGAGTACTACTCAGCCAGCAATGGGAAGCCTGAGGACGATACCTACAATACGAGGAAGGCAGTCTCCAGGGACACTGAGAAGAAACACATCTTACCATTACCTCATCCTGTGAGGCCCGAGGACATTGGATAACCATAGGCAGTGGTTCTTAGGCAGGTGTTTCAGACAGTTCGTGGACATATTATTATCATAGGATGATCTTGGAGCTCTATCAGGAGGAAAGTAGTCATTTGGGTCTTAAAGACTTCGTGAAAATACAGGCTATAAGCTTACTACAAATCTCATCATTCCAACGAGCAATCGCATACACGTTCAAACTGTTTGCCCGAGTAAAATTCAATCAAGGCAGCTAAGTCAGAAGGACATGTTCCACTATCATGGTTGACAGTATGCAGTACATGCCAAGGAAAGACCCCCCTCTATCCTGTGCCTGAGAACCACTGCTGCCTAAATATAAATATATGTACATATTTTATTTTGTATTGAACTATTAACTGAAGCTCTAAAAGCATACATGAAATGTATAAATCTGAGATGTATAGTAAAAGACATTGTTGACTATGATAAAAAAAAGTATTGACAGGTAAGAAATTTAAGAGAAGACTGAACATTTTAAAAGTTGATACTTTTGAGACCTAAAATATAAATAAATAGAGTAAAAAATGGACTGCACAAAGCATTGGGAATCATTATGCCAAACAGAGAAGACCAAAGAAATAGAGAGAAGGAAGTAGATAGGGCCACATGAATGGGACTGAGTTCCAGAGCAGATGATATGGCTCACTTATTTGATTTCTCCCTCCAGCAATCTCAGTTCTCACTGACGAAATCATTCAGGGATCTCATTTAAAGTGTCTATCAGCAGAGGTCAAGACACTGGCTATTCGTGCAGAGGACCTGCATTCATAGCACCCGCATGGTGCCTCAAAACTATCGGTAGCTCCAGTTTCAGGGGATTCAACACCTTCTTCTGGCCCCTGAGGATATCAGGCATGCATGTGGTGCTGACACGAACACCTATAAAACATGAATAAAATAAAATTTAAAAATCTGTTCAATAGTCATTCTCTGGTTGTTCACTTCTTACCATCCATCCTTCTTTCTAGGGACAGACATTTGCCAGCGCAACCCTAGTCTACAAAATGCATTTTGTTTTTCAGGCAACTCGGCTAGAACTCTTGGCATTCTGGAACAATAAGGCCCCAATCTGGCTCCACCATTTTAGTTGTTTTTTTTTTTTCTCCTTCTCTTTCTCTTATTAACTCCCAGGTAACTTTAAGCATATTTTAAGTTGTGGTTGTTTCTAAGCATGTAGTAAAACTTCTATTTTTTTCATTAAATTTTTATTTATTTATTTATTTTTTCTTATTAGTTACATTTTGTTATCTCTGTGCCCAGCTGTATCCTGCTCCCTCATTCCCTCCCCAACCCCACACTCCCTCCCTGGTCGGTTTCTTCCTTGCCCCATTCCAAGTCCACTGATAGGGGAGGACCTCCTCCCCTTTCATTTGACCCTGTTTTATCAGGTATCTTCAGGGCTGGCTGCAAAATCCTCCTCTGTGGCCTAACAGGACTGCTCCTCCCCTGGGGGGGGGGGTGTCAAAGAGCCTGCCCTTGAGATCCTGTTAGAAATAGTCCTTGTTCCCCTTACTTTGGAAAACTACTTGGTTACTGAGCTACCACGGGCCACATCCCAGCAGAAGTTCTAGGTTATGTCCATAGATGGTCCTTGGTTGAGTGTCAGTCTCAGAAAAGACCCTGTGCCCGGATATATTTGGTCCTTGTAGAGCTCCTATCCTATCCATATCATATTAACTCCCCTTCATTTTTTTTATTAATTATAGTTTATTCACTTTGTAGCCCAGCTGTAGCCCCCTCTCTGATTCCCTCCCAATCCCACTCTCCCTCCCTTATCTCCTCCCATTCCCCTCTCCAAATCTACTGATAGGGGAGGAAAACTTTTATTTTATTTTTATTCTCAAGCATGTAACACAACTTTTTCTACCCTACTTTCTGAATCTAGAACAATTTTGGTTTTTAACTTTGTTGGGAAAGTGTATATAGAATAATTTGAAAGGGTTCTCTGGGCACTATATGCATTTCTCGCATTTGGGTCTCCAGTAAATTCCATAACCTCTTCTTCCTCAGGCCTGCGATATTTGACATGTCTTATCTGCTGTTATTTGCCTTTGTTACCAATGTACTAAATGTCAGAATAAATTGCAAGTTCTGTATTCAATATTTTAAAAGAGTTAGCGCTTTTAACTTTTAGCACTTTTAGCCTAAGCTTACTTATGTTTTAGCGGCAATACTATATCAACTAAACATGAGGATTCCTGGATAAGCTTGCATGAAGATTAAACCAAACAGAAAGAAATTGTAGGTTATTTTCTAACAGTTAAGAGTTGAAAAGAAAACAGCCTGTCCCCGATGACCCTGAGTATCTGGCAAACGGATAAGTTGTAAAGTACATGGAAGGGAGAGTCAAACCCCGGAGGTCCCAAAGGCTCCTTCTTGATGTCTTTATCCATATTGTTGGGCAGACTTGCCTGAAGAAAAGCCTCAGACTGATTATGCCTTTTGAGAGAGAGTCAACCCGTGGGTGTAATTTTCCATTTTAATCCCAGCATTTTATTTCCTGTTTAATTCAAGATTCTGAAGAACTGATTCATACTTACAGTCAGTTGTTTTGCAAGCCCGGTGATTTGGGAAGTTTGACTTCAGCAGTGAAGGTTAAAATATGGGCAGGGAATGCAGACTGAAGATGACTATACTGCATGACTTGAGAGAACTGCCGAACACCTCACAAAGAGTCTGAGTTGGTATTTTATTTTTTCCCATGCTTACATTAGTGTCTGTTGCATAATGAACTACAGAGGAAACACTGTTGGTATCTGAGAGACTGTCAGGCAGTTTTGAATGGAGCCAAATCTTTCTAAATGCGATGTTGTCAGTAAAATAAACATTCTGTATCAGACTAAATCTAGACAAGCCTAGGTTGTGGCATTCATTTGCTGCATCGGTAACTAACATGGGATAGACATAAAAGAGGATCCTCCAGGCCTCCATGGGTTCAGCATTTCCATGACACACCTGCTGCTCTCTCTACTTAGCTGTGTATATCAATTAGGGAGTAGGGTGGGTAATTTTGTCAACTTGGTGAAATTCAGAATTACCAGAGATACTAGTCTGATCATGTCCATGAAGGACTGAGTTAAGTAAAGTGGGAAGAGCCACCTTAAATGTGGGCAACGCTGTTCTGTGTGCTGGAGTTCCAGACGGAGAGAATATACACCAGCGTTCATGGCTATTTGAATATGAGCTTGTCAACTGCTTATTTTCTCTGTTTTTCCTTTCTGCCATCCACAAACTTTGGAAAAGGAAGAGTGAATTATTCTGTCATGGGATTTCCTTACCCTCTAAGAAATCTTTTATGTATGCATAAGATTTTTGGGAACTACAAACGCATGTAAAATTTAACTTTATGCATAAAATTATATTGTTTTAAATATCACTTAACTAAAGTAAGTTATGCTTAAAAATAATGTAAAAAAGCAAGTTAAAAAAAACTAGAAAAATAATCATCCTGATTGAGGTAACCCAGACCCAGAAAGATACACATGATATGTATTCACTTATAAGCAGATATTAGCCATATAGTATAGGATAGCCATACTACAAGTAACTGACCCAAAGAAGGTAAGTAACAAGGAGGACCCAAGGGAGGTTGCTTAAATCTCAGTCAGAAGGAGAAATAGAATAGATAGCTGAAATGTTTGAAGAGAGGGAACAGGATGGGAAAGGGAGCATGGAGAGAAATGAGGGTAGAGATCAGACCTGGTGAGACCAGGGGGAGGTGGAGATATGGCTTGCTGAGAGAAGGAACCATGGGCAGAGACATCTCTGAGACAAGCTGGAGACCTGTGACAGGGTAGGCTCCTGGGAGGATATGGGGGTGACTCTAGCTGAGACTGCTAGTAGTTGGGGTTATGGAAACTAAAGAAGCCATCCTCTACCTAGACAGGACTCCTAGTGGAGGGAAGGGAACACCAAGCCACCTATGTTGTAGTGAATAAAAATGAGTGTTGGGCTATATAATCCCTATTATAAGCCCTAAGATTATCACGGTGGTATTATCTAACCTGTTATCACAAATAACAAGAATAGATACCTGTTTGATTTAATAATTGCTTTATTTACCTTGGGCTGGGCAGATATTCCTACTTACGCTGTCTGAATCACCTCATCATCCATCTCCCAGCTCTCATCCAATGCCATCCTCTTTAACCATCCTATCTTCCATCCATAATCTTATAAATACTTGTTTTTATTCTTCATCTGGACTTTTCATGCCACTATTAGAGTCCTTTCTCTTGGCCCCATGTGGTTTCTTCTCCAGGCTAACTTATCATGGAGTCTTCCTCCTTCTTCTCTTCCAGTCCCCCTTTATCCCGTGATTCTCTCTTGAACCCAAAATCCCAGGAACCTTAGCCATACCTACTCCATTTTGCCCTGCCCAGGTGTAGGCTGTTTAATCAACCAATCAGATATGTTCTAGGCAGGTTTACAATACAAAGATAGGTGTAACCAGATCTTAAAGGCCAGTAACATGCATCAGACCAACCTCCAACACACCCACAAAAACTTCAGCCCAAAACTTAGTCTGCTTCAAGATATGTGGGGGTAAAGGTAGAGCAAAGATTGAGGGAATGTCCAACCAATGCCTGGCCCAACCCGAGATCCACCCCATTGAAGAGAGCCAACCCCTGATGCTATTAATGATATTCTGCTATGTTTGCAGACAGGAGCTTAACATAGCTATCCTCTGAGAGGCTCCACCAAGCAGTAGATCAAAACAGATGCTGAGACTTATGGCCAGACATTGGGCTGAGTACAGGGAGACTTATGGAAGAGTTGGGGGGGAAGGATAGAAGGGAGGGGGCAAGAGCTCCAAAAGACCAACATAACCAACTAACCAGGGCCTAGGGGGGCTTGCAGAGAACCAACCAAGAACCATGCATGGGGGCTGGCGAGATGGCTCAGTGGTTAAGAGTACTGTCTGCTCTTCAAAAGGACCCGGGTTCAATTCCCAGCACCCACATGGCAGCTCACAATTGTATGTACCACCACTTCCAAGGGATTCAACACCTTCAAACATAAAATTAAAAAAAAAACATAAAAAAAGAAAACTAATAATAATAAGAAGAAGAACCATACATGGACTGGATACAGGCCCTCTATACAGATGTAGACAATGGGTAGCTTGGTCTTTATGCTGGTTTCCTAATAAGGGGTTCAGAGCTGTCTCTGACATAGACTCTGTTGTCTGCTTTCAATCACTTCCTCTTGGGGGTGGGGGCTGCATGGCCAGGACACCCGGAAGTGCTTAGTCCTGATGTGCTTGGGTAGGTTGGTGGTGGTGTGAGACTTTCATTTTCTGAGGAGTTGGGGAGGCGAAATGGGGGGGAAGGGGGAGGGGAGGGAATGTGGAACCAGGAGGAGAGGAGAGAGGGGGCTACTATAGGGACATAAAGTGAATTTAAAAAAAGAATTTAATATCTAGGTTTAATATCTAGCACTATAAAATAAATACATAAAGGATACTTAGACAATAAAAAGGTATTTTTCCAATTCTGCAGTTAATTTAGTTCAAAGTAATTCTACTTGCTCCTCCATTTATGCTGCACAGGGCTCAAGTGAGTACAGTTTTGCCAAGTCTGCGTATCACTACTGTTCAACTCATAGAGGAAGATGGACAAAATCTCTTTTCTTGCCTTTTGCCTCCCATCTGACTCATTGACTCAAACTTCAGGGGTATAATACAGAACTACCAAAGGATGTAAATCAAGAATTCCACAGCACATAGATTGCTATCAAAATACTTAAAGCCGTGAAAGAGCTGTTGGAGCAGGGAAAAGGGAAAGTGCAACATTCCCATTTACCAAGAAGCAACCACGCACGCTTCAACAATTTTGATAAAACTTGAGCACCTTTCTATAAATTTAGCTTTTTCTTTTGATAGATACTACATGCTGTGGTCACATCTTTGGGTATGAACTATGACTGACAGGAAGAAATGGACACTAGAGAGCTGAGGCTGGGGGCTGGCTCACCTGGTCACTAGCAGGGCATGAGAGGTGCTCAAGTTGTTTGAGCCTCAGTGTCTTCACATGAAAAATATGAGTTTTGAGCGAGAGTGCATTTATGTTCTTTGACATCTAGACTGCAGACTCCTGAAGCTAAGAAAATAAGGCCTACATTGGCTTTGGAGAGGAAAACAGGAATATAGAGCCAGGTTATTATAAATGATTATTTGCTGACCTAGCTCTTACCTTTATATCAAGCTAGAATTACTTAACGAAATATTTCTCATTGATTGTATAAGTTTTATATTAAGAAATAATTTATGCAAGTCCACAACTGAGGACATGTATAAAAGGGCTATTTTTAGTTTATTATGAATCTACCTCTCTGAATAGCCTTTGACTTTAGTCCTCCACCACAAGTCTGAAATGTCACCTTCAGTTATGCACACTCTCTTTCCTGTTATCTTTGCCAGGCAGCTGTGGCTGGGGTATGTGTTGGTGATTGTATGTATTACATGAGACATACAGCATTGTATGTATTATATGGGACACAAACAGAAAGCATCGCAGTGATTTGGAAGGAAAGAAGTGGAAATTGAAGAAATGAAGAATTTCACCCAAGGGAGAACATCCAAGTGAGGGTGTGCATCGTTCACAGGCATCCTATAACGAGCAGAGCATCGTGTGATGCAGTGTTACTCAGGGCATAAGGTAGGGATTGCAGTGAGGCCTGCAGAGCCAAACTTACTTGAGGAGGTCTATTTTTATTAGCACGCACATATACTTCTAAGAGGCTGCGAAATTAGGTATGGTGAGTGTGTGAACTTTACAAGTTGTGTTTCTGCTCTGCTTACTGACAAGGTGACAGGGTGACAATGACAGGGTGAGAGAGTGACAGGGTGACAGGTGGTGCCTTAAAGAGGCAAATGACATTTAATTTGTCCTCCCCCACTCAAAAGTTTTTCAAGTACCAGAACTTGTTAAGTTTGATTTGCCATTTTTCCTCTCCTTATTTTTTTTTCTATTCTTTCCTCTCTCTGTCCTTTCTGCATTTCCTCCTTTCTTCACATTTTTTCTTTTTGTTTTCTTTTAGTCTTACATAATTTAAACCCTAGTTTTGTATAATATGAATATATACATATATATAATCTAGTCTTGTGCTTGGGCCAGATTTTCTAGGGACATAGTCCTATTCTTATCTTTCCATTACTTTGTGTCTTCTTTGCAACTCTACTTTTGAAAGACTCATTGAGCTTCCTCTCCTCTTTGCATAAATTGTTATTCTTTGTTAGGCTAGACAGATACCGCATGTTCACCCTCACAGGAGACTGTACTATTTAAAATAATTATATAAATAAAATTTTGTGTAACAACTGTTTAGATGGTTGGTCTTTTTTTTCAGTTCTTTAGTAGGCAATGTCAAAATTTAAATTTATCATTCAAAGTATCCTTTTATAGGTAGGGGGGTACTTCTGCAGCACAGTATTTGCTTATCATGCATGAGTTCATGGGCTTAATTCTCAGGGCTGAAAAACTGACACGTACCACTCAAGGTTGGGCTCAGAATAAACCTTCTCCACAGGCTTCACGGGGTGGTTATTTGATGTAAAGTGATAGCTCCGCTGATTTGGCCCAGTTCTAATAAAGTCATATCAACTTCATTCATGCCTAAATGATACATTTCACGTGTCTATTCTTTGTAAGAAGAGCAACATTGCCTTCCAAGTACTCAAGTTTCTTTGAGACATTTGTTCACTGCCGCTCTTTATATCCTAATCAGATTTGCCTCGTTGGAAAACCACACTCCTAACAGAGAACATGCTTCCACTCTCCAGTTATGACTACCCACTTTCCCTGCTCCCATGACTTCATCTTTAGCTGTAATTTTATGAAGTCAGTTGTTTTGCTTTCTGGTGGTGCCATCTGTTAGACTAATCCCCCATTCCATGGGTTCCCCAATACATCCATCCTAAAAACAGTACCACACTGGGGACAGGTACTAGTGAGTTTGATACAACCTTGTGTAACAAGAGATCTTGTCTAAAGCACTACAAATACTATTCCTAATTGTCTGAGAAAGCGCCAGATAGATTTCCAGAGTGTTTGTACCAGTTTACATTCCCAACAGCAGTGGAGGAGGGTTCCCCTTTCTTCACAACCGCTCCAGCATGTGTTGTCACTTGAGTTTTTCATCTTGGACATTCTGATGGGTGTAAGGTGAAATCTCAGGGTCGTTTTGATTTGCATTTCCCTGATGGCTAATGAAGTTGAGCATTTCTTTAAGTGTTTCTCTGCCGTTCAATATTCCTCTGTCAAGAATTCTCTGTTTAGCTCTGTTCCCCATTTTTTAATTGGATTACTTGGTTTGCTGCTTTTTAGCTTCTTTAGTTCTTTGTATATACTGGATATTAGTCCTCTGTCAGATAAAGGGTTAGTGAAGATTCTTTCCCAATCTGTAGGCAGTCGTTTTGTTTTGATGACGGTGTCCTTTGCTTTACAGAAGCTTTTCAGTTTCATGAGGTCCCATTTATTGATTGTTGCTCTTAGAGCCTGTGCTGTTGGTGTTCTGTTCAGGAAGTTGTTTCCTGTGCCAATGAGTTCTAGGCTATTCCCCACTTTTCCTTCTAACAGATTTAGAGTATCTGGTTTTATGTTGAGGTCTTTGATCCACTTGGACTTTAATTTTGTGCAGGGTGATAAATATGGATTTATTTTCATTTTTTCTGCATGTAGACATCCAGTTGGACCAGCACCATTTGTTGAAGATGCTGTCTTTTTTCCATTCAATGGTTTTGGCGTCTTTGTCAAAAATCGAGTATTCATAGGTATGTGGGTTTATTTCTGGGTCTTCTATGCAGTTCCATTGATCCTCCTTTCTGTTTTTATGCCAATACCATACAGTTTTTATTACTATTGCTCTGTAGTACAACTTGAGATCGGGGATGGAGATACCTCCAGATGAATAGGAATAGTGCTTCCTCAAGACCCAGCTATACCACTGCTAGGTATATACCCAAAGTTTGCTCAAGTACACAAAAGGGATATTTGCTCAACCATGTTTATAGCAGCTTTATTTGTAATAGCCAGAACCTGGAAACAACCCAGATGTCCATCAACGGAGGAATGGGTACAGAAATTGTGGTATTTTTACACAATGGAATACTACTCAGCAATCAAACAGGAGGAAATCATGAAATTTGCAGGCAAATGGTGGGATCTAGAAAAGATCATCCTGAGTGAAATATCCCAGAAGGAGAAATACAAACATGGTATATACTCACTTATATAGACCTATAAGATATAATAAACATAATGAAATCTATACACCTAAAAAAGATAATCAAGAGAGCGGACATGGGGTAAGATTATCAATCCTCGTTTTGAAAGACAGATGGGATGTGCATTGAACATTGACAGGAGTCTACTGAGCGCATTGGAAAGACTCTAACTAGCAGTGTTTTCAAGGCAAAGACTCATGACCAAACCTTTGGCAGAGTACAGGGAATCATAAGAAAGAAGGGGAGTTAGTCTGATGAGGAAAGGATAGGAGCTCCACAAGGACCAAATATATCTGGGCACAGGGTCTTTTCTGAGACTGACATGCAACCAAGGACCATGTATGAATGTAACCTAGAACCTCTGCTCAGATGTAGCCTGTGGTAGCTCAGTAACCAATTGGTTTCCCATAGTGAGGGGAACAAGGACTATTTCTAACAGGAACTCAATGACTGGCTCTTTGACCTCCCCACCCCCCAAGGGAGGAGCAGTCCTGTTAGGCCACAGAGGAGAGCTTTGCAGCCAGTCCTGAAGATACCTGATAAAACAGGATCAGATGAATGGGGAGGAGGTCCCCCCTATCAGTGGACTTGGCAAGGGGCACGGTGAAGATGAGGGAGGGAGGGAGGGATTGGGAGGGAATGAGGGAGCAGGATAGGGCTGGGATACAGAGTTAATAAAATGTAACTGATAAGAAAAAAATAAAATAAAAAAAACTACAGACAAAGGCATGGAGTGACTTAATTATGCTTATTTGTTTTCCAACATAATATTTTTATTGATTATTTGGGGGTTTCACATAATGTACACTAATCACATTCACTTCCTAATCCTTCCAGGTCTACCCTGAACCTTGTTATCTCATGAAGAAAAAGAAGAACAGAATAAAAGGACAATTTTGTCACTCATATACTCACTGGAGCCTGGTTAAACTCCCAGTTACCAGTTCCTTAAAGAAAACTGAGTCTTTCTCCACCCGGACCCCTGTCTGAAGCCCTCAGCTGTGCAGAGCTACACTTCAGGATCCTATCACAGCATTTAAGAGTGCTCTTAGATGGCTTCCACTCTAGACTGCTTTTGTTGTTGTTATTGTTTTGCTTTTCTTTCTTTTTTTTTTAGTGGGGGGAGACAGGGGTCAAGACGTTAGGATGTCTAACAAGCCTTCTATGTCTCTTGCTCTCAACTATGAGTCTGCAGGAGTGACTTAAATGTTCACCAGGTAATAACCTGTGTTTATTGTTAAGAAGCCACTTGTGTTTAAGGGCATGCAGAGACTGCAGGTCAAAGTGTGGACTATGATGTTCACGAGTGGAGCCCAGGGTAAAGCTTGCTTACATCACAGACATAGACTTTCCGACAAGAGGAGGCCACTGAGGCCATGAGATTGCAATTAAAGTCAACTCAACAAAGGAAAATAAACATCATAAAAACATATAACATGTACATGTATAAATCCCATAGACATTATACAGTGTGCACAGATTGCAAAATATATGGTTCTTCGTTAGCTTTTTATAAATTTATGCTTTAATGTATTACTTAAAATATATTCAGTAATGGTAAGAAAGAAAAATTATTTTTATGAGTCCTCTTTTTATTTTATATTTACTTTTTCTTTATATAATGCAAAAATATATTTGAAATATGTATGTTATTGCATGATTGTCTCATACAAAATGACTTAATAATTTATAGCTGTAATAAATTGTATATTATTTAATAATAAAAATAATTGTAATAATCATCCACAAATTGTTTTATGTTTTGAAGACACACCGATTACATAGCAGTAGGTTGTTGCTATATTCTCTATATTCAAAATAATGTATTTATATGTAGCGATAATTAAAATATTTCCTCTTGATTTCAGCTAAATATTACATATCAGTCAGTTTAGTCTTAAAAGTTACTTTTATACAAGATTATTTGTATTCTTCATAGCCTTGTATTGAAATATGAGAAAAAAAACCTCATCCATTGTGAAAGTACACAATAAAGTGACTTCATTTAAAAAATGTTTAAGGATTACTGTAAATAAAGAGAATGAATCAAGTTGTCTAATGTGTGTGGTACAGTAAAATATAGGGCATTATAATAACTTTCTGGTGGAATTATGATAGTCCAATTAGAGTAGACTGATCAGATTTTTGGAAAGCAATGTAGTTCTTTTTGATTTTCTTGGCCAGGAGAATTGTTTTTATTATTAATAATTCCCTAACCTTGACAGCTAATTCTTATGGGGCTTGTTCAGTTGATCGTGCTTGTCTATTTCTTTCAATGCAGCAAATTTAACCAAAATATTTTTTATGGCACGTGTCTATAAAGCCTGAACTTGAAACAATGGGGCTGGCCCTGAAATGGTTTAATGCAGTGTCTAAGGATGAGTATAAATCACACATAGAAGGTTTCTCAGCCTTGTTGGAGCATAGTAAAAGTCTCAAATTCAAAGTGCATGTTTAAACTAACATGGAACACAAGGTTAGCAATATGGTTTGTGGGATATGGATGGGCTGGAAAACAGAAAACAAAGGTGGTGAAGGTGGAAACACGTTCAGTGAGGTCAGAAGGTTCCTGTGCTCTGTGTTTGCTTCTTGGCCTGAACTGATAGGGACAGCTAATGGGACAAAGACCAGGAGGGACTTGCCTGAGTCACAGAGTAGTGTGTTAACTGTATCGGGTCTAAGGAAAAGATCGTGTTCTCTATCACCATTTCAGCTCAGTGGTCCAAGTGAATGACACTTCTCTTTCTTTTTTCTTCCTTTGGCAGAAAGATCAGTCCTTTTAAAAATTAATTATTTTGTTTATTAATTACAATTTATTCATTTTGTATTCCAGCTGTACCTACCTCCCTCGTCCCCTCCAAATTGCACCCTTCCTCCCATGCCCCTCCCCCAGTCCACTGATACCGGTGCTCCTCCTCCCCTTCCATCTGACCCTAGCCTATCATGTCTCATCAGGATTGGCTGCATTGTCTTCCTCTGTGGCCTGGTAAGGCTGCTCCCCACTCAGGGGCAGGTGATCAAAGAGCCAGCCACTGAGTTCATGTCAGAAACAGTCCCTGTTCCCCTTACTAGGAAACCCACTTGGATACTGATCTGCCATGGGCTACATCTGTGCAGGAATTCTAGGTTATCTCCATGCATGGTCCTTGGTTGAAGTATCAGTCTCAGAAAGGACCCATGTGCCCAGATGTTTGGTTCTATTGCTCTCCTTGTGGAGCTCCAATCTCTTCCAGGTCTTTCTATCTCTTCCTTCTTTCATAAGATTCCCTGCACTCTGCCCAAAGTTTGACTATGAGTCTCAGCATCTGCTTTCATACACTGCTGGGTAGAGTCTTTCAGAGGCCCTCTGTGGTAGGCTTCTGTCCTGTTTCCTGTTTTCTCCCTCTTCCAATGTCCACCTCGTTTGCCTCTCTGAATGAGGACTGATCATCTCCTTCTTGCTTCAGAAAGACCGGTCCTTGACTCAGCTGTTTCAGTACCTATTCACTGGGAAATCAGATTCAACATACCTCTCTCTAGTATTATAATCATAGGTCAGTTCTTTTTATAGATATGTTTATATTTGTTTTTTTAAATTAAATTTTATTTTTCACAATTTGTTTATATATATATTTATTCATATTTGTTTTTCACAGTATATTCATGATATGTATTCATATATATCCTGCTTGAATGCCCCCTCCCTCAACTCCTCCCAGGGCCACCCTCCCGCTCTCTTCCCTCCCTCCCATCCCATTCCCCTAGTCCACTGAGATGTGGAGTTCTTCTCCTCTGCCATCTGCCCATAGCTTATCAAATTCTCAGCAGGACTTCCTGGATCCTCTTCCTCTGTGGCCTGGCAAGGCCACATTGCCAGGTTCAAGTGATCAAAGAGCAGTCAACTGAGTTCATGACAGAGGCAGCCCCTGCTCCCCTTACTCAGGAATCCACATGGAGACTAAGCTGCCAATTGGCCACATCTGAGCAGGGCTTCTAGGTCCTCTCCATGCCTTGTCCTTGGTTGGTGCATCAGTCTCTGTAGGAACCCCTGGGCTCAGATTTTTTAGTTTTGTTGATCTCCTTGTGGGGCTCCTGTCCTCTCCATGTCCTTCTATACTACCTCCTCTTCTTCCATAAGACCCCCTGCCCTCTGCCCAAAGTTTGGCTGTGAGTTTCACCACTTAAGTCAGTTCTTAAATCATCAAGCAAATGATGATAGTATAACATGGGACATACATACTATATAAGTGTAAAACTGAACAGAGGTCAGAGGGTATGACATGCAAATTACAACATCGGGATCTATAACACATTATGTTGATAAAAAAGGAGATTATTTTATGTAAATTTTAATCCCCAGATTAGCTAGCTATATTCGGTGATTTTTGTCAGAAAACAATTTTTTCCAAGATATCTTGAGAAAATAGATCAGTGTAGATGATGAGAAGTAACAGACCTAATATAGGAGGAGAATTAATGGAAAAATCATATAACAGAAGCAACAATGAGCTTATTCATAACCATGTACCACAGGCTGAGAAATAACATCAAATCACCATATCACCTCTTCTATCCAAAAGAATTAAAAAAAAAAAAAAGAATAAGGTTGAAACTGATAAATAAAGGTACAAAGTCTCTTACTTTAGATAATTTATTAATATGGAAGGCTTTTCTATTTACCTGTTCTAGCTCCCAAATAAAACACAAAGAGACTTACTACATTTATTAATAAGCTCTAAGCTCAGTAACTGGGCAGGTACGATTTATACTAATTTTCTAAGCTAGTCATCCCAGGCACGTTCCTCATGTTACTTGCCAATATTGGTCCTGTCTGGGCTGCATCTGCTCCATCACAGTATGTCCTTTCTTTCCATTTTATTCCTTCTTCCCCTCTTCACCATATCATGTTCCCTACCTGAGACTCCCAAACCCAGGAACGGAGGCTCTGCCAACCACTCCTCTGCCAAGGCGCAAACTGTCCAACTTTTTTATTAACCAATCAGAGATAAGCATGGAACAAACTTTGCACAACCTTGATCGGAGTGCGTGACAGTGCACTCCTCCGGACTCCAACCAGATCTCAGGGCCCAGAATTTAGCATTTGTACACACAGAGCACCAGACCAACCCCCAGCAGTCTCTGCTCTGTTCCTCACTAGACTGTGACTGATCAACGAACTTATTCAGATGAAACCACTTTTGAGTTGCAGAGTTTCTGTCCTGTGGTTATCCAGGAGAGTCAGAAAGCACTGTGTGCCCCAGTGGCTTTAGAACTGTGCAGTGGGAGTTCCCCTTAGTATCTGTCAGAGGGAGAGGAGACACTGACCTGGTTTTCCTGTGCTACAGATGTGATCTTGATGCTCAAACAGCTCAAAAGTAACTCACAGCCTCTGGGCTCTTTTTGATTTACTATTTGACAAAGGAAAAATAGAATAGCGTTGAAAAGAGGGGAAATACAGATGCTGTGTCTGCAGGCTCCTCTTTATGCTCCACACCACTGTCAGCTGATTGACATTGTTTCATTAGCATCTGTTAAAGGAGACTCATTATCCATATGACCCATGCAGGAGAAAGAATTCTGCTCAACTGTAATTACAAATGCTGAAAACCTGAGGCAATGCCGCATGGAGTTCAGGAACGCAGCTGTGCTACCAACCAGGGCACCTGATGCTGTCTTCAAAATGCTTTCTCTGTGAAGTTGCACGCAATAAGAGCACTGGAATATAATAACCGTTGTAACGAAGCTTCCATTTGGAAATATGTGCCTTAGCTCATACAGGGCCTGGAAAAACAAATGGTGGATATAATTTTTGAATATACTATGTGAGAAAACAGCTGACAAATTGATATTCACAGAGTAGGTAAATGATAACTTAAAAATGAATAGCTCCATAAAATCTTAGAGTGGTTATGCTAAATAGCCATAGACTTAAATTTTGTTTGCTGAAACTGTGATATAACACATTTATCATAGTTACAGGACTTTAAGTTGCTAGGGCTACAAATACTGACTCCACTGAGCATCTCCATGTAGTTTAGAAAGTTTGTTTACTTACATCATTTAAAACTTACAGTTTCATGAAAAGGGAGATGATTCCTCTTAAGTCATTCAGAGCTTAGAAAAATTAAGGTTATGTGTTTACATGGCTCAGAATATTTTCCGACCACCGAGTTTCTTGAATATTCCCCACACTTTCTTACGCTGGAAAATCATGGGCTTCATCATAAATCTCAGCTCTGTCCTGGTATAAATCTCTGTCGGTTATACTGGCCTGAAAATGAAGTGACTGGGTCTGTTTATACAGGCCACTCCTTTGGAAGGCTGGCATAATACAAGGTGGCAAATGCCTGGTTTGTGGCAATAGTATTAAGACTTTCCTAACAACAGCGTGCAAGTGTGCTCTCCCAAGAGCAGGTGCCAGGGGCAGGTTTTATAGAATCCAGAGGGTGATATCTACACATGAGCCAATGGAAGGGACATTTCACGTATGAGTAGAATGAGAGCCCTTGTGTAGTCAGTGTGCTAGCTAGTCAAGCTCCTCACCGTAACATATGAGGAACTCTGGAAGTTGCATGAAGTGTTTCACATTACTAGGATGTATTAATATACTTCGTTCCATGTAAAGCCTGATGTGTTTCCCAAATGTGCAGTCTACCCCGGGGCACTGTATTTATGAAGTGCAAAAACTTTCCCCAATGCCAAGAGGTCAGTTTTCATGTAATATGGATCTCTGCTTCCACTTGGCTTTGGAAAGTCCTCTGGCTGGACCAACAGGAAAAGTGCAGCTGTGCTTTTGCCAAAGCTCTCATCAGGCTACCTCAGCCTTGACCTTCTGGACAAAGGCTGCCACATTAGATATCCTTCAGCAGATATACACAGGAGACATGTATTTGGTGGCTGAAATAATCCATAGTAATGTCATCCTTTACTGCCCGTTTCCCTCCATAAAAACCCGGATTCCCTGGTTCACCCACTCACTTCTGTTCAAGGATACAAGGACAGCTACTAGAATTTGACCAGTGCTCTGTGACTCCCCGTCTTGCTTCTCTGTTGGAATGTTGATTATCACTCTCCGTTTTTGAAATGGAGCCAACCCACCAATCCTGTTTTGAGACTCAATTTACATGCTCTTTGTAAACGCCCTCAGCCATCTTTGAGCAACATGCCTCTCAGAGGTGAAATGGAGCATCATGCTTGGAAAGAAATAGCAAAATGAAGAAAATAAGTGGCTTAAGCAAAATATGCTGCAGTGGAGAGATAAGAAAATGTATGGAAAATATTCTGCCAGTCAAGTCAAGTCTATAGCCTTTAAACTGAGTTTTATAGGGAAAAAGAAAAGCAGGAAAAAAAAAAACCACAAAGAAAAGAGCTGCCAAATATGTGTGTTACAGTGTCCAGTAAGTTGAAAGCCCTTGTTAGGGGATGATAGAAATGTTACTGAGAAGCTAGAAGCAGAGGTTCTGTTGAATGAGCACCATGGAAAGCTGGAAGTCTATCCAGTGCAGCCCAGCAGCTCCCTTTATGTGCAAGCAGGGAAGCTGGCTGGCCTGGGTCCTGGAGTTCTGATCTTGGTGGGCGGCCTCCCAATGGGTGGAGGTGGAAACAGGCTCCAGCTCCTCCTGCGCTGCACATTTAGACCTTGACTTCATACTGCTGTGCTTGCAAAGAACAGGGCGTAATTGCTGGAGTGCTGCACTGAGAGGACAAACAGCTGGGTCGCTAGCCCTGCAGAGCAGGACAATTGATCCAGACCAGTTATTAGGCTCACTCCCAGTGGCAAATTTATTCTCAAGAACAACAAGAGTCCACAGCAAGATTTTCAGTAGTGAGAGGAGAGGAGAGTGAGATAGTGCTTAGTTCTAATGAAAATGACTTTCTCATTATGAGAGAGCAAACAAGTGGTAATTAAGTTGTTAATTCATTATCAATGAGGATGGACAGGAGAACCTATTCCCACGTCTCACAGTTATATTAAAACAATGATAGCAGTCCATTGGGACAGGTGATCTTCTACTACTTTACCTACAACTGACACAGATTTATGAACTTGGTAATATTGTTCACGCATTTTATACACAGTAAGCTTCCTGAGCTTCGTGATAGAGCCAGCATTCAAATCCACATGTGCTAAGCTTGCTTGCACACTTGCTAACCATCATGTAACAGAGAAGCACACCTTTACCTGTGATTGAAATATTGGAAACCATCATTGTGGCTCAAAAGTGAGATGTCTCCCAATGGCTCATGTGCTGTAAGTGTTTATTAATATTTACTATTGGTGTATCTTCTAGTAAAGCTTGCTGTTAATCTTAACAGCTGTATAACCAAATCACCACACAGAGACTGGGTTTTTAGTTAACCTAGAACACAATGCTGGGCAATATTTACTCCCTCCTACACCTCCAAGCCCTCAGTTTCCTAACATTTAGATTTCCCACATTATACTTGCTTTTTGTGAAATCTTAGGTCTGGTTCATGCTCCATGTCCTCCAAGATCTCTCCTCCAGCTCTGCTCTCCTTGTTCTCCTCTTGCCCCTCTCCTCCCACTCATCTCCTGCCTTCTGGCTCCTCCCCTCTTTCCTGTCCTCTGGCTCCTCCCTGCTCAACATTGTGTCTAGTTGCTTTATTTTGTCCTGTTTACACAAGAGTTGAGACAGGATGCTTAGAATGAGTATCACAATGCAATATCCTGATTGAAACCAGAGAGTTGGGAGTAGGGTGGGGGAGAAATCAGTATTTGAATCAACAAGGGTAAGGTGTATACATAAAGAAAAAATACATTATACCAACACTCATGTGTTTAAACACTTCGTCTCCAGCTGCTGCAGCAAGTTCAGACAGCTAGCATCCTTTAAGAGGTGGGTTGCCAGATGACATGAACTGCTACGGATGGGAAGATATTTTAGAGCCTGCCTCTGCTCCATACCTGCTCTCTACTTTCTGACTGGCAGTAGTATGACCAGCTGTGTCACACTCTTGCTGTATGTCTTCTCTGTGGTGATGAACCTTCTTATTCTAATGAGCCAGAATAAACTCTGTGTCTCTTAAGTTACGTCTTATCAAATCACAGCTACAAGAAAGTAACCAATAGATTCATAAAGTAAAAAAAAAAAAAAAAAAAAAAATAAACCAATGGTCTTCCCTGATGGCTCACTGGTTAAGAGCACTTGCTATCATTTCTATCATGTGCATAGGACATGAACTCTATTCCCAGTACCCACATGAGGTAGCTCATAAACCCCTGTAAACCTAGCTCCAGGAGGATCTGCTGTCCTTTATTAGCAATATGTGTGCTCACACACATAAGAAAAAAAATGTTAGTAGGAAATATACAATGAATTAAACTCAGCTAGGAGAATGCCAGAGTTTGAGTGCTTAGAAGTAATCTGGATCTCAATTTTCAGTAAAAGATTTTTCTATTTACAAAATAGGACACTGTGATAGCTGTAGATCATCTGTTCTAATTTTAGGCAAAGAACAAAACTCAAAGCTGTGAAATTTTGTTGAGCAGAATAAGTGAGAACTGTCCTCATACTTGGTTAGACATTGGAATTTTTTAGTGGACCTTAAAAATGTACAGACTTACAGGAACTCCAAAAGGAGAGCAACAGAACCAAAAAATCTGAGCACAGGGGTCTTTCCTGAGACTGATACTCCAACCAAGGACCATGCATGGAGATAACCTAGGACCCCTGCATAGATGTAGCCCATGGCAGTTCAGTGTCCAACTGGGTACTCTAGTAAGGGAAACAGGGACTGTCTCTGACATGAACTGATTGGCCTGCTCTTTAATCACCTCCCCATGAGGGGGGAACAACCTTACAAGGCCACAGAAGAAGACAATGCAGCCACTACTGATGAGACCTGATAGACTACGATCAGAACGAAGGAAAAGAAGACCTCTCTTATCCATGGACTTGGGGAGAGGCATGTGTGCAGAGGGGGAAGGAAGGGAGGTATTGGGACGGGAGGAGGGATGGAACCACAGGGGGGATACAAAGGGAATAAAGTGTAATTAATAAAGAATTTTAAAAAATGTACAGACTCCCAGGTCGTACCTCAGAGATTGTTTTTAACTAGTGTTGGGAGTGGCATAAACATCTAATGATTCCCTAGATATCAATAAATTCCTAAAGTTGGCATCTCTGCAACAAATCAGCAAATAGTGCTTGCCTAGAATGCAGTGTCCTTGCAAAGTCCAGACATGCATGCTGGAGTCAGGCTGATACAAACATCAATGTTCCAGAAATAGCATAGCAATCAGCATGTAGAGACCACTAATACTGATGAGAGATCACATGACATATTCTCCAAATCACGACACATTATATGGAAAGTCTGTAGCATTTTTACTCAGTTTAATGTCTTTGTTGATAACCCCTATGAATATTACAGGATATACAGTTAGCTAAAGATAGATGGCCAGATGACACATAACAGTTTCCAATTTTTTCCAGAGCAAAGAAAACCCAAATTGCCTTTCATAATCTTACATTTCAGGGAACAGTACAGAGTAAAAAGACATTAAAAACATAAAGAAGAGCTTAATAGAATTTCTCTCTATCCGTTCAGTGAAAAATCAAAAAGACCCTTCAAACCTTCTTTGCCCTCAGTACCCTAGTCTTCCAGCACCTTGTCTACCTGCCTCAGTCCTG
>NW_026596120.1:3277392-3455880 GCF_907164565.1 Psammomys obesus
TTCTGTCTTTCTACAAGGTGTCATGACCCCTGACAAATCCAAATTCTGCTCTCCTGAAGTTAGTCAGTTTTCTACTTTATCAATTGCAATCAGTCATGCTATGTGAAGATTTAAGGCTCGTGTTTGCCAAGAGTTACTGTTCCTGATGAATGATATATGAGCTAATTTTTTTTTCATCTAATGATATCACCCACCAATGCAATAATGCACTTTCATGAGTAACTACAAATACTTTATCTGTATTCTTGCCTTGATCTATTTTCCTGTTGTTATGATTTTTAAACAAAAACAACTTAAGGGAGAAAAGGTTATTTCATCTCATACTTCAAGGGCCTTCGTCAAAGCAGCGAAGCCATGCAGCAGGACCCTGAAACATCTTCTCACTTTGTATCCATGACTAGGAACCAGAATGGTGAGGAGTGATGAGTGAGTGCCTGTGCTCAGCCAGATTTTTTCTTTTTGTACACTTAAGGACCCCAAACCAGGAAATGATGTCACATGCTTTGTGTTTGGGTCTTCCCTCTTCAATTAACTAAACATGATCTTTCACAGGCTTGCCTAGAGGTTAAACAATCCTCTCACAGGAGTGTATGGAAGGTCTCTTCTAGCTAATGCCAGATCCCGTCAAGCTGACAGTTAACAGGAACCATCACAACCCCTCCTCAGTAGTCCAGAATCATTTGTAAATGACTGAGCGTTTTCATTGTGTCTAAGTGATGTATGGCTGATAATTTACTGGTTTCTTGTGTACATCCTTTCTTAAGAGGTGATAACTGAATGGCCATATATTTTAGTGCTGACAATAGATAAACTAGTTTTATATTATGAGGTACATTTACTTTCTCTTAAAAATACTACTTATTAATGTCATCAAATATTTTTAACATTCATCTATTAGTGACAGATCAAATTCTTTCCATGCTACTGTATGTGTGTATATGCATGTGTGTTAATCATCATAAAAAATCATGACACTAATGCTACTACTGTCTCTAGGGTTTAGGTAGGGAAAGCAAAAGTATGACTAGAAATTGAAGGAGATAAGTTTTCAATTCCCAAAGTCTGATTCCAGGAAATGGGTTCTTTACCATTAAATCTTATTAATTTGCACACACAGTGATGCCTTAACATTACATTTCACCTTTATTGTTGTTCAGCATTTAAACTCTCTACACGTGATATTATTGGGCCCTTTAGTTCCTGCCTTGTTTATTTCCATTGAGAGTTTCTTGCTGGGTGGGAGTTCCTTGAAACTTACTGCTAAGTAAGGATTTCTTATTTCTTTTCTTTTCTCCTTTTCTTTTCTGTTTCAAAACAGTCTGTATATAGCCATATTCCTCTGATGTAATGTTTCTTTTGGAAGCCTCCCTTCTCTCCTGAAGTCTTTTCTCCTCAGCAGAAGTTTCCCAGTAGGAAAGTGTATCTCAGCTCTCTCTAACTTATAATTCCCATTATTTTTAGTAACTACTCAAAGTTTCACAGTTTTATGATTGCTTTTTCTTTAATACAAAACCACGTTATTTTATTGTCCCAACTTGCTTTGTAATAAAGTAATTAAAATAAAACTGTGATGAATATTTTTATGAAAAGTTTTTAAAGGTCCAAACTAGTTTTTTTTTTTTTTAAATTTACTATTAAAGTTATCTTTCCTCAAAGTGAAACATCCTTGCTTACAGTTGATTGTTTACTGGACAATATCTATTCTGACTCACATGGGCATTTGAGGAAATGATGTTATTCTTCATAACCACCGACTTATGTCTTACTTCATCGGAGATGGCAACTGCAGATATCTTTTCAAGTATTTCCGCAGACCAACAGGAAATATATAATATAATAGTCAACAACTCCAGTTGCATATGGAATGTACCGTAATTTCTCTTTCTTTCCTGCCTCACATATGATAGTGTTGAAGGGTGACACCTAATGCCTCATGAGCTTCAAATAAACATGGGTGTATTGGATATGGATGTAAGACAACACTGTCCATGGTTGCCTGCAGAGCCTCTTATCCCACTCTTATCCCAGAGGGCTTTATCAAACTGCCATTTTCTATTCATCTTAGCCCAGAGACAGTAATATTCTGATGGACTTATTAAAAATAGCAACTTTCAGTCTCCCTGTGGGTTCCCTAGTAAGGGGAGAAGAGACAGTCTCTGACATGAAGCTGGTTGCCTGCTCCTCGATCACTTCTCCCTGTTGGGGTAACGTAGCCAGCATACAGAGGAGGAGGGTCCATACAGTCATGTTGGGACCCAATAGGCTATGGTGAGACAGTAGGGGAGGAAGACTTCCTCTATCAGTGGACTAATGGAGAGTGATGGGGAGGAAGAGGGAGGGAGGGTACATTTACCAGTTCTATGTCCTGGCTAATGTGAAAAATGAACACAGATGAACAAGCATCTCTAGGTTTTAGAGAAATATCCATACTGGTTTCCACAGAGGCAGAACCAGTTTTCACTCTCACCAGCAGTGAATAAATATCACCCTGTTTACCTACACATGACAGTATTTGTTGTCATTTAATTATTTGATAATGGTAATTCTGATTGGAGTAAGATAAAATCTGAAAGTAATTTAAAATTTTTATTTGTATGGATGTTGGGTGTTTAAAATATTTCTTAGCCATTTATATTTCATCTTTTGAGAAATCACTGCTTAAGTCCATGTTCCATTTTTAAATTTGATTATTTGATTTCTTGTTTATTT
Organism: Psammomys obesus; assembly: GCF_907164565.1. NCBI lineage: Eukaryota > Metazoa > Chordata > Mammalia > Rodentia > Muridae > Psammomys > Psammomys obesus. Next base: position 3,280,102 of record NW_026596120.1, read on the forward strand.
TTAAAAATATTTTTTGTGTAATCTAGATAGTCCCCCTACCCCACAAATACATGATGGGTAAAGGATTTATCCTATTCAATAGGCTGTCTCTTAGTTCAATGTGGTGTTCTTTGCTGTACAGACATACCAATTTTAATGATGTGTCATTCATCTGCTGTTGTTCTTAATGCCTGTGCTACCATGGTCCTCTTTACAAAGTCCTTTCCCAGCCCAATAAGTTCAAACATAATCTCTACTACTTTATTTTCTATGACATTCAGGGTACCAAGGCTTAAGTTGAAATCCTTGGTTTGTTTGGAGTTAGTTTTTGTGCTGAGTGAGAGATTAGCTTCTAGGGGAATTCTCAGGCTGAAATGAGACATGTTCACCACTCCACCTCCTTCCTGAGGCCAGAGATGATCACAGAAGAGGGAACAGAAAGATAACAAGGGCCAGAAGCAGGGGTTGGTTACAAGAAGTACTTTCTGAACACAGCAGGGAAGATGCACAGAACTCAGAAGGGTTGGGATAGCAAGCACAAGACCAGAGATCCCTCAGGAATGTGAAAATTCAAGCTTGGAGATGGGAGGTGGCTTGGAATCACAAAGTCTCGCCCTTATTGAGGCACTCTTGGCAGGTGGTGGTTTTCAGGGATGGGAAAGTCATTTTTCTTAAAGTGACTCTAGATTGAGTAATCATGCTCCAGTGAATGAGTGAATGTCATACACTCATGAAGGTATAAGCAGCACAAATTGAATTTCTTGCTGTTGTTTTAGTTTTAAATAGGAGAGGGTCTCCTCTCCAAATGAGTATAGTATAGATGTCACCGTGGATAAAGTCACTACAGTGAGAAAATATGAATTAACACAGCATGACAATCCATGTATGTGTTGTTGGCCACTTCTTGCTCTCTTTTCTCCTTGAAGTTTATTCATTCATTTATCTTTTGAGGATTTCATTTACAAGTACGATGTTTTCATCTTCTCCCCCCTTCCTTCTAACTCCTCCTATGTCTTCCTTACTCATCAAAAATCATGACCTTGCATCCGTTAATTATTTTGTTTTAAACACACACACACACACACACACACACACACACACACACACACACTCATAAGTACAACCTGATGGGTTCAGTTAATGTTGCTCATATATATTCAGAGCTGACCTCTTGAGGCTGGATAATCTGTCAGAAGTATGATACCTGAAGAAGAGCATTTCTCTCTCAGCAATCATTAATTGCCTGTGGCTCTTCATCTAGGGTGAGGTCCTCTGAGAACTCCCTTATTAATGTTGGCATGTTAACTGATTGTATCATTTTCCAGGTATTATTTAGATAACCTGTAGAGGAATTTTAATCCAGCAATATGGCTGCTCTGGCAAGAAATCACATCCAAAGACCTAGGTCTGTGTGTTCTAGCTGGAAAACAGACAAGCCCTTAGTACACACCTTTAATACTTCTGGTGAAAATACATACCCTTCATACTTCTGACATGCCACACCTTTAATCTGTCTGGCTAGAACTTAGTACATACATTTAACCCCAAAACAATGATGTCTAATTGAGGGACAGACAATGTGATGAATCAGAGAAAGATATGACAGAATGAGCCAGAGAGAGAAGAACCTAACTCTCACCAGAATAGTCAGAAAAGAGAGGCAACTTAAGAGCACTGCAGACTGAGCTGCCCATACTATATAGATAAAATTCACTTATAAGTGAGCACAGAGCATGTGGGTCTTTTATGAGCAGCTCAGTCTTTATATGGGTTCCCCAGTCTTCATATGAGGATGGCTCTGACATGGACTCTGTTGACTGTTTTTGATCATTTTCCCTTGGCAAGCTTACCTCACCAGGCCACTAGGGAATGACTGATGCACTCAGTCCTGATGCAACTTGATGTACTGGGGTAGGTGGGGTGGCTCCCCTTCTCTGAGGAATTGGGAAAAAAGGGAGGGAGGGTGGGACCAGGAGGAGAAGAGAGAGGGTACTATAACCAGGATATAAAATGAATAAATAAAAACTAAAATTAAAAAAATAAAATTAAAAGAGAAGTGCAGGGAGTTCATGAAGAAAATATATTAGAATTTGGGAATATAGTAAAATTCGATGCAATTCAGTTCAGTGAAGATTAATTGAGTGCAGTTGAGTTCATGCAGTTCAGAGGCAGTTTTTCTAAGCAAGGAAACTCAGTGAGAAGCTGAGAGAACTCAGTTTGAATCAGTCATCATGGAGAAGAGTTTTGAGCCAGAACAGCTGAGTTGAACCAGTCAGCCAGAGTTCAGAAAGAACTAGAAAGGGTGAAATGATTCCACAGTAGCTCTTGGAGGCTGAAAACATTTTAGGCCTGGTTAGAATACAGTGGTTAGAAGCTGAAGCCTTCAGAGTCTAGGTTTGCAGAAGATTAGATTGTATGGAAGCTAGAAGCTTCCATGTCTACTCCTAGGGATAGTTAAAAACACTCTGGGCTCAGCCCAAGCCATGTATTCATCAAGCTTGAATATGGCTATCATCTCATCCCTTCATCTGAGGAAATAGAGACATTTACAGCAACCATATTATTAAGATTTTGCAAGTTCAGCTTACCTGCATATATAGAAGACACTCTCTTGCAGCAAACATTCTAGTTCTCTGGCACTTACAATCTTTTTGTTCTCTCTTCCTAAATGTTCTGAGACTCTTAGGTATAGATATTATGTTGTAAATGTATCAAATGATGCTAGGCATCCAATAGCCAACTTTGGTTTTCTGTGGTGGACTCCATCTGCTGCAAAAGAGCCTTTCCTTCCTTTGTTCCTTCCTTCCTTCTTTCCTTTCTTTATTCTTTTCATGCCTTTATTTCTTCTTTCTTTTCAGCATAACAATGAATAATAGTGAATAATGATATGAATTAATTTCAGTGCAACAGAAGAGAGTAGCTTTTAAGTCTTATGAAATTTCTTTCTTTTTTCTTTCTTTATTTTAATGGTTTTTTTTTGAGACAGGGTTTCTCTGTGTAGTTTTAGCTGTCCTGTACTCACTTTGTAGACCAGGCTGGCCTCAAATTCACAGAGACCCACCTGCCTCTGCCTCCCTGAGTGCTGGGATTTCAATAGTGTGCCACTATATTCCCGGCTATATGAGATTTCTAAAATTAGATTTCCTCTAAAAACACTTTTAGTCTTACATACATTTTAAAGCAAGGTCACACTAACACAACCATAAAACCTTCAATCCAGTTTGTCTTGCCTACAAGAAGTGTAGGAATTAAGGTGGAGCAGAGATTGAGGGAATGGCAAACCAATTAACTAGCCTAATTTGAGACCCACTTGATGGGAAAGAGCTAACCCCTTGACACTATTAATGATATTCTGCTATACATGCAGATACGCACCTACTGTAAACATCTTCTGAGAGGCTTCATCCAGCAGCTGATGGAAATAGATGTAGAGACCCTCAGCTAAACAATACACAGAACTCAGGAAGTTTTGGGGAAGAGTGGAAGGAAGGATTGAAGGAGTCAGAGAGGTCAAGGATACCACAGGAAGACCTACAGAGTAAACTTTGCTGGGCCCATGGGGGCTCACAGAGACTGAAACACCAACCAAAGAGCATGCATAGGCTGGGCCTAGCCACCTGCACATATATTACAGATATGCAGCTTGGTCATCATGTGGATCCCCTAACAATGGGAGTAGGGGCTTTCTCTGACTCTGTTGCCTGCCTTTGGGTCCCCTTCCCCTAGCCAGGCAGCCTTGTCTGACCTCAGTGAGAGAGGATGTGCTTAGGTCTACTTTGACTTGAAGTGCCAGGGTGGGTTGGTACCCCTTGTGGGCCTTCCCATCTTTGAGAAGAAAAAGAAGTGACAATGTGGGGTGGTAGTATGAGGGTGTGCCTGGGAGGAGAGGAGGGAGGGCCTGGTATCAGGCTGCAAAGTGATTAAATAAATAAATAAATAAATAAATAAATAAATAAATAGATAAATGGAGGACAAAGGAAGTGAAGGAGGCCATGGAAAGTAAAAGGGAGGGGAAAGAACAGAAACTGTGTAGTAAGGGGGGAAAGATACCTACAGAAAGCAGAGAAGTGGGCAGTTTTAGAAAATGAATGGCTTGGGACAGTGAGTGGAAACTTCTGCTGTTCGGCAGAGGGTTTTTTTTTTTTTTCAAACTCATTATGGAATCAATTTTAGGGCTTAGTGGCAGGTGGCAAATGGCTTAATACTTGATGAAGATGAATGAATCCAGGACCATGAGCATTACTTCATAGGGGTGAAGGCTCTAGGTCGGTATCATCTTGACTTCTCTGTGTTCAGTGAGTTGTGTGGGTGTTGTCTTTAGCAGGAAGGCCTTACTGTCATTTTGATGAGAGCAAACAATAGCTTTAGAAATAGCCTGGGTTGTTTAGGGGTTTCTAGGGATCCCTTTGGCTAACAACTTGATTAGATGCAAGCCTGAAAGCTTCATCTGGTAATGAGAGATGTACAGTTAGGGCTCTGTTTTATCTCCTGGTTCCAGCCCCAACTCCCTATACTTGATGAAGCCTGAGAGGTATAGTTTTCTGTGGGCATAAGGATAAGTGCTTAAAATACGGTTGAAAATTAAACTGTTTAGGCAAGTATCATTAGTAGTTGAGTGGGGAAGGAGATGGAGACAGGCTATATTAGTATATGAAGACTCAAATATATGTTCATGGGGGAAGAAATAAGGTTTGCCAATTGTGATTGTTCTTAAGGTCAATGCATCTTTTACTTGCTTGGGTATGTGAGATGGCAACTTCTCTGAATAGATCAGAAAATAAAGAGGTCTGACTCTAATAGTCTTGGGTCTTACATATATCTAAAATGAGGAAAAATGACCTTAATAGCATTTGGTCATACCATATTGAGTTTATTGCTGTTAGAAAAACAAACAAGGTACTTTCTTTATCCTCTCATAGTACTCTCACAAAATCCTTTATGGGGCTATTTCTCTTCACACTGATAGTTACTAGTGGGCACTGGCTGAGTTCTCTAACTCAGTTCAAGTTTAGGCTCATGTGATACACTGGGAAAACAGGAAGAGTACCCTGAGAACAAATTCCTTTCTCTTGGAGGATTCATCTTCTGAAGATTCAGGTCTTTTTAAAGGAAGAAACCTTAGGCAGAAGGCATTTTCTGCTTCTTGGAAGCCACTACTTAGGGAAGTACTTCAGGGTCAGCACACAGAGGCTGAGATGGTATGGTCTAAGCGGACAAGGCTACATCAACAGACCTTGATACCATTGTCCATGAGGTATTGACTTAACAGGTGTAGAGGATACAAGACTGGAAGAGTCTTGCACAGTGCTTAAAGGCAGGCAAAGTCTGGCCAGATTGGAGTTCCTATAGAGAAGGGCCATCACATGAAGATGTGAAAGCAGAGCCTAATTTGCACTGAGGTCCCCAGAATATTGGAGATGGATGGACCATTAACTATCTACTAAAGAAAGCTCTGGTTATGGAATGGTTCCAACTTCAGAGAGAAATTATATGTATTTCAGGCTATAGTGTTGAAAGAATTGGGCAATAGAAAACTTTAGGAGCCCAGTTGATTATATTATGTGCTCCAAATGCTGGACATAGGGCTACCTGAAGGGTTTGCTGTTTGTCTTGCTTGACTGTGTTTTTTCTTGGATCGAATCATCTCTTGCTATTTCCAGATACATCCATTTTAGAATAAGAGTGTTTAGTCAGTACCATTATATTTTTGGAAGTATGCAACTTGACTTTTATTTTATAATAATTCATATTTAGGAGAGTAGGGATGACAGAAGTTGGTATTAGAGGCTGGGCCTGACTATGCTCTTTTGGGGAGGAATATGGACAAGTTTGGGACTTTGGACTAGAAGAGTGGTTGAACTCTGTAAGCAGGGCTTAAGGGCAGTCCTTAGTATGAGCTTGGAAGACAATAGTGTGAAGAGCAATATGGATTGTGACAGCCCAGCTCAAGAGGTTTCAAAGGAAAAAAAAATATTAAAGATCATTCTTCAGTTATTTTGGCAAAGAATGAGTCTGCTTTATGCCTTTATCCAAAAAACCTGCTAAAGGCTAAATTGAAGAGTTTTGTACTAATGTTGTCAGCAGAAGCCTAATGTTGAATCTGTTATGTGGTTATTAGTGATAATTCTTATGCAGATCTGTAATGAAAAGAAGCAAACAACACACAGAGAAATAAAAAATGTACAGTTTGAAGAGAATCTACAAATGTATGTTGGAACCCACTCCTTTGCTTAAGGAGTTAAAAGTTTAAATAAAGGCACTATTAAAAATGGAATAAAGGGAGTGATGCCCTCAGGACAAGAAAGACAACACAGCACCTAAGCTTCCAACTTGTGCAAGGCAAAGCTCATTATGGACACTGCTTCAGAGATGAGATCTTGATGGATATGGAATCAAAGCTTACACAAATGTAATTCTTTGAAAGGGCCAGGTTTCAGTCCAAGCAAACAGAAGAACTTGACAGGTTCAGCCACATCATTTTGGCTTCAAAATCAAGCATATTAGAGTAAAGGAGTTGTGGAATCTTCTTCATGGTTAAGGAAAGCCATAAAAGCCTGGAAAATGGCAAAAGAGTCCATTCATGGAGACCTGGAGAATGTGTTTTGTGAAGATGTGAAGGTGAATACAGTATTGAGTTGAAGTCCACAAGATCTTGGGGATTCCAGAGCCATGGGGTATCTGCCAAGGAGATATGCTGATGGGGAATAGAACCAGCCCAAGAGAGAGAAATGAGTGGTAATCAATAATACTGGGAGGAGTGGGAGATTCAAAGAACCATCTAAGTCAGGATTTAGAGTTTGCTCTGCTGGGTTTCAGTTTTACTTTAGTCTAATATTTTATCACTGTTGTCCATTCAATATTGTCCCCCTCATTTCCCATTTGGAATGGCAATATATATTTTGTGTCGCTGTATATTGGAAGCAAGTGAGTTGATTCTGATTTTTACAGTAGGTTACAGTTAAGAGATTTCCTTGAATCTCGGAAGAGTCTTTGGAGTTTTAAACAGTTTTGAGATTGTGAAGAATTATGGGGACTTTTGAAGTTCAACTGAAATCCTTTTGCATTGTGATATGACTACAAGCTTAGGGGGCCCAGAGAGGGAACTGTGATGATGTGAATGAGAATGTGTCCAAAGGCTCATATAGTTGCATGTCTGGGTCCCAGTTAGTGGAAGTGTCTAGGAAGGATTAGGAGGTGCGGCCATTGGAGGAGTTGTGTCACAGGGAGAGTGTGGGGAGGGGCTTTGAAGTTTCAGAAGCACATGCCTGGCTCAATCTCTCTCTCTCTCTCTCTCTCTCTCTCTGAGTGTGTGTGTCTCCTGTTAGTGGGTTGAGATATAAGCTCTGAGCTAATATTGTTCCAGTGGTCTGCCTGCTACTGTACTTCCTGTCATGATGATTGTGGCCTAATTCTATGAAACTGAAGCTGTAACCAAACTCATAACTAACTGCTTTCTTTCAAGAGAGAAAGTGAAAGAGACAGAGACAGAGAGAGAGGCAGAGAGAGAGAAAAAGAGAGAGAGAGACAGAGAATTGTGATGATTGGTGCACTTATTAGAAGGCCCTGGAAGATACACAATGACACGGAAATGGGAAAAGATTCCGTTCAGGGCAGACTGGAGAGATGTAACCACAAATTAAGAATTGCCAGGCACTGATGGAAATACTGGATTGATTCTTTGCTAAAAGCAAAGAAGCATTTAACCCTCAGACTTTGAAAGAGAGCATCGCACTGCTGGTACCTTCATTTCAAACTTCTCACCTTTTAAACAGTGAAGAAAATGGATTTCTGTCTTTTTTACTCAGCAAACATGACAAATGTCATTAACGGGGCTTTAGGAAGCAATGAGAAGCTGGTAAAATGCTGGAATACAGAAAGCCTGTACAGCTATTTAGACCACCAGGAATACTGACTTTAACATTTCAGATGTGATCTGGTGTATCTTTGAAATCAAATCAAATACCTTCCTCTAGACAAAATTCATTTGTGCCTCTAATGACAAATCTGCTCATGTGTTATCAGCTCTCTAGGATTTACAGACATGTAAGAATAGTTCAAAAACTAATGACCCATATAGGTATGGATTGCCATAACCCTAGGCTGTGGTAGTTAACATAGGATGTCCAGAAATGTTACTCTTCTGGCCCTTTCTTTCATCATTTCACTATAGTTTAAAATTTGACCAATACTGAAAAGGTAATTAGTGATAAGTTGTTAGATGAAATAAACTGCACTGAAGTGAGTGACCTTTTTGCTTTGTTCTGTTGTTTGGGGGTCTACTGTGCTTATTTGGTTAGAATATTTTTTTTTTAATTTAGTTGAATTGCTATTGTAACAATTGTCTAATTAAAATATCTTTCTCCCCAGATCTGTGAAGACCTTCCAAGTCCTAGCACAATCTATTCATGGTTCAAAGTGAAATCTTTCTATTCTCCTTAGACTTCTGGTCCATCTTCCCACTATTCTACATCTTCATCCTGAACACTTTTTCAGTTTGGTAAGAAAGGATGGCCCTCAGCAAAACTTCATTCCCCTCATGCCCTGTGTGTGCCTCTCTGTCCTGAATTCACTCAGTCTTCAATGGAACATTTTTATTCATGGACTTATGAATGTTCCTACTTCCCCTTGGGTCTCCTTTACTGAAATTCCACAGTATTTTAGTCATTTTTGGTACTAAGCCTTTTATTATCTTTTCTCCATATGTCAGCTCACACTGGTAGAGGCAGAGCTTTATGTGTTTCCCAGCACAGTACCTTAACAATGGAACTTAATAGTCTCTATGAGGAACACAGCTTTCACTTGTCTATGCCCCTTGCTGTACTCTGCTGCTATTCATCTGTGCACTTAGCCACCATATCCCTGAATCTGGAGGACTTTGGTACCTCATTACAGAGAGAGTAGGAGCCTCTGCTTGTCAGGATCTTTGTTCTGTACTATATTCATACCCTGCCTCCAGTCCTCAGCTCAGCTGTGTGTAGGTGTGATGCATATGGATGCAGTCTTTTTATAAGTGAGTCAGAAATAAACCTTTTGGTTATATGATAAGCCAATTAAAATAATAGCACAGATTCACGCTTGTATACTTTAGAGATCGTAAGCATTTGTATTTATACATTAATTCTCATAATTACCTGATAAGATAATTATTGCTTTTATGTGGAAACTGAGTCCCTGGGAAGCTACATGCCTGGGTTGAAACTATCCATTTCATAAATCTTGGGTGTTGTTTTTACATCGTGTAAAGAAGTCCTAGTCAATATAATGCACACGTGTGCCTGGATTCCAGCGTAAAGGAAAAACAACTCTAAAAACGCTGCAGGCATTTTGACGGAACACTTTGCCACACTGCAGTGAAAGCAGGAAAACATCTTGTTAGCTTTGCAAATTGCCTGCAAGCGCTTTATCTGGAAATATATTATTTGGTTTATAAAGTTATCCTTACCTCTGCCCACATCCATCCATTTTTTTTTCCCTTTCCCAGTTGTTCTCCTTGGTGTTTTTCTCTAGCTTTTATCTCATGTGGTTGAAGAGAACACACATACTGCTTTTACAAGGCACCTTCACGCACAAAAATTTTATTGTTAAAAAGAAAAGATCAGGTATATACACTACATTTCCATTAATTCCACGGCCAGATTCAGGGAGAAGGACTACAGATTCACTGCTGGTGTGTGTATGTGTGTGTGTGTGTGGAGGGGGTGCAAACTGTTACACCTACTATGGAAGTAACCATGGACATTTTTCAAAGTGCTGAAATTAGGTCTATCACAAGATTTGGCGACAGCAATCCTGAATATATACCCAAAGCACTCTATATCTTGCTACAGAGAAGTTTTCTAATCAATGTTCATTGCTGCTCTATTTATAATAGCTAAAAATTGGAAACATCCTAGATGTTTATCAACTGATGTATGGATAGTGAAAATGTGTGTGAAAATGTGGATAGTGAAAATGTGAAAAATATTCCATTTAGACCATGGAATATTATTCCACTATTAAGAAAAATGAAATGATGACATTTACAGCTACATGGGTGGGGCTAGAAATGATCCTGAGAGGAAACAGACCCAGAACAAAACATTGCCTGTTTTCTTTTATTACTAGAAGCTAGTTTTTACTCTTTAGATGTGTGTGTTTTATTTAGAATATCCACAGAGGTTAGGTAGTTAGTAAGAGGCCAAGAAGGAGTAGAGGATCTTCCAAGAAAGGGGAAATAGAGTATAGTGTTACAAAGAGACAAAGGGGAAATCAGGACAGAAGTACTAAATGAAGAAGGTGGCTGGAGAACAGTGGCCAGAGAGGATATATCATGGGGAGAGGTAGCTCTTCCCTTTCCTTGATAAGACAGTTTCTGTAATACTTCTATGGCCCTCAAAATCTATGACATTGTGTTCCCATTTCTTATTCCTTTCAATCGTGAGAGAAAATGAAAAAAGTACAATGAACAAAAAGTAACTTTTAATACCTTTTCTACTAAAAGATCTTTTTAGAGACAGGCTATGTTCCGTAATAAGGAATAAACAAGCTAAAATGCATCAAATTATTTGTTATTTTTTATTTTTTGATTTGTTGTTTAAAATTAATATTTATGGTAGTTCATTAAAGTGAGAAGACATGTGTATTCCCATATGATGAAAAGACAAAATTAAGATATGAAATTATGGGCAAATAATTAAGGGCTTAACAAAGCATCTGCCTAAGGTCCAGTGGGAGTTGGGGGAAGTGAGTTGGATCACTGTGAGTCAGGTGGAAAAGAGATCACAGTTACCCTGGATTGAATGATGTCTAGTAAGTTGCAGAGTGTGAAGTAAAGGAGCAACTTCTGAGAGTCCTGCGAAGGATGTGGACTGGATGAGAGATGCTGGGCATCATTCTCCCTTAAAAACTCAAAACCTACCAGAGATAAGCAGGAATTTCTTTGGAAGGTTGGATATAATTTTTGGCTTACCGTTGTAAGCCAAACAAGTCCAAAAAAAAAAAAAAAAAAAAAGAAGAAGAAGAACTACAGAAGTATCTAATGGCATGCATGTTCATTCTTTCTTTTTTTTTTTCTGAAAAGAGGAAGAAGACTATGGAGGACATCCTTAACAATAGTGCCTTGCAACCTATAGTGTTGAGGAGCTCAAATATGAAGAAGCCTGACTTCTGCAAAAACTTGCAAAAGACCCAACATCTCAGAGTACTTGGAAGTGTGTTTACAAGGGCTTAACTGTGACATCTTTCAGCCTCAGGGTTTCTGTAGTTTTCATGTTTGTTTATATAAGATTTAGAAACATTGTCTGGCCTGAAAATGGTGATTGTCTTAAATTTTCAGACTCAAGGTAATTAGTTGTAGCTGCCAGTGGGCAGCTCAAGGGAGTTGGTTCTTCTCCTTCACCATGTGAGCCCCTGGACTAAGTTTAGATCATCAGACTTAGCAACAAGTACCTTTACCTGCTAAGCCATCATGTCGATGTTACATACACTATGAAAATACTGTTTATGGAATTTTTATCACTCCCTCATGATATTTCTCTAAACTCTATTTCAGTTAGGATACACAAACTTTGGCATTTTATACCTTACGCTATTTTGAGGCGTTAGTAACAATTATGTGAATAACAGGTTTCATTATGGCATTTTCACATATGCATGTAAGATATTTTGATTAGGCTTAACTCTACTGTCATTAGCGTCACTTATTTCCATCTTCTTCTCACTTGGCTCTTTCTTATCTCTTAAATCATTTCTTTTCATTTTAAAATCATTTAAAATGTTATACATATGAGAGAAAATGTAATACTTGTTCTTTTGAGGATCATTTGTTTTATTTGGATTTCTAATTCCACTATTTTCCAGCATAAATTTTTCTTAGTAGCTGAATTACATTGTAATATATATGTAATATATGTGTGTATGTAATATATCAATTAAAATATCATCTGTAATAATTTTAAAATAAATTAATGTATAAAATCACATTTTATTTATTCCATTTTTGACACACACCGAGTCTGATTCTTTGACTTGACTAGTGTTACTAGGGTCTTAGTCAACACAATTTATGTAGGCATTTTGATACCAGGCTGCTTGTTTTCAAGTTTCAAGGATTGTTTCAAGTTCATACTCAGTGGGATAGAGCTGGGTCATATGTGATTGTATTTTGGGTTTGAGGAAGCTTGATGCTGAGTCCCATGGTGGCTGGTTTAATTTACATTCTTGTACCTGAAAGTGGATCATTATGTTATTTATTTGAGATCGTCTGACTTGACTTGTTTTATAAATCAATATTTATATTGCAGGCCTAGGAGTTCCTGGTAGAACTTTTGGGGTCACTAGTGTATACTATCATATCATCTGCAAATAATGATACTTTGACTTCTTCCTTTCTAATTTGAATCCCCTTGATCTCTTTTAATTGTCTTATTGCTCTAGGAAGGACTTTAAGAACTATGTTGAAGAGATATGGAGAGAGTGGACAGCCTTGCCTTGTCCATGATTTTAGTGGGGTTGATGCAAGTTTCTCTCCATTTAGTTTGATGTTGGCTCTAGGCTTGCTGTATATTGCCTTTACTATGTTTAGGTATGTGCCTTGTATCCCTGATCTCTCCAGGACTTTATACATGAAGGAATGTTGGATTTTATCAAATGCTTTTTCAGCATCCAAGGAGATAATTATGTGTTTTTTTTTCTTTCAGTTTGTTTATGTAGTATAATACATTGATGGATTTCCATATATGGAACCACCCCTGCATGCCTGGGATGAAGCCTACTTGGTCATAGTGGATGATATTTGTGATGTGTTCTTGGATTTGGTTTGCAAGAATTTATTGAGTACTTTCGCATCAATGTTCATAGGGAGATTAGTCTGAAATTCTTTCTTTGTTGGGTCTTTGTGGGGTTTAGGTACTAAGGTGACTGTGGCTTCATAGAATGAGTTTGGTAGTGGTCCTTCTGTTTCTATTTTGTGGAATAGTTTGAAGAGCAATGGTATTAGCTCTTCTTTGAAGGTCTGGTAGAATTCTGGGCTGAAACCATCTAGAGATGTTTTAAACACGTTAGAGATGTCTTAAACAGTTGTCTTTCAGTTCCTTTAGTTTCCTGATGGCCGATTTGACTGTGGCAGCATAGGTGGTGTCATAGGTCCAGGTCCCACCAGCCACTGTTTATGTGCAGGAACCACCATGTCAGATGCCTGTGGGACTCTGTTGTTCAAAGTCTGACATTTCCAGTTAGTTTCTGAGCTCAGACTCCCTTTTTCAGCAGGGTTCCCTCTCTACCTGAACCGTAAAACCTCTAAGGAATATCACATAGCCCTCAGGGAAGATCACAGGCCCAACCCTTCCTTGATAAGAAACCTGCTCAGCAAGAACCTTGGGATTCCTGGAAATATTTCACCCTTTGCTAAGAAGATCTTAGTTTTCAGCAAAGGACCTTCAAGGAGAATTTCTCCCACCCATAGGATAATTAAGTACTATGTTCCCCTTCTTTGACAGGACCATGCTACCGCATGTAAAGGAGGCACTGTACCACTACATGTAAATCAAATATCCCTACCACCTCTAGCCTCAGTGAATCAACCACCTTCATTCTTGAAACACCTCCTCCCACTGCCAGAGTATGTAAATCCCTGATTTCTTCACACAAAAGAAAGGTGCTCTGTGATACTATCAGCTTTCCACCATGACTGCCTGTTTTTTGTCATTTACTCTGGATAAGGGAGGGCTCCCCTCCTGCTAGGAAATTTTCTGCTGAACTCCTGGGGCTTTGCTGCTGGTCAGGCTGGCTGGAGCCTGTGTGGCCACCACTGCTGGACCCTTCTTTAAGCTCAGCAGGCCTGCATTTCACTGGATCTGCCTTCAGGCCAGTTTTGATTGTCCATTTGCATCCTCTACCGTGCTTAGCACAGTAGCTTAACCACGGAGCTCCAACACTTTGGCATCCTCATAGGCTTTTGAATGCCCAGGCTTCCACTGCTGTCTGATATCAGCAATTTTATTATAAAAGAACTAAGTGTAACACTCACACCCAGGCCTAGTGCACAGGTCTTTCCCTAAAGTACTCTAGCCATTCCTGAGAGAAAGGGAACCTCTGATCTAGGGGTCCCTCTGTTCTTCATCTAGAAGCCAACGATGCCATCCCAGATGACCGCTGGACAAAGAACGACAGATGCCTGCAGCCTACCTCTTCACTTTGGTTTTGGCCAAGAAAGAGAAAGAATATTACTAAAATATAGGAAAAAAAAAAAAAAGAATAAGAGTAAATGTAAGGCAAGCAAGAATGAGAAAACAAAGGAAGGAGAAAAGTGTTGGAGTATCTTGAAAACTGGAGACTGTCAGGTGAGTGCAGCTGAAGAGGGAGTTGAAATTGTGGATTCCTGCTCTCTTCACTCTTGCAGCTTTTTCTGCGCACAAAGGGATGTTTTCTGACCCCAGTTAGCCTCACTGTTCACTGCCAGGTGGATCCTTTCATTCTCCCATGTGACTCTCCAACTGCTAATATTCAGCTGGAGAGGGTTCCGCAAGGGGTTTGTGTTGGGGAGCAAGCACAGCACTGAGGTCTGAACAGGCACAGGCCCTATCTTTGTATGTTCAATGTCCCCTCAGTAGTAATTGCTCACCTCCAAAGAGGCACCTGTGCATGTTTACTACTCCACTGCAGCTTCAAGATCTTGAATCTCATGACAGATTAGTGGCTACAGATGTTTATATGTCAGTGACCTTAGTTAGGATCCATTTTCTGAGCGATTGGTCCATTGCCAACTCTCCCGATGCACTTCATTGCCTATGCTGAGCCTCCTGCCACCTGTGCTATATAGGTTGTCCAGCGATCCCATTAGCCACAACCAATCTCCCAGGGCTGTCTCCCACACTGTGTGTGCAGCACGTTGAATTCAGGATTCCTGGCTTAAAACTATTTCTGTTCCCAGGCTTCAAGGGTATCTCAGGTTTTGAACAGTGAATTTCCTCTCAGTATGGTGCCTGGCGATAGTCCCCTGATCTGTAGGAACTGCTTTCTATTGCTCACTCATCCCACAGGGGAAGTCAGTATCTCAGCAACGCTTGCAACTAATATGAGGCATGTGACAGCTGTGGGCTTGCCCCTTTGGGGAGGGCTGCAGGTCCCTTTCATCGAGGCTGCCTGGCTGTCCTTTTTCAGTATGAGGTGTCTGTTTCCCTCACCTGGCCAGGGAACTCTGTGGCTGGAACTATTTGCTTTGACTTTTCACGGCTTTGCCCTGCTGTTTCTCTGAACTTCCAAACATCTGTCTCTCCTCGCGTGAGTTTCTGTCCTATCTACCATAAAGACTATTTATTATTATTATTATTATTATTATTATTATTATCTTTTACTTTGACACTTCTTCTTTACCAGGTATCCTGTAGGTAGTGCCTTTTGTGCTATCTTACTCAGGAGTTCTAATACTACTTCTTAAAGAGAGTGTTTTTCACCATTGTAAATTTTGATATTTTTGTCAGAAATTGATCAGAGTAGTTAGGTGGGTTTATTTCTGGTTCATTTATTGTGTGTCCTTGCTTTTTATGTTTTGTGCCGGGACCATGATCTTTTATTTTCCCCTATGGCTCTGTAGTAAAACTTGATATCAAGTATTGTGATACTTCTGACATTTTCTTTTTCTTAGAGGATTACTTTGGATCTTTGAGATCTTTGGAGATTCTCATGAATTTCTATTTTTTTTTAATCTCTTTGAAGAATGGCATTAGAATTTTTATGTCAGATTATAGATTTGTTTCAGCAATGTAGAATATGTATATTTTCATAGTATTAGTTCTTTCATCCATGAATATAAGAGGTCTTTCTGCTGCTAGGGTTCTTCAGTTTCTTCAGTGTTTGATAATTTTCGTTATGGAAGTTTTTCACACCTTACAGTTATTTCTAGGTTCTCTCAAACTCTTGTTCTACATAAAAAGATGTAAGTAAAATTAGAACATTGAGGAAATGGCAAATGGCTTTGGTGATTCAGCCTTCTTTGAGTCATTTCTGCTTTTGAAAGTAACCCCTCACCCACATTCTTGTAAGTTGCTCCAGTAAAATTAATTGGTTCACCAAGTTGGACTTTGGTCTTTTATGGGCTCTCTTTTTGGGGTGAATAGATGTGTATATTTTGTCTCCCCAGGAAAAGTTTGGCACACAACAATGGGCACTTGTAATTCTGAAAGGGTCAAATCATGCAGAACTAATCTTTGATCCTTATGTTGAAAAAGTCAGATTTAGTGTTTCTAGTCTCAAGAATTGATGATGGTTTTTCCTTTGTGTGATCATGGAGTGCATGCAAGTGTGAGTATTCATGTGTGGGATGTAGAGAGATTTCTCGGACAATTTACCTATGATCTGAGACTTCTTAGGATGGCAAATCCAGGAAGAAATGCAAAGTCTACGTTTTGTTTTGATTATTTTTCTTGAACAAAATACATTTGGAAAAAAACATTATAGTTGGATGAATGGTGTTACTATTTTATTAAAATTTTATGATTTTGAGAATATTATCAAAGCACCATCCCTGGACCCAATCATCCATTTGACAGGAAATGCCGAGACAACACTGTGGGCCAAGCCCAGCCTTCACTTGCAGGAAACAAGCAAGTAGAGTGATGGGAGGGAAAGAAGTGAGCAAATAGGTGCTGAAGAGACAGAAGACCAAGAGAAGTTGAGTGTTTTGTATGCTTTGAAGAGAGGTGGACCTGGAGATGCCAGGGTGGTGAGGCATAGCCTGATTTGACAGGCCTGCACTGTCAACTAAGGGTATGTGGAAGTCCTGGCCGAGGACCATGTCTGGGTCTGTGAACAGGTCAATGGCCCTTCTTACCATCAAAAGCTAGGCAGACAGCCCTGGTTTGCAGTGCTTCCTGAGTGCTGAGCAGAACTGGCTCTGGTAACCTTGGCAGTGTGAGAGATCTTGCCCTAGGGCATGAAGGCTGAAGACCTGATCTCCACCCCCACCAGCCCACCAGCTGCAGCGCTAGGGAGAATGGCCTCATACCTCACCACAGCTAGACAGCACTGGAGAGCTGTCCCTGATGATGTGGGTGAGTGAGAGCCAGTCCTGCCCCTTCGGGCTGCTTACAGACAAGAGGGCTTGCTCCGCCTTTGAAAGGGCAAAGCAGAAGAGCCCTAGTGGCATGGATGCAGGAGAACTGGTGGACATACCAACTCAGTTATCACCCAGGCCCAGACCCAGGACTTTGAGTTAGCCTAACCCAGCATCTAACCCATCTATGAACTGCTAGAATGTGTGAGGTGGCCAGTCCTGCAGAACTAAAGCTTTTGGTGGAGATCCTGGGTAACAACAGATATCTAAGAGGAGTCCTGGTGATGATCCTGTATTGAAAGTATGGCAGAAGCTAGAGGCCTCAAACCAGACCAACTACTCATTGCAGTGAACGTTTGCAAGTGAAGCTATTTAGACAAAAGGTTACCTTGTGTGACACACCATGACAGACTGCCACTTCCACTAGAGATTTTTTGCTTTGTTTGTTGTGGGAGGTTCCAAAAGTGGAGGGCAGATAGAGAAGGACTGGAAGAGTAGTGGGAATGGGGGGCATAATGAGAAACTCACAAAGAATTAACTTTTAAAAAAGGTTAAAAAAGAACATTATCAAAACATAAAGATGTAAATTTTAGTAAGCTATGGGATGACTTTTTAGTTTGGTGAATATGCATGACAGATTTTACACTAAAAATAAATCAAGCTGTTCAAGTTAACTTGAAAAAAATGACAGTATAAGAGTCAAATTTTACAAAACAAAATTTACCAGGGTCCCGTAGAGATGGCTCAGGGGTTAAGAGAACTGTTCTCTTCCAGAGAACCTGGATTCAATTTCCTGCATTCACCTGGTGTCTCACAATCATTTGTATTTACAGCTTCAGGGGATGACTGTACTGTCCTCTGTGGAAACCTATACACATTTTGTATGCACTCACCTATGTAGATACATCCATCCATATCAAAGAAAAACCTTAAGAATAAAGAAGGAACATCATAGTAAGTGCTCCTTTCTAGAATCCTTTACTATCTTTTAAAACTTAAATCATCCTATGTATGGCTTAGATGCATACTCAATGAACTTGAATGCTACTTAAACTTGAATTTTCAAATGTTACTCTCTACTGAGATGCAGACATGACCCTCAAGATTTCTTTGGCCATGAAAGTCTGTTTGGCAACCTACTACTAATAACCAGGAAGTCACTTTAAAGTTAACTTCCTCAAAGCATCTTGCTTGCTTTCTAGATGACACTACTGATGTGACAGCATGTCCTGTTAATGAGCATCACTACCTCTTTTAAAGAATTAGGTAGACATTAATGTTTTATACATCACTGAATATCTTATTACAAGCTTGATATTCCCCCCCCTCCCAAATAAACACGTTACAATTTAAAGTCTTTGCATATGATTCGGAAGAACATTTTCTTCACAGAAACGCAGATGGTAAGAACAAACATCACCACCAGTTTCCCATTTCTATGTCTGGCAGGAATCTTCCCTCACATGCAGCTATTAATTTTTTTCAGTTCTTTCTTTAAAAAAAAAATTAACAGGATGTGTACAGTATAATTACATATGAAGGATTAGTATATATTATTATAGAGTATATTCATTTTTATGAAGTTACAGCCTGCATACTGTCTGTAATGCTCACATCAGAATAATATTCTCATAACTGCTGCCTATAGTTTTATTTGCCGTGTAGTAGCTTTTGGCCACATTTAAGTTAATTTACCTTATGAATATATAAATGGACATTTAGATGTTTTTCAGAGTATTCTTTTTTTTTTGGTAATATATACACCTTGCATTAAGGGAAATGTCTTTTCCCAGCATATTGGAAAGGAATGGACATTTTTCAGACATTGTTAAATACTGCTAAACCTCTGTCAATGTTAAGCTTTTCTTACAAACATCAACTTCCATGCTTATTTTTACTTTAAATAAGTTAAAGTATTGGGGGCCAAGTGTGCTTACTTTCTACTTGACAGTTGTTAGGCATGTCCTTGGTGCTTTCGGTGGCTTGAGGTAAAGTCTATCGGCCATGTGGCAAGCCAGACTATTGCTGTACTGGCATTGGTCATTTGGTCATTTAAACAGCTTACAAATGGCTCGAAGAACATAGCAGCCATAGCTGCTTGCTGCCAAAGCATGACTCTAGTTCCTAAACACAGTGTTCCAGTCATGACTGCCTCAAAAAACTTCTAAAAAGTGTAGAATTTTCTACTAAGAGCAGAAGGGACCATGTCTCCTGGGAGAACAACAGAAGGCCTGATGCTGGTCCTAAGACAATCCTTTATTTTAGGAGGATGTGTTTGGTACAAGCACAGCTTCAAATTTGCATAAGGAACTGTTTCCTCGACTGGTCCAACTACAGTTCTTTATATGCATGAGATCCTTCATGATTGGTGCAATTTCCCTGGCTATACTCTAGTTTCAGCTATATAAGGAGGACATTTAGCTCGCTGTTTGAGCTATCTGGAAGGTAATTTTCTGGAATCAAAACATTAGGCCCACTAAAAGGCTTTTCTTTGGTTTTCTTGCATTCTTTTGAGCTCTGTTACAGGTGGAGCAGGCTGAACTGATAGCACAAAGAAAGGAGACATTGGCAAACGCAGTAACGGAGGTGACAGCATCTCTGTTACCAGCAGTGGGTTAAGCACTCAGCTGAATTGTTTCACAGCGCAGAAAATGTGCACACAGCAGAGAATGGGGGTGATTAATGCAAATAGGACTATGAAGAACTAGCTGAAGAGGAAAACCTAAATATCGTAAATATAAAAGTTTCTAGAGAGCTGACAAGCCTCACATACCAAAGGTCTCAGGCATCCTAACCACGAGGACTATAACACCAGCCACTGTCAAAGGCTAAGATGCTGTTGTGCAGCAGTTTCTACATTCATTGTGGTGGTTTGAATGAGAATGTCTCTCATAGGCTCAGACATTTGAATACTTGGTCCCCATTTGGTGGCCTGTTTGGTTGAAGTGGGAAGATATTGCCTTGTTGGAGGATATATGTAAACTAGAGATGGATTTTGAGGTTTTAAAGGCAATTGTCATTCCCAATTTGCTCTCTGAATCTGATTCTAGGTCTGAGCTCCCAGATGGTTCCTCTGCCATGTCTGTTGCATATTGCCTTGCTTCTCCACCAAGACACACTCCTCTCCCTCTGAAACAGAAAGCCAAAGTAACTTTTCTTTTTTAAAGTTTAAGTTGCTTAGCTCATGATGCTTCATCACAACAATAGAAAAGTAATGAATACACCCTGTAAATAAACCCCATAAAACTTATTGATTCCCCAAGTTGGACTTTGGTAGTATTTTTACTTTGATCAGTGATTTTTTTTTTCCCCCTGCCTGGAGTGGGTAGACATTTGTTTGTGTCTCCCCAAGAATACTGTCACACAGTGGTGGGTGTCTCGCTTTTTTGATGTCCAGAGCGGATTGCAACACCTCTCACATTGATGTTAAGGGTCCCAGTGCTAGAGGCCTGGACAAGTACTGTGCAACAGAGTGAGTTGCATGCTGCTGCTTGTGGTTGTGTCTACTGTTGCTCACTGTTGCCTTCAGTGGAAGGGTGCAGAACTGCCAGAAACCTGCACTGAAAGAGCTCTGCCCCACCTCCCTACCATTCCTGTCAATGTCAAAAGCCAAGGGTGCCAACCATCTGATTGGTAACATAATCACCAGGTCACAGAGGGTTTCCTATTCTTATTATTGATGAAGATATGTTAAACTAACATAGGGTTTTCTATGATTAAAATGGAAAACTTTCTGTGATTAAAATGGAAAACAACCTCTAGGCTGTTCAGTTATTCTCTGTCAGAGAACCAAGTCCCCTCTGGTTCTCAGAACCTTTCTCTCTAAGCTCTCTGATGAGGCCCTGTGTCACCACACAAACAAAAATGAGAACATTACCCGAATGATATTTTCCATCTTTGTATAAAGAGTACGTGAAGTTTTTACCTTGTGAAGTTCAAGACAAGTATAAACAAACCACAGATAAATCCTTCATAGACACAGTGGCTGGAGGAGATAAGAGTGGACATGCGCAGTTACTTAGGAAGTGGGGTGGAGTCTCCAGTAGGGGAGGGAAGGAACAGGAGACCGGTACCTAAAAAGTTTGTCTAGATAATTAAACGGCCAGTCAGTCTTAATCTTGTAAAACGTTCTGCTCACCATTAGAATTACAGTCTCAGTGTGGAGACCCTGAGACCAATGTCACATGACCCGCGGGGGCATGAACACGAACTAACTGAAAACTCACGTTGAGCACACCAACAGCATAGGACTTTGCAAGCAATAGAACGTATGAAATATAGAAAAAATAATGTGCTAGTATCATGTTTCAGACCCACACTGGCCAATGGAAAAGGTACATTATTAGGTCATGGGCACAAAGGAGTTATTCCTTGGTCTTTATTTATTTTCGTATCTTCCAACTCTGTTAGGAATGAACAATGTTGCCTTAGCAACTGAAGAAAAATATATATTGGACACATCTGTTGTTTATCCTCTATCATTTCAAAACAGAATTTGGTGTTGCTGGCATGCACAGTGACCCTTAATTTAATGAATGTACACAGTTTTCACAGACTTGCTATAAAAAGATCTGTCTAAATTAGTTTTCAGGATTTGAGATTAAATGGAGAAAGAAATATCCAATGCTAATGGAATGCATTACCATCATAACCGCCTGATTAAAACTGAGATGTTTACATAATGAGACCTGATCCAGAAAGCTGCCAAAATGCACTTCCCGTACACAGTAAACAATAACAATAAACATTAAGAAACATCCATTAGCATTAGGACATAGCTGATTTGGCTGCTTGTCAGGTTTCATGCTGAGTACTTCACTGGCTCATTTAGTACATCATGATCATTCCACTGTCCATCGATTAAGCCATATTCAAACTAAGCTGCAGCTCACTTCAGTGATCTAACTATAACCAAGTCCACTATTCCCTAATACATTTATTTTACATGGGAAGGGGCAAAAAAAAAAAAAAAAAGGAATTTATCTGGATGATCACACTGCTGAAGATTTAATCTGGACATGCAGATTAAATATTCTAATTACATCGTTGCATATAGGAAACAGAGACTGAGAGGCAGCTAAACTTTTACAAAATTCCATACCTGTTAATTAGTAGGGCACGAAAGCTAAGGCCAGGAATGCAAACGTGTAATCCAAGCACCGGGCAGCTGAGGCAGCAGGGTAGCAGCGTCAAGACCAACATTTGCTATACATCGAGATCCAGACCAGCATGATGTATTCATCTCAGGAAAGCAAAAAGCAGTAACAAAACAATCAAAATTAAAAAAAAAAAATCATTGCTTGTGGGTTTTTGATATTGGGTCTCATGCCAGTCAGTATGACCTCAAAGTATCTCAGTTCAAGGGTGAGTCTGAACTTCTGACCGCCCCATGTCCACCTCCCAAGTAACGGATTTCGTAGGCTGGGGCAGCCAATGCCGGCTAATGCTTGTGTTTTACCCTGAGAACTCTGCTCTGTACTTCAGTTCCATGTAAATGATGTACCTTTCAGCATACGCTCATTTTGACAAGCTTTGTGTTTTAAATTGAGACCGAATTCATTGAAAGTTGTTGATTTCTGATTCATCTTATTCTAGATACATTTTTCTACTGTTGTTTTCTTTTTGCTTCATTTATTTGATATTTGGTCTCTTCTTGGCTCCTTTCTGTTGACTATTATCCCCAAACTAAATGCTATTTTAAGGATGCACGTGCTTCTCTGTGTGTGTGTGTGAACGTGTGAATGCAGGTGCACGCGCACATCTGTGCTCACACACGTGAAGCTTAAAGTACAACCAAACTTAGGTGCCATTGTTAAGGTGCCATCCACATAGTTTCTTATTATTTTGCTTTGTTTAAAGACAGGTCTCTTACTGGCTTGGGATTTGCTAGGCTTGCTGTCCAATGAGATCTTCGGTGTGGTTCTCCAGAACTAGGATTGCCGGCACATGTCACCACACATGACTGTTTTAATGAGGGAGTTGGCGATCAAACTCAGGTCTTCATGCTTGCAGAGCAATCACGCTATTGACTCAACTGTCTCCCCAACTCCTCTTATTATTTTAATTAATAGAAATTGTAGCATTTTCTTCATTATCAAAATTTAATGTTTTAGTGCTTTCACTCAGTTGCTAGGTAAACAATCTGTTTTAGTTTTTTGATACTTTACTAATTTTGTCAAGACATCTTGATAAAAATTGTCTGGTCTTACCTGTGTGTTTGGAACTTTGAGGACCTAAGAACTTTTGTGCATTTATGGATATTTTGTTGTTCTGGAGGAATGTTTGAAAGTCAAAATGGGGTTTATTCTGACAGGACTCACATTCTTTTTAAGTAGTGTACTTTCTTTTATTCTTGTTTCAAAAATATTGGCACTTCTGTCACTGAATTCTTAAGTATAATAATTTTTCTTGCCTTTAAGTGTTAATATTATGACCAGGATCCTCTGATAACTCATGACATTGACTTTCCAAATTTTAAGATACAATTTATAAATGCCAATTGATGTAACCATCATGAAAACATTTGTCAGATAAGACAGGATCAGGACCTCTAGAATACCTTTAGTTCAGAAAAATACTTTTAGTTGCATTAAAACCAACTTGCAAAACACAGTTCAACTGGAGATTTAATTATTTCCCACCAGTTGAGCTGATATTAAATAAACTCAGAGTTAGTGACCTTCTCTGATGAACATGTTACAAAAGCAGTATTTTCTCCTTGACCTATTACTACACCTTTGTTTAGCAGGCCACAGTCATGAAAATTCAAATAAAAAGTGACTTTGAATGGTATTCAGTCTCAGTTACTTAGAATTTGTGGGAACGGGTTTAGAATAAAATATTATTATCAATTATAATAATCATGAGAACTTAAACATAGTTAACTCATATGAAATAATCATTGTCTATTGATTCACTTTATTTTCCAAAGTAATCACATGAATGGTTAGATGTAGTTTCATGGCAAAGTAGTTACATGATCAGATTTGATAATCTAATATTTTTATAGCAGAATTTAATTTGATAAATCAAAACTGTAAACAGGGCCACTGTAGAAATGTCACAATTGAAAGTAAATTTTATTTCAAAAAGGAGATTAGAAATTCCTCAGGCCTGGCAGGATCAGAGGCCTCGAGTTTCAGCTGAGTAGACAGAGATCCTCCTGGAGTGAGGAACATGAAGTAGAGGCTGATGGTCGTGATAAAAGTAGAAATAGCACAAGCGATTAATGCCCCTGGATTACACAAGCAAGACCGTAGAAGCAGAGTGAAAAACAGTGTTTCTTAAGGGGCTGTGGAAGAATAACAAGACAATGAAGAGCTGTTGTCAGTGTGTTTTCTCAGCTGGAGTGAAGGAATGAGTGTAGAGTTCAGACGTGTGGTAGTTTGATGACTAACAACTCTGTGCATTGACAATGAGGTAGGATAACAAAGCTGACACCAAATGTTCAAAAGTTGTACCAAAGCTTTAGAAACATCAAAACTTGTGTTATACAATACTGCGTAGCTGTTACCTAGATTCATGTTCTTGAAATGTTTTAGTTGTGTATGCGCTTGCTTTGCCTGCACGTATGTCTATGAGCTAACTGCATGCATGTCTGGTGCCTTCGGAGGATAGAGAGAGTATTGCATTCCTTGGAACTAGAGTCACAGCTGGTTGTGAGCCATCATGTGGGTTTTGGGAATTGAACCCTGCTCTTTCGGAAGGGCAGCCAGTGTTAAACTGGTAAGCCATCTTCCCAACTTTTTAGTTTCAGATTTTTAAGGTTCAGGGGCTTGTATTCAGCTGTGGTCTAACAGCGTTAAATGGAAAAATTTCAGAAACAGGGAATGTATAATTTTAACCTATGGGATATTCTGAATAGCTGTGCGGGAACCTGCACTGGTAGGCACACTATTTATTAATTGACTGTAGTGGTATTGATGAAGGGACTTGAGAGTGACAGGACCTTTAACAGATCAATTTTGCATGACCCAAGAACAGTAGGATGCCAGACACTCACAGTCATTGAACACAGACCTTGGGCAGTGGCTCCGAGTTTGTTTCATACCAGTGAAAGTTAAAGATGCAGACCCTGGTAGGAGCATTGCGTGGCAGAAGCAGGCTTTAATAAGTGTGATTACAGAAACGCGAGCTGTTCATAAGAAGTGAGAGAAACCTCTGAGGTGCCACATGTTTCTAATACAGGAGAAGCTATTAAATCAATGGAAAAACTATACTAAGGCCAATATCATCTTGCTTAAATTTGGTTAATCCTTGATGTCATCATGGATCAGTCTGGTAGAGAGGCCACGGGGTCTATGCCTATTCCTTTATCCCAAACAAAGAAGAGATCACGTGTTGTCCATGTGCTGCTGCATGATGTGTGAGCAAGTTGCACATTGCAGTTGTCATGACAAGCCCTTCCCCTCAGTGAGCATTAATGACTGCATCAGTATTACAGAGGTTGTGTTCAAAAAACTGTATTTTACTCCTCGTTACTTAAAAGATTCATGATGCTGGTAACTCAGACAGGCCAAAGATAAGCTGTAGAGTACATATTTTAAGTGACAAAGTGAACATTATTGAATTAACAAAGAAACAAAAAAATCTGTGTTGAGGCCCTTAGGTAAGTTCTTAGTTAATATAGAAAAGGCATGGCGGCATAGAGTTCCACATTATCTTCTGTTCCAGCTTCCATCTGGGGTCTTAGAACCATTTCCTCAGCAAGGTAGGCTAGTGCACATGTCTTATCCTAATAAAAATTTTCTGGTAAAAGGTAAATCTCATTGAATCATACAAGATATTCTATTATACAGGAACAGGTATTTTTCTCTACACACGAAAAAAAAAATATTCTTACATCTCCTCCGGGTCATTACTGTGTTAGGGCTCCAGCGGTCGGAGAATTCCAGGCTTATAAATAAATAAATTGCCAGTTTCATTGGCAAAAATGGCTACCACAGACAGCTGGACTTGTAGAAGCAATCGGGAGGTCATGACTAGTGAGCAAGGTTCTTGACAGATATTCACTCCCTAAACACCACATCTAGTTGTTTTATGTTTCACTAACCATGAAATATACAATGTGAATAATTTCTTCTTATTACCTCCAAAAATATGGTCTCAAGGCAGAGCTGGGCATCTTCAGATCAGTGACACAATCATCAGGCTACAGTGTGCACTGATGTGGTAAAACTCAAGTTAATGCCACGGTGCTCCCACACAGAGACTTTGACAGTGAAAGTGACATTCCTCAGTCATCTTACCCTGTTCTTGGGGCATGTGGAAATCACTGAAAAGAGTATATATCGAAAACCTTTTCACTTCCATAACTAATCTGTGAATCATAGGATCAATTCTAACCCCTGAAGTTCCTGGGAGTATCTGTTGTTGTTCAGTCAACCATAGAACTGTTATGCCAGGTTCACGGGACCCTCAGAGACCACCAGGAGATGACTCGATGCAATTGCAAGAGAGCTTTATTACGAGAGCGATCGAACTCGGGACCCAAGTCTCACTGGCGCAGCAGTAGAGAAGTGGGACCCCGAGCTCTGAGTGAACAGGATTTTTAAAGGAAAAGTCTGTGAGCCGGGGGTTTCCATGGCAGCAAGCAGGGGGGCACAAGTCTTGGCGTTACAGAATTGGGTGAAGTTTAGCAGGGCGGGGTAACCTTTTCTGAGGCACATAATAAGGCATATAATCACAATGGCTATTTTTCTAAACCATATCTGAAACATTGGGGAGAATTTTCCCACCCGATTCTCAACCGATTCCCATTGATTATTGCCAGGGAGTTTGTCTCTATTTTCTATGAAGCATTTATTCTGTTATATTTCCTGGAGGCTGTTGCTAGGAAAGTTAACTTTGTTTTCTGCCAGATGTACATTAGGTGATATTTCCTGGTACCTGAATTCAGTTCCCAGTCAAGATCTTTATTTCAAAATGGAGTTATATTCAGGCTATCTTAAGCTCTTCAGAACTTCATTTTGTCAAAATTCTGTTCAATATTATGTATTTTAAGCCATTAAAACTCTTCATTTAGTTTTCCTTATATAAGGCTATACTGAAAATAAATCAAAACTAGGCACATACACCACACCTCACAATGGTCAAAATGACTACACTTTTCCCTTTCCTTTTAGCTCTAGAAGGACATATGTTTTCAGTTAATGGAAACCTGGTTAAATTCCTACCTGGGGAAGTACATTTTGGTGATGCATACTTTCTGAAGCTTTCAATTCGTAGGACTCACACAAATACAACTTCATTCCAGGCTACTTAGAAGCTGGCACCCGGTGCTTTTCACCCAGATTTATATTCTGGGTCTGTTCAAACTTGGTGGTTTCTTTTATATGAGGTGAGACGTTGGCTTTAGTCTTGTCATGACTTTGATCTTGCATTCTTCCTTTTTTTTTTTTTTAAAAAAAAAAGAAGTCTAGTTCTCTTGGAATTTAGATATTTCAAAGAGTCTGGATTTCTATAAATACCTTTCTTTTGATTTCAACTTCAGATTTTGAAAAAAGTTCAGTACATGGTTGAGATTTTGAACTTAATTTTTGTTCTTAAGAAAAAAAAAAACTCAGATGTTTTTGTTTGTGTCTTCCCTGGTGATGGGAAGTTTGCCTCACTGAAGAATTCACTTTTCTGGTTTAAAACTTATTGAACAATAATCAGAGTAGAAATACTCGAGTCACTGTAATTTTGTCAAATAATTGATCCAAGTGACAATGAATACTACTGAATTTAATATTTATGAGTTAGGTTCTTCAGAGCAGTAGACCCAGTATAATTCACATAGTATTTTACTGAATGCATATTCAGCTTGTGTATAACCATGATCTGAGAGGATTTATTAGGTTGGCTGGAAATCCTCCCATGTATAAACATTTAGGTTAGAAAGCCGGGGCTTTACAGTGGGCTGCTTAGTCTGAGAATCCAGAAGCCCCAGGACAAGAGGCTAAAGGAGGAACAGCCACCAAAGAGTGGGTAGTCTCTGTTCAAAGACCAAAGAATCTGGAGACTGATGTGCAGAAGTAATGGCCTCAGAAAATGTACTTGCTAGATGAGAATGGTTACAATCCCCCCTCATTCCTCTTTCTGTTTCTTCTGAAAACTCAGCTTATTAGATGTTTCTGTATACACTCAGGGAGCCTTTTCTTATTTGTGTGCTGACCCGCTTACCAGGCTTCTCTGGAAGGATCCAAAGGTCAGCCAGAAGTGTTTATTAGTGGTCTAGGTATCTCCGAGTGCAGTCAAGTTGACAACAAGGATTAACTATCACATGAAGGCTACAGTTGAAATGCAGAATATTAAATAATATAGAAATTATGAAATTTAGCAGACTAGAAAGGTCTGAATTGAAAATATGCCATAGCATTAAAATGATATACTGGTTGTTTGAATTCTTTCCTGGTCTAATGAATTTTTAAAAATAATCTCCTGGACACAATATTCTGCCATAGTAACTTAAGTTTTAGTGGATGGTGTAGAGGTATTTTAATTCAGAACAAGACTGTTTTGGCAAGAGATCACATCCAAAGATCTTCTAGGTCTGTGTGACCCAGCTGGAATGCAAACACACCTTTAAACCAGGAGACAGAGGCAAGCATATCTGAGTTCAAGGCCATCCTGGTTTAGAGCAAGTTTCAGATAAAGAAAAGCTTAGGTCCATGGGTGGTGGCACATGCCTTTAATCCCAAACAATGAAGATTGAATTAGTTGTAGAACAAAGCACCCATGTTTGAAAGTGATGTCTAATTGAGTGGCAGAAACAGTGACAAATCAGAGAAAGACTTGAAAGAATAGGATATGCCCAACTCTTATAAGAACAGAGAGGAAAGCAAAGCTACTTAAGGGGCAATGCAGAGATTGTGAGGAGGCAGTTTTCCTGGGATAGAGAGACAAGTTGTGAGAGAACTCAGGTGAAGACTGAAATGAGCCAGAGAATGAGAAGGAGCCAGGAGATTAGAGATTTCTTGAGTTAGTTTGAGGTCAAGCAGAGCCATTCAGAGGCCAAGAGAAAAGCCAGATTGAATAAGTTAGTTGGGAGAGGAGTTTGACTCAGAACAGCTGAGTTGCACCAGCCAGCCCAGAGCTCAGTAGGAACAAGTAAGGGTGAGCTTATTAAGAAATAGGTCTTAGAGGCTGAAAACATTCTAGGCCTAGGTTAGATTGTAAAGGGTAGAAGCTTCCAGGACTAGGCCTAGGTTAGCAGATAGAGGCAGTAAGGTTTCAGCCTCTGAGACAACAACTGGAACAGGCAAATAAAAGTTGCTTTTACAGGATGATATTTTTAAATATTTTTTATTTTTTTGTATTAATTACAGGTTATTTACTTTGTATCCTAGCTGTTGCCCCCTCTCTTATTCCCTCCCAATCCCATCTACCCTCCCTCATTTCCTTCCAAGCTGCAGACACTGTATTCAAAGTTTATTTTCCTGTCTCCTTTTCTCCTATTTTGTTTTCCTGTTGTTTTGATTGGATGAGTTCTGTGAATCTATACAGGGTTACTATATATATTCCCCCTGTCATATTTTCTATGCTGCATATACAATAAAAATCTACTTTTAGTGCTTTATGTTTTTTTACTTTTTATTTTCTTTATTTTTATTTTTTAATTTTTTTATTAATTATACTTTATTCACTTTGTATCCCCTCTGTAGCTCCCTTCCTTCCCCCCTTCCAATCCTTCCCTTCTTCCCTCTTCACAGGATGACATTTTTAACATGCTCTGGAAAAGTCTTTTACTTAGTCAACTGAACTTGCCAGGAGAATTTAAGCCACAAACAACACTGTCACCCTGGAGGCAACTTATAAAAGTGTATCATAAACGGTCTTTGAGTTTCCTAGGCTGGAATAGCTTTTGCTTCTACTGGGCTGGCACTAGTTGGGTTTTATTAAGGTAAACTTTGTCTCTTTGAGTTTCCCAGTTAACTTTTGCATTTCAGGTGTATGCTTGGTCATTTTGACCTCTAAGGAACTCACTGAAGCAAGGCAGCCTAATTACATTCTCCTAAAGAGTATGCTTTAGGCAGCTCATCAAATCAGTGATATCAAGCTATGGTTAAAAACTGATCACCTCCCCCTGAGGGGGAACAACCTTACCAGGCCACAGAGAAAGACAGTGTAGCTACTCCTGATGAGACCTGATAGACTAGGATCAGAAGGAAGGAAAGGAAGATCTCCCCTATCAGTGGACTTGGGGAGGGACATGCGTGGAGAAAGCGGAGGGAGGGTGGGATTGGGAGGGAAGGAGGGAAGAGGCCATGGGGGGGATACAAAATGAATAAAGTGTAATTAATAAAAATTAAAATAAAAAATGGAAAAAATATGATTGTTGTCTTTTCAATTCCTGTCTTCTGACATATGGAATCACTCTGCCCATTGGAAACTTAACGGTCACATCAAGATGAAGTATTAGTCCCTAAGCCAAACACACGTGTCTCTGCAAGTAGTTGATTTCTTGGATTCTAGTTACACTGTGTAAATTGTTCAAGGGCAATGCTGCGTTCCTTCACAGAGACATCAGCATTTATGGTCAACTCTACCAGCAATACTCAGATATTTTGCAGTATCTTAATAGGGAGGGGTGGCAGATATGACGTGTCAAATGTTATTACAGACTGCTCAAGCTCAGGTAATCTACTAGATAAAAGCGTTTGTTTGGCTCAAACTCCTAGAGGCCAAGGCAACACTAACTGCCACCCCTGCTTATTCAGACATCAAGCCTTCATAACACAGCCTCGCCTCCCCCAGTTATTAGGACTTCATCCCCGGACTGCAATTACGTGCTGTCTCCCCTGGTCCTGAATTATATCACTGAAAACCACTTGGATCTCCCACAGGACAACAGACACTTGAATTGGTAAGGGAAACATCTGAGTTTCTTGAGAGACCACTTTTCAAAACCATTGGAGAAATTATCAATGTAAAGATGTAGGAAACAAGATCAGAAAATTAAGTTGGGGAAAGAACTATACCAATTGAACACACAATTCCATTACTTGAAATGAACGTAGTAAGGATGGGTGCTGATTTGCACGAACCTGGTTTCATTGACACTAACTCACTGCAGACCTAATCTTAGCTGCTGCAGTGCCTTGCACCTGGGTTCACTATAGTTACTTAACCTTCCTCATTGTTAATGAGCTGCTGAATGTAATTAAAATAAACTCTGGGTTGATATATGTACGGGAAGTCTTTTTTAATTTCATATTATTCTCTTGGACACATTGTAGAAGTGGACAATTGGGTTGAGAAGTAGGAAAATACTTTTTTAATTAATTAATTAATTTTTATTAATTACACTTTATTCACTTGTATCCCCCCTGTGGTTCCCTCCCTCCTCCTGTCCAAATTCCTCCCTTCCTCCACCCTCTGAACGCATGCCCCTCCTCAAGTCCACTGATAGGGGAGGTCTTCTTTTCCTTCCTTCTGATCCTAGTCAATTAGGTCTCATCCGGAGAGGCTGCATTGTCCTCTTCTGTGGCCTGGTAATGCTGCTTTCCCCTGAGGGGGAGGTGATTAAAGAGCAGGCCAATCAGTTCATGTCAGAGACAGTCCCTCTTCTCATTACTAAGGGACCCACTTGGCTACTGAACTGCCATGGGCTACATCTGTGCAGGGTTAGGTTATCTCCATGCATTGTCCTTGGTTGGTGTATCAGTCTCAGGAAAATACTTTTGACTTTTGTTGTCTGTTGCTGCGTGGTTTCGTAGAAGAGTCTGTAAAAGTTTATGTTAAATCTCATCAGAGATATTTTTTTTTTCCATTTCAATTTGTCTCCCAAACTGCATGGGATCTTACTAGCAAGACATGTGTGCTGAGGCTGCCGCAGCTCCAGTTTGGAGTTTAAAGTACACACACTGGGGAGGTCAAAGTTATGTCTTACTTTTGCCATGTACCTAAACTTGAACATTAGTTTGGTTTTTTTTTTTTTTTTTCAATTTTTTCTCATCTGTCAGATAGAAGTAATGTCTACTTTTCTGTTTTTTTCTCATAGCATATAGTATTAACCAAATATTAACAAGAATTTTGGAAAGTATAAAATATTGCAATCAGTATTAATTTCATTAGAATAAAAACCAAAGAAGAAATTTATCCTATTCAAAGCCCTGTGAATTGGTAGTTCAATATATTAGATTTATGTAATCAGATATTTGAATTATAGCAGAAGAAAAATTGATCTATGCTCCCACAGAACTTTGGGCTGATTCAATTTTCTTGCATACAGCAGTATTTGCTCATTTTTATCTATCATATTGTATTATTTTAGGAGTTTCAATATTTCAGGACAGCTTAGATTTGTACTGAGGTATCTACTGGTATAATAATTTGAAAGAAGGGAATATAAACTTATCCAGCTGTCAGAAAGTTTTTATGTTTTGACTAAGAAAGGGAGTAGAATAAATGTTTATAAAGGTACAGCATAAACTAAGTGTATTGATTAAAAGAAATGAGCATGATGTTTGGTAAAAAGAGATTCTTTTTTTTTCCCCATAAAAATGAAAAGGATATTAGCATAGTCTTTTAAGTTGAGCATTTTGTTTGTTTAGGAAAAACTTCTTTCTTAAATTATTGACATGAAATAAATAATTATGTGGTTGATGTACCCGATGCAGAAGAGAATAGTGAATGGAATGCTGGAACGTTTATGACTGAGACTAATGAGAATATTTATCTGAAACCAATGAAGAGATGAGGGCTCTGAAGCTGTGCTGCAAGACGTAAGAAGCCAGCCCAGGAAGAGATATGGGAAAAGCTTCCAGCATTGAAGGATAAAGGTGGCCCTGCTGCATGAAGAGAGTGGGCTAAGGCTATGAAGTCCTGTCCTTAGCTCACAGGGGAAGGACTGAAAGGTAGCCAAGGGCTTCAGCTGTATTGGTAGGAGATGAATCTCACTAGGTTAGTGGGCTCTTAAAGAGTAGAACTTAAGCGTAGTAAACAAAACAATCGAATAGACAAAATGTAAAATCCAAATTGGAAACAAAATAAAAGTATATAATTTGGAGTGATCAGAATACTGTAAAACCAAGGTCAGATCCCAAAAGACTAGAAAACTTTTTGTTAGTCTTGGTGGGAAACATGTTTTAGATATTTTTGGTGTAAGACAAGCAAAGCAAATGATGAGTGAATGCAAAAAAGAAAATTAATTTTGTGTGTAGACACAAGCTTCTGTGATCATGTATTTATTTTCAATGGAAGGGCTAAACTAGTTAGATATTTTGCCAACATGTTCTGTGACTATTTAAAAGATATGTGCTGCTGAAGTTAGAAGATGTGTGTTCATGAAGGCGGAATCAGGAGATAAATAGATTTATGAGTGTATGTGTCACCCCGAGGGAATGTAGAGGTATATTTCTCAAAGACCAGAAATCAATTAAGTGAGTAATCTTTGTATTTTTTGCTACAACCCATCATGTCTCAAAGCCTCAGCTGAGCATAGGCAGAGAGTGCCATATTAAGCTGGAAATTCCTATAATAATTGGAACTGGTCAGGAGGGCCCCGTCTGTTAAATAATGAAGCCAAAACCAATCCTTCAGAAGTCATAAAAGTGTGCAAAGAAGTGGCATATTTAATTAACTACAAACGCCTCATTTGGAAATTACAGATGGCAACTGTGTTGTTTTAGGCTGTTATCTTAGTTTTATGCCCTCAGCTTCTGGGCTGGAGGCATTCACATATCTAAATTCAACTTGTGAGCTGGGGGCATCCACCCTTCCACACTCAGCTCATGGGCTGTGGAGTGTCCTCTGTAGGTCCTCATTACCTCCTTGTCAGCTTCATGGAAGGTGGAGTAGGAAGGATTTTCTCCTTTCTTAGGGTATATTCTTATCTCCTATTTTAATGAGTATACTTGGGAACACTTTTGGCTCAGGTAGAGGCCAGTCCTTCCCAAAGCCTTTAAGAATATTATAGACTCTTCACTTTCACTCCCAGCTGGGTAACTCATAGACATAGGGAACAGGAAACTTCATTCTTGTCTCAGGAATACAATTGCTGGTGTCACCAACTACCAAGCTTCTATATCACCAAGGGCCACAAGCTTCTCCATTTGCTCTTCTAGCTATAGGTCCTGTCGTTTGCCCTCTACTTGCACTTTCAGCCCTTTATCTCTTTCTCAGTTATCAGTTTTTGAACAGGCTAACAATTGTTAGGTATCTAAAGAAAGAACAGAATAAAAGATTTCAACAATTTAAGACCAGTATAGGCACGAAAAAGAGAAAGAAAGTAATTTGATAATTATGGAAAAGAGAAAGCAATGATATTGACTAAAATGTAGGACAGCAGTAAGTGAAGGTATGAGCTTAATGAAACCTGCAAATAAAAGTTACTTTGGCCACCTTCCCCTCCAAATTGCATAGTATTTGTGATACATAAACATACATAAAAGTTCGAGAGAAAAAAATGTATAGAAAATGACAGACATTACATAAGTGATAAGGGAAGTTGCCTTGAGCAAGGCTCCCCCAGAACCCTTGCGAGGAATGGGAAGAACTGACATGAATAACTTAACACTGGGGAGAAATGTGCAGGATGTTATTAGCATCGCCAAAGTCTTGATTCAAGGGTTAAAGACAATAAACAGTGAAGCCCCTGGTGTCCCTTGCAGAATCAACCCTTAGCTTTTTCTTGTTTCCCTCTGGTTTAAAATAAGTGACATTAATGACTTTGTAATAAGATAACTGAGCTGAAAAGATAAAATTTGTTTATTTATGTTGTGAGTAAGAACACCATTTATGAAGAATTTTATGACAGAACTTAAGATTGAGCTCTGTGTTCGGGCTGAGTCAAAGGATGTGATGTTGCTTTGGATTGGATGCTATCATGGAACAATTTTAGCACTGGGTTTCCTCAGTCCATCCACTAAAATAAAGCAGAGAAGAGTACTATGATGTCATAATTAACAACCACTCAGCCATTATTCCTATTAGACAAAAGTGTAAATCCAATATTTTAAAAAATTACATAGTACTCATTTTTGGATTAGTCTCTCAGTATGACCTTCTCTGGTGTGGTTATTCTAGAGGAACACTGTTCGATGGGGGAACACAGATGAAAACATTGAGATAGACAACCACAGTTTTTTTTTAATGAAGGGAAATTCTGGGGACCCAGGAGATGGTTCAGTGGATAAAAGTGCTTGGAAGTGGGATGATCTGAATTCAATGTCTTGGATTTACATGAGGGAGGAAAGAACTAACTCCTGAAAGTTGTCCAGTAACTTGTACATACATGTGTCAATTACACAAAATAAACATAATAAAATAAGAGAAGAGCAAGGTGATATGAATGGGAGGATAAGGAAGATGAAAATTTGAGGGGGGGCGAGGGGTGGAAGAGTAGAGCACAAGAGATAGAGCAGGGATAACTAACACTAAGGACCTTTCTAAAAGCCAAATGAAAATATACTAATTGTACTATTTTATAAACTCTCTCTCTCTCTCTCTCTCTCTCTCTCTCTCTCACACACACACACACACACACACACACACACACGAGTTTACTTGGAATTTCCCTACACAGTGATTACGCTCATCTCAAAAGCCATAGGTTGCCAAATAAAAACCTCCGTTTTAGGTGTTGGATACCTCTTCTCTGGTTGTTATTCAGGAGTGTCCCATTAGACTATTGCCATTACTATTGTTTGCCCATAAAAAACTTGTTGGCAAGATTCTGCTGTAAAAAGCAAACAAACAAACAAACAAACAAACAAAACAATGCACTCTTTGGTCACAAGAGATGGAAAAATCAAGTTGGTGGTGACTCAGAAGTCTCCTCAATGCTGGATAGCTCACATAATGCTGGAAGGTAGAACAATAATGACAGACATGACAAGATATGTCCAGGATGAAAAAGTGGCATGGGTGTGATATGGGTAACTAGCCAAATTCTCATTGGATTTAAGACCTACTTTATAGGCAGAAACATATTCCTTGTACTATGGATCTAGTCACAAACTTATGAACTCATAGGCTACAAGGGTGGACTTTTTATTGTTGTTTTGCTAAATGGATATAGACTCAACCTACTCTCTACATTTAGATCTCTCTAGCCATAGATTAATGTACCTCCCAGACTTCCTCACATAAGGAAATCTGAACAGTGGAATGTTCAGAAACTCTCAACTGGTCAAGCTTTAGAGAAATAGTATCAGTGAAACATTCAACCACTGATGGGCATCTATTTTTACACATCCTCCCCCAACGTTCAAAAAACATATCAGACAAGGAAGGTGAAAGATTTTTATAGGCAGAGATTAGGGAGGATTGAAGCCAGTAACCTGGACCTGATAGGACTGTTGTACTCATGAATGCATAGCAATTGTGGTGGCCTACAGAAGGGCCTCACAATATCAAACCAGGCAACCTTCCAGCATGGAGTGGGCAGGGGTTCATGAGCCCCCATTCATAGCTGAAGAGCTGTAGACGGTTGATGGCTTCTAGGGGAGAGACAGCTAGGTTTGTTAAGGGTGTTAGTCCTACAATGTTGACCACACTCTAGTGGAAGGTCCTACCACCAGGTATAGATGGGCAGTACAGATTGAGTTCAATGGGTTATTAACAACAGCAACAACAACAACAAAATGATAAAAGGAAGTTCGGAGAGTTGAGGGTAGGTGGAGGCCGTGGGAGAAGTTAGTGGAAAAAGTGAAAATGAATATGATCAAATATTTGTATATATGTATGAAATTCTCTAAAAGTTACTAAAATATTATATTGTTTTTAAATGAGAAGAATATATATTACAATATAATATACAATATATTAGAGATAAGCATATCAGGTAGTAATAATAAAATGTAAATTATCTTTTCTGCATGAAGAAATACTGTCTACAGCAAATATAAAGGACTCAAATATAAATGCAATGAAAAAGGGGGAAATTGTTAATTCTCCCCACTAGACATAAGAAAAGAAACACATTCACATCTCAATGAATATATTTTTCAAGACTTATAAATTCTTTATTTCTAAAATAGATGAGAATTGTTTTAAAAAGCCAAAAGATTCCTTCACCACTGCGTTGGCCCAGGCTTGCCTTTCTTGAGGTCCTGGTTGCCATCTCTGGGAGGAGTTATCAACACAGAGGAAAGTTTCTTTTCCCCTCTTTGGTGACCTATATTTTGGGTGCCTCATACTTAGTGGCAAAACTTCTTTCTGTCATAAAGACATGAGAAACTTAATATTCCTCAAGATGAAGTCAATTAACTATGACTGATAGTCACTCCAATTACAAGGTGAGTCTAGGATGGACTTTATGACAAATGGCACTGTCAAGTCCTGTCACTAGAGGACTAATTACTGTTTATCTGGAGAACATGTGGGTAATGAGTTGTGTCTCCTTGGCCATATTAAGAGGGGTGTTCCTATATGTCTTAACATCTTTCACAGTTTGTCTCTATTATATACCTACATTCTAGTTTAATATTTACTTATAAATTATGCAGGTATAGTCAGCGCTTCAGAAGTGGAGGTTTGATGATCAATACATTCTGGTTTACATTATAATATTCTATCTGTCTATTGGTTTATCTGGTTCTAATCTGTCATATCATATCTATCTATCTATCTATCTATCTATCTATCTATCTATCTATCTATCTACCTATCTATCTATTTACCTGTCATCTATCATCTATATCATCTGTCAAAGAAGCAACAAATGTGGAGGAGTTTCACCATCACCCAGTTCCCACTTCAGCCTTCTTTCAGAAAATCACTCTTTGCCATCTAAAGAATATATATTTAGGTATTCATAGTCATACTTTGAATAAAGACTGCAAGTAAGAATATTAAGTAAGATGCTGCTGTCCTTCAATTCATCTTTCAGGCTATACATGCAACCTGAGAAGATCTGTTCTCTATGTGGTCCAGTGCTGGTATTGTCATGGACCTTTTCACCCCAACTTCTTTGTAGTCAGATGAGCATTGTCTCTTGCTTTGATAAAACATATTGATCAAAAGCAACTCAAAGAATAAAAGCTGTATTTTATCTTATAGCTTTTGTTCTAGCATCAAGGGAAGTCAGGGTAAAAACTCAAAGCAGGAATCTGGAGGCAGGAGCTGAAGTAGAAGCTGTGGTGTAATGCTGCTTACTAGAGTACTCCTCATGGCTTGCTCAGCCCATTTCTTATACAATTTAGTACCACTCTCCGAAGGATGGCACTACCCACAGCAATGTGCCTTCCCTCATCAATCATTCATCAAGATAGACTTACCTACAGTTCAATCTTACAGAAGTATTTTCTCAGTTAAGATTCTCTCTTTCTACATATGTATAGGTTTGAGTAAAAAGTAAAAAACAAAAACAGAGGGGTGGAATCCAAGATAGTGGGGCTGGGAGGACACTGTGTCTCATGAGCAGGACAGTAGTGACTGCACAGTGACTAACAGACCTAACTCTGGACCCTAAAACACCAGTGATTGTGTTTCTCAGGCTCCAGACTATAGCCTTCTGCCACATTCATGAGTGCTGCGCTGGCCTGCCACTAATTACCCCTCAGGTGCTTGGGCACAGAGCTCTAACCTCAGACCTATAGAAGCCTGGGATCTATGGAATCAGCCCCCAGAAACTGCTCCAAGGCACAGTCAGTATCCCTAGCCAAACTGACCAAACCAAGGGGCTCCCAGGTTCTTCAAGAGGGCTGCGCCCAGCAAACACAATGTAACAGCAGCAGCAGCAGCTCATTAAATTCAGAGCAAGAAATCCAGTGGCAGTGCAGCTGTTTCCAGGACTTCTCCTGGTGAGAAGACAGCACCCCTGACTACCAATGACCACAGTTACCACACAGGTCCATAGGCCTAAGGTGAGCTGTGGCAATTCCTGAGAAGCACCTGCCATTCGGTGACCATACCCAAAAAGCTGATGAGACCTCCTTCTGGAAAAACCATATTCCTGCCAAAGGGATTCTCCCCACTCCAGGATTCTAGCATGCACAAGAAACTAAAAGCCAATACCTGAGACAGCCAGGTGGATAGAAGCCATTGTCAAAGCACAACCAACAAAATCCAAAACAATATGGCATCTCCAAAACCCAGGGGCAAGTAGCCCTGGACACCCTATCATAAGTGAAATTCAAGAAGACGAGCTTACATCTATGCTTGTGAAGAGGATAATGAAGGAAAGAAGTAAAATGTGTAAAGAAATAGAGGAAGATAAAGTCAAACAGATTATGGCCATCTGTAAAGAAATAGAGAAAGATAAGGTCAATCAAATTAGGGCCATCTGTAAAGAAATACAGGAAGATGCAGCCAAACAGTATGTGGCCTTCACAAAGGAAATAATTAAATCACTGAAAGAAATAAAAGAAACAGAGGAATGTTCAAAAAAACAGGTGGAGAAATTGAAGGAAAACCAGAAAAATACAGTCAGACAGGTGAAGAAAATAAAAAAAACAGCTCAACATCTGAAGATAGAATTGGAAAAATTAAAGGAAATACAAACGGAGGAAATCATGGAGAGGAAGGAGTTAGGGAAGAAAACATAACCAACAGCCTACAAGAGATGGAAGAAAGAATCTCAGGTGTGGACGATACAATAAAAGAAACTGATATATACATCAAAGAAAAAGTTAAATCTAAAAAATTCCTGACACAAACTATCCAAGAAATCCTTGACAGCACAAGAAGACAAAACCTAAGAATAATAGGAATAGAGGAAAAAGAAGATTCCCGTCTCAGTTCCCAGAAAATATTTTCAACAAAATCATAGAAGAAAATTATTCCATTTATAGGAGAGGCCTATAACCATATAAGAGACCTACAGAACACCTAATAAATTAGACTACAAAAGAAAATTCTCCTGCCACATAATAATCAAAACAGTAAGCATACAGAATAAAGAAAAAGTACTAAAAGCTGCAAGGGAAAAAGGCCAAGTAACATATAATGGCAAACCCATCAGAATCACATGTGACTTCTCAACAGAGACTATGAAAGCCTGAAGAGCCTGGACAGATATCATGTAGACCCTAAAAGAACCAAGGAGGAGAGGGTGGGACTGGGAGGGGAGGAGGGAGGGGCTTATGGGGGGATACAAAATGAATAAAGTGTAATTAATAAAAGTTAAAAAAATAAATTAAAAAATAAAGTATACTAATAAATAAAAAAAAGAACCGAGGCTACTATACTCAGCAAAACTCTCAGTAATCGTAGATAGAGAAAACAAGAAAGTCATTGACAAAACAAATTTAAACAATACCTACCCACAAATCCATTGTTACAGAAGATACTAGAAGGAAAAATACAACCCAAGAAAGGAAACCACATTCAGGAAAAAACAGGAAATTTAAAAACAAACAAACAAACAAACAAACAAAAACAACGCACTAGAGCAAAACTGAAAGTAGCCAAGCACAACAGATCTAAGAGCCACTAGTCATTAATCTCTTTCAACATCAATGGACTCAACTCTCCAATAAAAAGACACAGCCTAGCAGAATGGATACATAGACAAGACCCAACAATCTGTTGCATTCAAAAAACACATCTAAGTCCCAAAGATAGACATTGCCTGAGAGTAAAGGGCTGGAAGACGGTTTTCCAAGCAAATGGACCCAAGAAGCAAGCAGAAGTAGCCATTCTAATATCTAATGAAACATTTTCAACCAAAATTAATCAAAAGAGATGGGGTAGTTCATACTTATCAAAGAAAATTCCACCAAGAAGACATCACAATTCTGAAAATCTATGCCACATTTGTAAAAGAAACATTAATAAAACTTAAACCACACATAGATCCCCACACATTAATAGTGGGAGACTTCAATACCCCACTCTCAACAAAGGACAAGTCAACAGAACAAAAATCAAACAAAGAAACAATGACTCTAACAGAGGTCATGAATCAAATGGACCTAACAGACATCTACAGAATCTTTCACCCAAACTCAGAAGAGTGCCTTGATTCTTATGAAAGAAGGGGGAGCTAGGAAGACTTGGAGGGGACAGGTACTCCACAAGGAAAGGAACAGAACCAAAAAATCTGGGCCCAGGGGTCTTTTGTGAGACTGATACTCCAACCAAGGACCATGCATGGAGATAACCTAGAACCCCTTCACAGATGTAGCCTAATGGCAGCTCAGTACTCAAGTGGGTTCCCTAGTAATGGGAACAGGGACTGTCTCTGACATGAACTCAGTGGCTGGCTCTTCGATCACCTCCCCCTGAGGGAGGATGTGTAGCCTTACAGACCCCAGT
The DNA here is from genome assembly GCF_907164565.1 of Psammomys obesus. Lineage (NCBI taxonomy): Eukaryota > Metazoa > Chordata > Mammalia > Rodentia > Muridae > Psammomys > Psammomys obesus. The sequence continues at coordinate 3,321,293 of NW_026596120.1, forward strand.
GGACGACAATGCAGAGAGTTCTATTGAGAACTGATAGGCTAGCGTCAGATAGAAGGGGAGGAGGACCTATCCTATCAATAGACTTGGGAAGGGGTATGGGAGGAGAAAAAGGCCGGAGGGTAGGATTGGGAGGGGACAAGGAAGGAGGCTACATCTTAGACACAAAGTGAATAAATTGTAATAAATAAAAAATATAAAAAAGCAGAAAAAATTCTAATGTCATAAAATTGGAACACTATCTTGCCACTTGGGATATTATAGGGAAAGTACCAGAGGGCAGATTCGCACTTTAATGGTGTGTTACAGCAATTCATGACCTTACAAATTTTGCACATGATTACATAGCTATCGCATAGCTATTTCCTCCAAATGGAAGCATTCTGTTATACAATAATGAGGGTAAACTTTTGAAATTCAGGAAGTGAATAAAGTTTATAAGCTTCAGAAAGTAAATGACACTTATAAAGGACAAGAAGCTCCTGAAATATACAAGGCTGACAAGACCCCTCTGTGAGATTATGAAAGAGTAAGCAATTGCTGAGAACAAGAAATGACTGAATGAGGTGACTTCAAGTTTGTAGGGAGCTCTTGGGATCATCACCCATGTTGGGTGAGCTCTTTGATGAAGCCAATGGCTTAGAGTCACTGATATGACTATCAGTAACTCTTCACATGTACCCCTGTAAGTATCCCTAATAAACTCACTGGCTTACCAAACTGGACTTGTATGGAATTATTTTCTTCAGTCTGTCACTGGTGCCCTATCTAGGGTAAGCAGATGCTTATCCACGCTTCTCTATGAAAAGTCACACAACTTATGGGTGTTCACAAAGTGGGGTGCTAGGTATAGAGGTCGGTGGTCACGGAACTGGAAATTTGCTCAGCCAGAAGCCATCTGTTCTGGATCTTGCTGAATACAAATAAAAACTGAGGGGCTGTAATTCTTCCTGCTGGAAATGAGAAAAGATGTACTGTGTGTAGTTCAACATGGTTACTGGCGCCTACATAGACCATCCCACCCCAGCGGTGCTGTAGTCTCATGAACACTAACAATTATGGCCACTGGCTCACTGCCTTTCCTAAACTTTGAAAATTTTCTTGTGAGTGCAGACATGGCCATACCTTGCAGCTAAGAATTCGACTATCAGAGAGAAAAATACATTCTAGAAAGAACAATCTCCTAGCATCCCCTTCAGTACTCTTTCTCTGATGCAGGCAATACATGGAGTTATTCTGAGGAAAAATATGAAAAGAAAAAAAAAAGGTATATGAAACTTATGTAGCAATGTCTTATAAAAATTGTATTAGTGTTATAAAACTTGTCAGGAGAGCATTCACAAAGGCCATTATTAGTGTAAATATTTATATGCTGTCACAGCTTAGCAATTCGTTTCAGCGCTTACTTTGAAATTGTGTAATAATATGTTTTAAGTTTTGATTTAAATCATCAATAACCTACTTAGTGGATGGTGTTCTTTACAAAAATCTGTCCCCTTAAAAGTACACCTTTTAATTCCTTGGGGGGGGGGGTGTTAGTTAGTGTACACATTATCTAGTTTTCGTTGTATTCTGTTTTGCCTTCACCAAGAAATTAACAAAGAAGTTCTACAAGTAGGAGGGCATGTTTAAATATTAACAAGGACTTTGTGTGTTTGGAAATTTTGGAGGTAAAAATTCTTTATGTTAGGTGTACATTATAAAGAGCTTAAAAAAAAGCACATGTCCCATAAAAGAGGGGAGCTTGTATGAGGTTGGTCTAAACTGTTTGAAATGACTTTATTTAGGAGTGTATGACTTTAGTCTAGATATAGCGAAGTGCTGAATTGTGAAAAGGCAAGGGCAGCGTTACAGGTTATATAGTGTTATAGGTTTACATTTTTCCCAGGTTCAAATAGCTATCAATTAGAAAAGGAAAGTCCATTTTACTGTAAAATGTCAGAGGAGCAATTGAGAGCAGAGGAAGTCTACATTTATGGGTTGTATGGAAAGAAAGGAACAAAAAGATGGGGTTGTCTCATCTTTAATAGGGAGCAGATGGGTGTTTAGGCAAAAAGACAGGCAGGTAAATGAGACTACGAGAAGAGGGCAAGTTTGCAGGGCTGGTGGGATATCTAGGGGCACACCTGCAGATAGGGAGCCCACAAATGAGGTTTGGTAAGAGAAAAAATGCTGGGTATCGTATTTTGAGAGACACTATAAATGCATCTAAATATTAGGTAAGGTAGCAGTTATGAGCACTGCAGAGTTTCTCTCAAAATGAGATGTTAGCTTTAGATACTTATGTTAAAAATATAGACTGCTATTTCAAACTCAGATTTAAATAAGAGGAAAACAAAGAATGGATAATAAAATGTCACAAATCAGAAAGCAACTAGGTACGGTCAGCAACAATTTGTTGCCAGAATAACCCTGCAGGTGATGCTGGGTGAAGTCAAAATTCAGAGCAGAGAAATCCCCATTCAGAAAGGCAAAGAGGATGGACATCGAAGGAGGGAGAAAACAGGGAACAGGACAGGAGCCTACCACAGAGGGCCTCTGAAAGGCTCTACCGTGTAGGGTATCGAGGCAGATGCTGAGACTCATAGCCAAACTTTGGGCAGAGTGCAGGGAATCTTATGAAAGAAGTGAGAGATAGTAAGACCTGGAGAGGACAGGAGCTCCACAAGGAGAGCAACAGATCCAAAAGGTTTGGGTACAGGGGTGTTTTCTGAGACTGATACTCCAGGTAAGGACCATGCATGGAGATAGCCTAGAACCCCTATACAGATGTAGCCTATGGCAATTCAGTGTCCAAGAGGGTTTCATAATAATGAGAACAGCGACTGTCTCTGACATGAACTGATTGACCTACTCTTTAATCACCTCCCCCTGAGTGGGGAGCAGCCTTGCCAGGCCACAGAGGAAGACAATGAAGCCACTTCTGATGAGATCTGATAGACTAGGATCAGAGGGAAAGAGAGGAGAACCTCTCTTTTCAGTGGACTTGGGAAGGGGCATGGGTGGGGAAGAGGGAGGAAGGGTGGGATTGGGAGGGGAAGATAGAGGGAGCTACAGGGGGATACAAAGTGAATAAACTGTAATTAATAAAAAGAAAAATGTTAAAAATATATTGTTTACATATTCCCCACCAAAAAAAAAAATTTCAGAGCAGAGAACTCCTTCAGCTAATAAACACCTTCAGCAAAGTGGCTGGATACAAAATTAACTCAAAAAAACCTAGAAGCTCTCTTGTATACCCAAGACAAAAGGGCTGAAAAAGATATCAGGGAAACAACACCCTTCCCAATAGCCACTAATAATATAAAATAACTTGGGTTGACTCTAACCAAGCAGGTGAAAGACCTGTTTGAAAAAAATTTAAGTCTCTGAAGAAAGAAATCAAAGAAGACATAAGAAGATGGAAAGATCTCCCGTGCTCATGGGTTGGTAGGATTAACATAGTGAAAATGACCATTCTTCCAAAAGCAATCTACAGATTCAACGCAATTCCCATCAAAATACCAACACAATTCTTTACAGACCTTGAAAGTAAAAAAATTCTTAGCTTCATATGGAGAAACAAAAAACCCAGAATTTCCAAAACGATCCTGTACAACAACAGATCCTCAGGATCTCCGTACCTGATCTCAAGTTGTACTACAGAGGAATAGTAATAAAAACTGCATGGTATTGTCATAGAAACAGAAAGGTGGATCAACGGAACCAAATAGAAGACCCAGAAATAAGTCCACACACCTACGAATACCTGATTTTTTTTTTTTTTTTTTTTTTTTTTTTTTTTTTTTTTTTTTTTTTTTACAAAGAAACCAAAACCATTCAATGGAAAAAAGACAGCATCTTCAACAAATGGTGCTGGTCCAACTGGATGTCTACATGCAGAAATTTGCAAATAGATCCATACTTATTATCCTGCACAAAACTAAAGTCCAAGTGGATAAAAGACCTCAATATAAAGCCAGATACACTAAATAGGTTAGAAGAAAAAGTGGGGAAGAGCCTGGGACTCATTGGTACAGGAGACAACTTCCTGAAAAGAACACCATCAGCACAGGCTCTAAGAACAACAATCAATAAATGGAACCTCAGTGAACTGAAAAGCTTCTGTAAAGCAAAGGACACTGTCGTCAGAACAAAATGACTGCCTACAGATTGGGAAAGGATCTTCACCAACCCTACATCTGATAGAGGGCTGATATCCGGAATATATAAAGAACTAAAGAAGTTAAAAGGCAATAATTCAAGCAACCCAATTAAAAAAATTGGGATATGGAGCTGAACAGAGAATTCTCTGTAGACGAATATAGAATGGCAGAGAAACACTTAAAGAGATGCTCAATATCCTTAGCCATCAGAGATATGCAAATCAAAACGACGCTGAGATTTCACCCTACACCCATCAGAATGCCTAAGATGAAAAACTCAAGTGACAACACATGCTGGAGAGGTTGTGGAGAAAGGGGAACCCTCCTCCATTGCTGGTGGGAATGTAAACTTGTACAACCACTTTGGAAATCATTCTGGCGCTTTCTGAGACAATCAGGAACACTGTTTCCTCAAGATCCAGCTATACCACTCCTAGGCATATATCCAAAAGATGCTCAAATACACAACAAGGACATTTGCTCAACCATGTTTGTGGCAGCTTTATTAGTAATAGCAGAACCTGGAAACAACCCAGATGTCCATCATCAGAGGAATGGATACAGAAATTGTGGTACTTTTTCACAATGGAATACTACTCAGCAATTAAAACCAAGGAAATCATGAGTTTTGCAGGCAAATGGTGGGATCTAGAAAAAATCATCCTGGGTGAGATATCCCATGAGCAGAAAGACACACACAGTATATATTCACTTACAAGTGGGTACTAGACCTATAAGATAGGACAAACATACTAAAATCTGTACACCTAAAGAAGATAAACAAGAAAGAGGACCAGGGGTAAGATGATCAATACTCACCTACAAAGACAAAGGGGATCAACATTGGAAGTAGGAGAAAACAAGTAACAGGACAGAAGCCTGCTGCAGAGGGCATCTGAAAGACTCTACTTAGCAGTATATCAAAGCAGATGCTGAGACTCATAACCAAACCTTCTACAGAGTGCAGGGAATCATATGAAAGAAGCGAGAGTTAGTATGATCTAGAGGGGACAGGAGCCCCACAAGGTACAAATATATCAGGGCACAGGCGTCTTCTATGAGACTGTTTTTCCAAGCAAGGACCATGCATGGATATAACCTATAACCCCCGCTCAGACATTGCCCATGGTAGCTCAGTATCCAAATGGGTTCTCTAGTAAGGGAGACAAGAATTATTTCTGACATGAACTCAAAGACTGGCTCATTGACCCGAGCCTTCCCTGGAAGGAGGAACAGCCTTGCTAGGCCACAGATAAGAATATTGCAGCCAGTCCTGAAGATACCTGATAAGTTAGGATCAGATGGAAAGGGAGGAAGACCTCCCCTATCAGTGGACTCAGATGGGGGTAGGGAGTAGATGAGGGAGAGAAGGTGGGGTTGGGAGGGAACCAGGGAAGGGGCTACAGCTGAGGTACAAGTGAATGACTTGTGATTAAAATTAAAAAAAAAAAAATTCAGAGCAATTGCCTTCTTGGCAGTCCTTCAACTTTGTGGCTCAAATATCTCTACTATGATATATTCACAGATACATATTGCCTTTGGCCTGTAACCAGCATAAGTATTTATTCCTAAATAAATTATTTATTCCTACATTCCTAGAAGTCTTAAGTTTTTCTAGGTAGGAAGGCCTTCCATTCCTGCTTTGATATATAGAAGGCTCATTGTTTTCTTTATTCAGACTTTTCTTTCCTATATGACCTCCAAATCGTCTTGCTCACATATGTGATTCCAGTGGATTTTATGGTAATTATACCATTTATTCTCCTTTGTCCCAAGAAATACATATATGCTCTTCTTCTGATGCCATGATTACATTTTCTGTCACTGTGAAAGAGAAAGAAATTTGTTAGGGCACACTAGTGCTCCTTAAAAGTTGCAAACAGGGAAAATGATGAGGCATGTTAAAAAGGCACAGTAATGGAAGCAAAGGGAAGTGTAGAGAAAGGAATGGGATGATATAATGAAGACTGAGGATATTTGAAAGGGCATATGCTAATCTTCAATTTTATATTTTCTATGATTATATTTATATAAAAAGTATAATTTAAATTATCCTACACAAATGTTAATGCTCCTCTCAGAAGCCATAGGCTGCCAAAAGAAAGAAGGAAACAAACAAAATAATTCTATAGGTTGGATACATCCTCTCAAGCTGTTGGTCACATAGGTCATAAAAATCCACAAAACAGTACAGGTTATTATCACTGCTTTTGACTGCCCACTAGAACTTAATGGTAAGATATCGTTGGTGAAGACCTCACATATGTTGGTCACAAGACATGTAGACAGAAACGTGGTGTTGACCAGAAAACTTCCTCCCTGCTGGGTATCTTTTATAGCTATCTTAGAAGCCGAGGCTGGGAGTTTCAACAGTCTTACCAACATATGAAACTTGTGAACTGCAGTGATGATGGGCATGCGAAGACATGCCCAGAGGTGCAACAGCGGCAGGAGTGCTATGAAGGTAAGCTAACCATGTTCTTAATATTTTAAATCCCACTCCAGAGGAGAAAACATGTGTCTAATACTATAAATATGGTCAAGAATCAAGGGTTGAGGAGGTCATATGGCCCACTGGTAAACCTACTCCTATTATCCTGTTAAATGAATGTAGATTTGATCTGCCTTCTAAATTTTTATTCCTACCTTTAGCTCAGTGCAGCTCTCAGACTTCGTTAGACAACTTTGTTCATTGGATCTTTGTTAAGGTTTATTTTTATATGACTTTTTTGTTCTTCGGTTTCTCTCTTAACCCAGCTTTCACACAAGTAATTAAGACTCTATTATGTTATTTTAACAAGCTTCACAGCACAAGAACTGAGTCATTATTAATCTATGTTTAACCCTCTAAGCTTTTTCAGTGTGTATCCCAGCGATGCTTGCATTTTGTAGCTTTCTTGCTCATCTATCTCTCCTCATGTCTCCTGTACACCTGTTCATGGCTGAATCTCCCTTTTTTCTCTTCTAACTTCTCCTCCCCTGGCTGGAAATTTGCTGTAAGATGCTTTATTGGAATAACAGGGGACAATTGATGAGCAGTGTTTAAACAACATTGAGAAAGAATATTCTCAGAACAAGGATTGTAAGCAGATATGGGGGAGGGTACAGAAATGAACATTGGAATTACAAAATAACCTTGTGCCTATAGATCTTGACTAATGCAGAAATTAAGAATAGGTCAAGTTTAGAAAATAAATTAGGTTTAAAGAATAAATGGGCTACTCAGCCAATGAGACATTTATATTCCTACTTCCCAAGGCTCAGATTCCATTAAAGATAAAGGAATAAAAACTGTAAGAGGTAGAGGTTGGGGAAGACCATAAAGAAACACCATCTTTAAGGCATAATGGGACTGCTTGCACTAATGAGACCATAGAACCTTTGGTTGCCTTCAAAAGATCAGGCTAGTCTTCATTTCATCATTGGAGAAGAGTTCATAAGTTCCAAATACTAACTGAGGGGCATTTGACAGTTGAAGACGTTTGTGAGTTGGAGAGTCAGGTAGGCCACCGTATATCAACCACACTCCATTGGATGGTGTAGCCTGTAGGAGATCAACCACACTCCATTGGATGACCTTATACCAAGCACTAATTTGGCTCAATGGGTTATATAAAATAAGGAGGACATGAAGTTGGAATGCTGGAAGGAGCTGTACATGGGTGAGGTAGGACTTAGGTGGAAAGGACTGGAGGAATAAATATTAAAATATACTGTATAAAATTTTCAAAAATTAAGAAAAACTTGTATTTAAAATACACTGAAAATGTTCTCACCAAAACCTTAGACTATCTAATATGGCCTTCATTCAGTTCCAGACACAAGATCCACCATTGGAGTTGTTGTTCAGGGGAGTCCAAGTGACTCAACCCAAATTATAGGTTCTTGCTATTGCCCTTGGTTGTCTCTTAGTGGTTCAAGGCAAATGCCTATTGCTTAAGACACCCTAAACTTTGGACACACGACTCAAACAGCTTAATCTGGGTTTAACTTGAATACCAACAGATATACTAACAAAGATGGGGGAAATCTCATGGGTTCTGATGGCTAGCTAGACAGAGAACTACATACAACTAATGACTCTAGAGAGGAGAATTAACTTGAATATCATCAGAAATGCTAACACAGGAGAGAGAAATCCTATGGGTTCCAATGACTAGACAAAGAACTGCAGACAACTAATAATTATCGATAGAGGAAGATTAATCTCTCTCAGTGATGAGCATCCTAATTGATTATCCAATACAACATACACACTAGCGATACTAAATGGATGCAGTAAGTTGAATTTACATGTGTGTGTAACAATAATCATCAATGAAAAAGAGGCTATCAGTTTGAGAAGAACCAGTGGAAAAGGACATGGGAGGGATTGGGGATGAAAGAAAAGTGGAAAGTGATGTAATTATATTTTAATAAAATTGTTTAAATTGCTTAAGAAAAAAGATATTTGCATCTTTCTACATGGTCTAACTGGATATCAACATGTAGAAAAGTGCAAATAGATCCATACTTATCACCCTGCACAAAACTAAAGTCCAAGTGGATAAAAGACCTCAATATAAAACCAGACATACTAAACCTGTTTGAAGAAAAAGTGGGGAAGAGCCTTGAACTCATTGGCACAGGAGACAACTTCCTGAACAGAATACCATCAGCACAGGCTCTAAGAACAACAATCAATAAATGGGACCTCATGAAAAACTGAAAAGCTTCTGTAAAGCAAAGGACACTGTCGTCAGAACAAAACAACAGCCTACAGACTGGGAACGAATCTTTACCACCCCTATATCTGACAGTAGGGTAATAGCCAGAATATATAAAGAACTCAAAATTAAACAGCAACAAATCAAGTAATCCAATTAAAAATGGGGTACGGAGCTAAACAGAGAATTCTCTGTAGAGGAATATCAAATGGCAGAGAAACACTTAAAGAAATGTTCAACATCCTTAGTCATCAGGGAAATGCAAATCAAAACCACCCTGAGATTTCACCTTACACCCATCAGAATGGCCAAGATCAAAAACTCAAGTGACAACACATGCTGGAGAGGATGTGGAGAAAGGGGAATTCTCCTGTACTGCTGGTGGGAATATAAACTTGTACAACCACTTTGGAAATCAATCTGGCACTTTCTCAGATAATTAAGGAGTAGTGTGACCTCAAGATTCAGCTATACTACTCTGGGGCATATATCTGAAATATGCTCAAATACACAAGAAGGACATTTGCTCAGCTATGGTTGTAGCAGCTTTATTTGTAATAGCCAGAATCTGGAAACATCCCAGATATTCCTCAGCTGAGGTATGGATACAGAAATTGTGGTACATTTACACAATGGAATACTACTCAGCAATTAAAAACAAGGAAATCATGAAATTTTCAGGCAAATGGTGGGATCTAGAAAAAATCATCCTGAGTGAGATATCCCAGAAGCAGAAAGACACATATGGTATACATACTTATAACTGGATATTATACATATAATATAGGATAAACATACTAAAATCTGTACACCTAAAGAAGCTAAGCAAGAAGGAAGACCCTGGGTAAGATGCTCAATCCTCATTCAGAAAGGCAAATGGGATAGACAACAGAAGTGGGAAAAAGAGGGGAGAGGAGAGGAGGCTACCACAGAGGGCCTGTGAAAGACTCTACCTAGCCGGATATTAAAGCAGATGTTGAGAATCATAGCCAAACTTTGGGCAGAGTTCAGGGAATCTTATGAATGAAGGGGGAGATAGAAAAACCTCGAGGGGACAGAAGCTCCCCAAGGAGAGCAACAGAACCAAAAAAAATCTGAGCCCAGGGGTCTTTTCTGAGATGAATATTCCAATAAAGTATCATGCATGTAGATAGAGTAGAACCCCTGCACAGATGTAGCCCATGGCAGCTCAGTGTCCAAATGGGTTCCCTAGTAAGGGGAACTGGAACAATCTCTAACCTGAACTCATGAGCTGGCTCTTTGATCACCTCCCTTTGAGGTTGTAGGGCAGCTTTACCAGGCCACAGAGGAAAACAATGCAGCCAGTCCTGATGAGACCTGATAGGCTAGGGTTGGAGGGAAGAGAAGGAGGACTTCCCCTATCAGTGGACTTGGGGAGGGTCATGGAAGGAAAAGAGGGAGAGAAGATGTGATTGGGAGGGAAAAAGGGAGGGGCTGCAGCTAGGATTCAAAATGAGTAAAATGTGATACATAAAAAATATATAAATTTAAAAAGAAAAACAAAACAAACCCCCCCAAAAAAATAAAAAGAAAAAGAAAGGAAACCAAGGACAACAACTGACAGAATCCTTTCTGTTCCTTTTTGTGGATGCGTATCTCTAATGTCACATGGCCATATTTGCCTTCTAACCATTTCTTTCTGTGCTGGCGCTGTTACCGGGAATAGCTGAGGACAAGCGTTTAATCATAGTTCAGTGTCTTACATGAAGCATCTCACTTAATTCTTAAAATAAAGTAATGTGTGAGTATTTATAGGTATTTTTTATTTTGCAGAGAAGAAATTGAGACTGTGAAATTGGGAAATTTATGCAAAGACAAAGAGCTTTAGGAGAAGTGGCTAGAAATGTGGGCAATTTGATTCTGCAAGTGTACTCTAGATGGTATATCATGTAATTATATGTTATTTAAAATACTAAAAGTTGTCCCAGAGAGAAATATATTTCCTTCTCAGTTACATTTTTGTCATTTTAGTTCCAAGAAAAACTTATTTCTTGTATCTTTCAGACAGAAGTTGTGGCAAAGTTGGCTTGGAAGATTCTTTTGACCATATTTACTCCATAGAGTAGGCTCTTTATCAATCATTTGGAAAATCTGTAGCTTAATTTTAGTCATGTCTGTACTTTGCTTGGGACAAGGCAATGGTGTAATTGTGTAATTAGCAATTACATGTAGTAATATAGTATGTTTAGAATGACTATGACTATGAATTGAGTTATTATGTCAGCAGTATTTCCTATGGATATAACACACCAAAGAAGAAATTGAAACTTTCAGACAGTGCTGTACCAATCAGGTTGGCGGTGTCAAACATCAATGTGTTGTTTACAATGAAATCAATGCAGTACACTGCTCCCCTTGAATTAGTGAACTCCATTTCCTCTGGTATCACTGTTCTCAGTTTAGCAGATGAACATATAGAATATTAGGTTGCATTTGACTCTCAGGTAAATAGTGATACATTTTAAGATAAATGTATTCTAAGAACTGCATAAAACAGGCTTATGGTAAAAATAATCATTGTCTATCTAAAATCTCAAATCGTTTGGGCATCACCATAGCTGTTGAATCAATCCTCTTGCAAAGTCTTAGAGGTTTTTTTTTTTTTGTTTTGTTTTGTTTTTTGAGAAAAACGTCAATCTCTTAATTTATCTGCAACTAAACTTACTTTTTACAGTGTTGGGAATTGTACCTACTGCCTAGCAAAAGCTCTGACCCTCTGAATCACACCTCGATTTTGCATTTTCTATCCTTATAAAAATGGGGCTGGGTAGCCCTCCACTTTGCTCTGGGCTGTTTTCCTAATACCTCAAATAACAACCTGGGAGGTACAATGTGATTTTCTTTACTAACAACACAGTTATATCTTTCAAAGTGCTCAGTAATACCAACAACACAACACTTAAGAGGACAGTGTTGAGGGCCACACTCAGTTTTTCATGAAGACTGTGTTGCACCCTGCTGCAGTATGGTAACGAAGGTGAGCATTTACATAACATTGTGCTCTGATTATTTATAGAACCCGTTTTCATTTATCTTTACTATTTCACTCATTTATCACTTTTAGCCATGTCCATTGAAGTTGTCCCTGTGGAAGCACTATCCTTATCTGAAAATTCACTCTAAAGTTGTGATTATATTCAACATTTTCAGCCAAGAATCCGCCATAGTGGGACTATATCACATATAATGAAATCTCAGAACTTATACATAACCAAACAGGGTTTAAGGAATTTTATGTTTGTTTGTTTGTTTGTTTTTTTTTTCTCTCTCTGGAACCCAGTTGCCATGTTGTAGGAGGCTCAAAACCCTCTGAAATGCACCATGATCTTTGTGTAGACAATCTCATAGCCAGTACCGGGATGCAGAGAGGCAAGCATAGCACTCATCTCATCAAGTCCTCGTTCTAACCCTAAATCTAGTTCGTCGATCCTTAGCAAGAACCTTTTGACTGAGTCCAGCCAATCTAGGGCATTGCAATAATATGCCGCTGTGCAGATCTATTTATGGGACTCTTATTCTGTTCCATTGGTCTACGTATTTTTTTTTATTTTAATCACAGGTCATTTACTTGTATCCCAATCATAGCCCTCTCCTTCTTTCCCTCCCAATCCCACCCTCCCTGCCCCCTTCCAAGTCCACTGATAGGGGAGGTCCTCCTCCCCTTCTATCTGATCCTAGCTTATCAGGTATCTTCAGGACTGGCTGCAATGTCCTTATCTTTGGCCTAGCAAGGCTGCTCCTCCTTCAGGGGGATGGGGAGGGGAAGCTCAATGAGAGCCAGTCATTGAGTTCAGGTCAGAAATAATCCTTGTCCCCCTTACTAGGGAACCTGCTTGTATACTGAGTTACTGTGGGCTACATCTGAGCAGGGGTTTTAGGTTATATCCATGCATGGTCCTTGGTTGGAGAAACAGTCTCATAGACGACCCCTGTGCCCTGATATAGTTGGTTCTTGTGGAGCTCCTGTCCCCTCTGGTCTATGTATTTGTTTCTGTTGAGAATACTATACTGTCCTTTTCATTGTAGCACTATGGTATAAATTAAGGCCAAGTATTGTGACATCCCCAGCACCGGTCATTCTGCTAAGGACTCCCTTGTCTGTTTGGATCTTTTGTGTTTCCACATGAATTTTTGGTTTAATATTTTTCATTCTGTGATGAATGTCATTGGGTTTTGAAGGTGGTTGTATTGAATATGTAGAATGTTTTATAATATAGCCATTTTCAAAATATTAATTCTGCCAGTCCAGAAGTATGGAAAGTCTTTCCATCATCTGGTATCTTTAATTCCTTCTTCCAGTGTCATGAAGGTTTCATTGCGGAGTCAGTACACACACAAAAGAAATAAATTCAAGGTACATCAACGATATTAATTTAAACCCCAAATCATGCCAGCACTAGAAGGAAACAGGAAGTTCATTTCAAGATATAGAAATAGACAAGAGCTTTCTGAAAATTATCTCACTAACAAAGGAACATGAGGCTACATAGTATTAACCTGTTGCAGCACAGGAAAAGAAACTGTCAGCAGAGTGAAGAGACACTGCAGAGAATTTGGGGGAAATCCTTGCTGGCTATGTTTAAGAGAGTAGGTTAATACCTATACTATATGAAGAACTGCAAAAATTAAAACCCAGCATCTGCCAGTCAACAAAAAGGCTGAGGAAATAGACGGTTTTCAACAAGAGGAACATAAATGGCTTTGTAAGTTTATAAGAAGTATTCAGAATCCTTATTCATTTGGGAAATGAAATCAAAACTATGTTAAGATTCCATTTCAAAAAGGCTGTCATCAAGAAGGAGATGACAACAAACGCTGACTGAGAGGTAAGGAAAGAGGAATCCTTATTCATGGCTGGAGGGAATTCAATCTGTGACAGTCATTATGTAAAGCAAGATGTTTTCTCAAAAATCTAAAAACAGATGAATGTATGACCACACCTATTTATAAACTCCGTGGATTTTGTGTTCGACCACAGAGATGCTTGCTTATCCACATTCAGTGTTGCGCTGCTCACAGTAGCAAAGAAAGGGAGCAAGCTTAGATATACCCCAACAAAAGAATAATGAAAATGTAGTCCACATACACAGCGGAGTTTTGTTTGGCTATAAGGAAAAGTAAACAATGAAATTCGTATAGAATTGACAGATCTGGGAAATGCTATAGTAAGTATGCTCACTCAGACTCACAAAGACAAAACCCACATGTCGCTCATATGCAAATCTTAGATGACAATGAATATAGACAAGTCAGGGCGAATGTAGCTATAGTCTATGAAACTAGAAAAAACAAGATGACAATGGTAGAAACGGCGATATTGAGTGTTGAGTACATGAGACCAGAAAGTGGAAAGTGTTTTGAGGGTTCACAGAGGGTTACAATGGGGGCAGTCAAGGGAATGAGAGGGAAGACCATAGTTGTTTAGGGAATGAACAAAGAGAAAATTGTTTAAAATTGCCATAATGAAATCTAATACTGTGTGTGCTAACTTAAGAGTTAACTACTCGGTCCTGTTGCAACTTGATGAACTGGGGTGGGTTGATGGGGATGGGGATTCCCCTTTTCTGAAGAACAGGGGCAGGGGAAGATGGGAAGAGAGAGGAGAGAATTGGGAAGAGCGGAGGGAAGAGGCTATGATTAGGGTGTAACGTGGATAGATAGATAAATTGATTGAAAACGGTTTGGTATTCCTTGTTATTCTGCAGAAGATTACTGCACCAGGAGCAGCTAAGAGGGAAACAGTAGACAATATGAAGAAAGAAGTGTGAAGTATTTTAGACCCAAAGTCACCTTTGACTCGTAACATTTGAACATCCTTCACTGATAGTATTAGGTATGAATTCAAGCAAAACAAACATGAAGAGACTTCCAGACAATTTTAGAAGTGAACTTCAGAAAGTGCACTCAGGGATCATTACGAAGCTTGTTAGGAGTTAATGCTGTGTGTGGTCACAAGCCATCCATGCTTCTCACACACCATTTACCTCCTGTGCCTGGTATCCCCCTTCTCAATATGTCTTCTTCCTACATTCATGATGGTGGATTTCATTTTATTTTGCTTTTAATGAGTTCCACCCGAGTTTTGCTCGGATCACCTAGTATACTTGGGTTTAAATCCAGCCATTGGCACCTCATAGGCTCTTTAGTATGCACACGACTGAAGACAGTGGTTTTCCCATCCCCAAAATGTGTTGCTATTCTGTTGACAATAGCTAGGAAGTAGAAACAGCCTAGATATTCATCAGTTTTGAAGGGATAATGAAATTATGCTACATTTATATACTGGGACTTTATTATTTTAAGTAAATAAATAATAAATAAATTTCTAGCTAAATAAATGGAACTAGAAAACAATTGAATAAGGTAACGCAGGCTAAAATGCTACATGATGAAGTCATAAGCAAATCCTAGTTTCAATTCTTTAGATATGTGTGTGTTTAACCTAGATACCTACAGTGTGCTCTGCATAAAACTTAAGATGTGTAGCTGGGCATGGTGGCACACACCTTTAATCCCAGCACTTGGGAGGCAGAGGCAGACAGATCTCTAAGTTCGCAGGCCAGCCTGGTCTACAAAGCGAGTTCCAGGATGACCAAAGCTACACGCAGAGAAACCCTGTCTCAAAAAGAAACCAACAAAACAAAACAATACCAACCACCCAAACCAAAAGTCCCTTTAAAAATCAAACTTAAGATGTGAATGAGCACCTTCATATTTTCTTGATGTTATTGTCTAAGCCATCTGCCTTTTTTTAAGTGTCTCTTTATAATATTGGTTTGCTGAATTATTGAATTTTATTTGATCAAAAGTCTTTTTAGGGGTTGCCAGAGATATTAGGACAGACAAAATGTAAAAATCATTTTACGAAACCAGTTTGTCTTCAATTCTGTTTTGGAAAGCAGGACAGTTGTCTACATAAATTTCAGAAAACTTATTCCCATGGTGATTACTAAGTAACTTCTAGGTAGGTTTCAGTAACTTCTTTTTCTTCAATAACCTAGATAAAAAGAATTTTGTATAGCGATCAGATTAGTGCTCTCCTTTCAAAAGAGTTATTGCTAATAAAGTGAATGATCATAATATTAAATATGTTAAAATAGTCCCCAAGTACAAATTTTAAAGACCCATAAACCATTTTCTGAGCCTTTCATTTTCAATTGAGATTATATTAGATTAATAAAAGATGGCACACATTTGCTGTAAGAAAAGGTCTTTTTATAATCCTGGAGGGAGCCTGAGATCCTCAAATTAAATTCATCCATTTTAAATCACAAATTTCACATATAAGAATCCTAAAGTATCTAATGACAAATGGTTTCCAATTGAGGTGGACAGCTTTATAATACTGTAAAATTATTGTAGCATTCATGATGAGAACCAAAACTGGGCTAACAACTCTATCTTTCCAAATGGCTCTAATAAGTAGTGAGTCTTCTACATATGTAAAATGTGAAATAAACCATTGCGCTGTATCTTGAGGCTGTATCTTAGCTTCTATGACAGGAGCCTTGCTTCCTGTGTCTTTCCAATAAGACATAAGAAGGTCATAAGAAGAAACCTGATGTGATGTCGAAAGACTAAAGGCAAATCATTCAGTGTTTGCAAACCAGTTATCAAATATCATGGTGACATTTAACACTGACATCAACAAAATGACTGGTGAGATTTTCTTTCTTCTTGCTATTCCATTAAAGTAGCGACACTTATTGTTTAAAAATGCTCTTTTTTTTTTTCAGTAATATTGAGGATCTGGTGAAAATACTTCTTAAGGAGAGAGGATCAAAAGGAATATGCTACAATTTGCAGAATGAATTTTTAAAACCCTATGGGAAGAAAGTTATCTTTGTGTATATGAGATAGAATTTTGTATTCTATGGATCTATTTTGAACTGTTAAAGGGTAAAGTCACAAAAAGCCATAACTTAGAGATAATTATAAATATACTCAACATAGAGATAAATTTATTAAAAGAATGTTAAGGGCAGGGCATTATTTTGTGAAAACTAATTTCTTAATAAAATAAAAACTCTATTTATAAAATAAAATACTATTTTGTGTTATCTGAAGGAGCTCCTTGTGTTCTGAGGCTCTAATTCACATTTTGTGTTTGATAAAACAACAACCAGAAACAGAAATTACGGTACCGGCCTCTGGTGTGGTACTGTACTGGCTTCCTGTGGGTGCTATGTGGTGAGCATATTAGAATATCATCACCTGGACAACTGTGACTCAGACATGAAATCCTTGGGCTTCAGCTTCTAATAGCTAGAGCTCCTCACCTGTAAGTCCTACTTTCTCTTCCCTGCTGTGTTCCTCAGCTCTTGTTCAGCCCCGTGGTCTATCTCAACAAGAGCTAGCAACCAGGAGAGTCACCTCTGAAGTCTGCAGCACATCTGGGAAAATGGTGAAATTCTGGACAACATTTCAGATTTTTCAATTTTATTACGAGAACTTATGTTTCTGGTGTCATCGGACAAGCAATCTTTCATTTTATTCATTGTATTTTTACCCGTGTACTTCTTTAGTTTTGAATGTTACTTTCATATGTAATGTTACTTTTGCATGAGCTTATTTATTACTTCTAAAATTTTTATGTAAACTACTTGGAGTTTTAGGTTTATGCGAAGCATATTGTCTTGTTATCTTTAGAGATTTCTTCTTACTCTTTCCAATTTATATTCAGCCTTTCTTAATTGTCTAAGTTCCCAACAGTTTTTATGCAAATGCTTAGAAGAGTGGTTTTGCAGAAACTGGACCTAAAAAGGGAGTCAACATTCTAGATGCCAACAAATGCAGAGCACCCAAGCCTCTGAGTTTATAGTCAGGTCATGTAGAACAATGTGTGTCTACTTAGTCATGGTCCCAGAGAAAGATGATTGAATACTCTAGTAACTTCAACTGTGCTACTGCAGAGAATTTAAGAGACATTTTAGAAACAGGAACAACTTATTCATTTACAGTACAAACTTCATGTTTCCTCAACCTAAAGATCAATAGAGACGGGAAAATATTTGCCTTGGGGGGTAGGCAAGTGGAATGCTTAATAGCTTAGGGACCTTCAGAGAATAAGGAATTCTTACTGATTTCAAATTTATTGTTTCTAAAATAAGACAGATAACAGTGATGCTAGCTTACAAAACCCTCACTGATGCCTCATACATTTGAGTGTTAACTACTAAATAAATGACAAATGCATCCATTCTGTGTCCGCTTGTGTGTTTTAAATCTTTTTGAAATCAAAATGCTAATGCCAGTGGTTACTGTTACTCTGGAGGCTGAGGTAGGAAAATTACTTGAGCTTAGGTATTCCTGGACAACATAGGAAAAACACCATCTAAAAATAGACTAAAAGTATTGGTATCACTCTTCCTTTGTAGCCCACATTTAAAATCCTTTGAATTCCGGATGTTAAAAATAGGGGCGTAACATGTTTAAACATAACATCAGAATCTTGAATTTTACTTACGCTATTAATCATATTCATTCATAAAGTGATGGTGTGTATTTTAGAAGGCTCTAATTTTAGCTCTAAAAACCAATGCTATTTTGCAACCACAAAGTTGTCCGTAGTCACTGTTTTAAGTGGTAAGCTCAATGCAGATAATATGGATTCTTTGGCAGAAATACATTTTTTTCTCCACTCATTTTTTCTGGCATGCATTTAATATGCACAACAAAAAAGTAAATTAGGTCAACATGTATTTTCAGCTTCTCTAAACACTCTGGGGAGCAATAAAATTAACAGAACAGCCATTTCTGTTTACTTTGTCCTGAAGAGATTTTTACTAAAAGAAGTTTTAAATGTGCTCGGCAAAAGGAGCTAGAATTTAATAGCCTCATTTTGGGGAGTTAAATTTTTTTGAGCTCAGATAATATGACTCTGACTTGGTAACGAAGGGTCATTATGACTCAAGAGAGACTTAGACAGTCTGCTGGTTCTGACTTAGTCACATGACGCCTCAAGATGAAGTGCAAAGGCCAACCCACCAGCTGCCTTCTGGTTCTTTTTCTTGGAACTTTCCTTTAGGCTCTGTCAAAAGACATTAGTGAAATGGGTGAGCTCACCCTGAACTTGACCAGAAATTGAACTTGTGAACTGGGTAGAAATTTAAGCAACACAGTAGAAAATTCTAGAAGAGGCAAAGTCGGGGCAGGCAGAGTGTTTCTGTGGGGGCAGACAGTTGCGAGACTTGCATGGTGAGTCTGTCTCTTTCACCCTTCGCTGACCTCCAACCCTGTTCTGTGTATCAGAGGTGGCTTTTGATCAGATGGTTGCTGTCTCCAGATTGCTCTTCTGCGACCCATTGGTACACAGCTGCCATAACTCTAACGAGAAACACATCCAAAAGAGTAAAGATAGAAGGTTGACAGATTCCAGACTTGAATAATGGGTTGTAGAGCCTCAAATGTAAACAATAGTTTAAGCATTCTCAAAAAAAGATTCTAAAATTATACATAAAATCTGATATACTTGAGAAGGTTAATTTAGGGGAAAATAATTGCTGTAAGATAATATTGCACAAACATCCTCAAACAAGAAAAACAGCATGTGCACTTCATCACCTGACTGGTGTATCTCAAAACATTTTCTTTTGCCATCAGTTACATGTTCTGTAATCATATATTAATAGGACAATAATTTTGTTTTAGAGCATGTTTTATCTCAATAGCACAAGGGTGTTTAGCCTTCCAGAATGGTTTGTCAAAACTAGGTATTTTTTTTCCTCCTTTGTTGTTCTGATGTTTTAAAACATGGCTCCTTGCACAGACCCCTCAGCTGTCATGCTGCTATGCATTTCTCTGAGGAAATAGAGTCATTCTTTTTCCGCTTTGAAGGATTTTTCTAAAAATTGTATTTCATGTGACAATTTTTATATTTTATAGAATGTCACATATTCCTGAAAGAGACTCCTGTTTTAACTTTTATTTCTGTTTTATTTTATGTGTATGGATGTTTTGTTTGTATGTAAAGTTGGCACCACTTTTGTGTTTGGTGACTGTGGAGGCTGGCAGAGAGCCTCAGAGTTCCTGAACTGGAGGAATGATGGTTGTAAGTTATCAGGTGGGTACTGAGACTCAAAATCAGGGACTCTGGAAGAGAAGCCAGGCCTCTTAACTGTTGAGGCATCTCTCCAGTCTGGAAACTTTTGTTTTATTTTGACAGAAACAGTCTGAGAATATGAAAATGTAAGTTGTGAGGATCTAAAAGCTCAGAGTTTTGACATTAATCAATAGAGTTCTGATAAGCTGATGGAGCGTTTCCTGCTTATTATTTGCTCAGAAGCCCGTGATTTTAATTTTCCTTTGGTTGTCTTCTGGATATAGACTTAAAATTGCTTCTCATCATGCTCTGTCTAATGTGTGTAACTCTGACCCAAAACAACATATTTTCCTAGGGCTTAATGGCATCAGTCTAATCCTGTTGTCTTACAGACACCTGCTAATTGCTTTTTCTAAAATATGAATCTCAATACAATGGTGATACTAATATACTTCCTTTTGTAAACTAAAATTCATATGAGCTTCAGGATATCAAAAAGACCTGGATCTGCCACAGCTCAAACAGACTCCAGATAAGTATAGTTGCCTGTTTTTAAAAATAGGATTTTTTTTCTTGGTCTTGGGATTCCTCACTTTCCCAATTACTAGACAAATTTTAACTTTGGTCTCTCGTCTATATTTGTCGTAGCATAATTTCACTTGGCTGACAGACTCCATTCAGGGATCACCTGTGGATTGTGAGCTGAGATCTGGACTTGTTAAAAGCTGATGTACTCCAGTCCAGCCCATGTGATTGTTCCTGTCTCTTCAACTGGATCACTAAGGCTTGTTTGTCAAGCTGTTTTGTTATTCAAAAAACGTTTTCACCCTGACCTTCACCTTGAGACTGAGAAAAGAGGACTTGTTCCAAGTTCCTTAAAGCTTGTTTGTGTGACATATCTGCTATAGGGAAGTAGTTTTAGAAAAGAAGTTTGGCATGGTTCCATGAACTTTTCTTTTTGTATTGATGACGCTTGTTTTTGCTTTGCTTATACAAAATGACTCGTGGAATAAACCCATGCTGCAGTCTTACTGACAGCCCTCTCAAGCCAATCCTATGTGTAGTGTGATTTGTTTTAATTATTTTAATCCTCACTCCCCACTCGGGTACTGTTTGACTCTGCTGACAGGCTCTGACAAATAATTAGTTGCTTCTGATAACTGCCCCTTTGCCCAGCCTTTGACTAGTATTTCAGCCTTCCTGGGCCCCTGATAACTTTGTCCTAATGTCAACTAGAAGAAATTACAGAAAAAGAGAAGAACTTCACCCATTATCCTGCCTAGCAGGCTGAAATGCTATGTCAAGAGGGGTTCCCTAGCATAAGGGACAAATGGGTTTCTATACAAATTGACATATCAGAAAGTTGTCCCTTGATTCTATTTCTCCTGGTCATTCTAAAGTCTCCATACCAGCCTGTGGACCCATCTCAAAGATTTGAGATGGCATCTTATTTGAGGGGGAGAATGAGAGGATGACATAATTTGTCTCCATTTTAGGACCAGGCCTGACTTGAAAAGAAAAGTCACCAATTTCAGGAACAAGACTTGTTCCTACCATAGGAAAAGCCTGGAGATAACTACAAGAATGGGAAAATATCTTGCCTCAGGATGGGGTATCTGTGCCAGGCACCCTTATCAATGCAGTACCTCATCTTGTAGTCAAACATTCATGGCACAGGAATGCAGTCCATGGACCACCAATCAGGAATTGACCTCTGTAACTTCCCAACACCCACAAATAAAGTTTTAGATTACCTAATGCTTGCTAGAATTTCCCTAGTTTTCTATAAAAAAGGCCTGGGCACCTTTGTTTAGGGTCACCATTTTTTTTTTTTTTAATGGTTTGATCCCTGAATGCATGTTTTCTCAAAATAACATACTCTTGCCAATTGCATATGTGAGTGGTGGTCTCTGTGCTGTGATTTCAGACTTAACTCTGGAAACATGAATTTGATCTCCAGAGCTGGTATGAGGTAAAGACAATAAACTTCAGGGTTGCCCTCTGACTTCCACATGCATTCCATCCTGCACAGTCTCTCTCTCTCACAAACAGACACACACACACACACACACACACACACACACACACACACACACGCCTCCCAGGACTATGTAACAGGACTCCTGAGGCAGTCCTGAGATCTGCCTCAGGAGCCCGGAAGATTTTCAGTTGTTTCAAGAGGGACTGGTGTGTGTTCATTGCTTATTTTGGCATCTCTTATGGTGTTCCCATTTCTGCCAGGTTTTGACTCCTTGCAGGAACTGTGTTCTTGTTCTCCCAGGATCACCTCTGCCCTGATACCCTGTGTGGAGTTCCTACCTTGCATTCATGCAATAACTGTAAACAGGGTCCCAGAGGTTCCAGAACTTGGTACTCATTACCTGTATTACTTCTCTCTTTAGAGCAAGTGGTAGATGGGGGTCTTTGTTTTCCTGACTCAGCTGATAATAAGAACTTATTTGAGCCTTTGATTCAAGGAAGGAAGGACTAAACAGCAATCTTCAGGCAAAGCAGAAACTATTAACCATAAGTGCTACTGAGAATTTAAGAGATGAAAGCAGAGCCTGCGATGAAATAATAATGTTTGAGATTTGAGTGACTGCCACTGATCCCTATCCTTCCCTGTTCCCCCTTTAGCCCTGCAAGGTCAGCAAGCCAGTGAGGAGGCCTGCCCACATACCTACTACCTTGCTGCAGGAAGAAAGTCAAGAGTGCAAATCACAAAATTCTTCATGCTTATACCAATGTTATCTTTATTTAAATTATGGCTTTTCTTGTACTTTGCCAAAGATGTATTTACTAAACTTTAGTAACTTAAGTATGTAATTTCAGAAGAAACTGTGAGCATATCCATTGTTGAGCTGACCTTCATAAAGTTCTCTGGGGAACTTATTTCAGTCTGACAAACTGATATGGTCCCAGCATTCTGATACAAAGTATATTGTCAGGAAATTCAGACTACTATAATGCCAAACCAGTAATGATAACTCCATTCTTAATCACAGGCAGAAAAGCCTATAAAAGACAAAGGATACCATTGTTGAACCTGGATGAACAAGTGTGTTGGTGGACTTATGGCTTATATTAGTGAAGCTTTTTGGAAGTTTCAGATGTGTTACAGAGTTGGCTCTTTCTTACTTCTCATTGAATCAGAAGATATATTCTCATCTTCCAACAGGGGGAGTTTCATTGGAGCGGATTAAAACCATGAGTATGTGTATTTTGGAAAAGAGTACTTCTAAACATTAGAAAATATTTCAAGGTAAATTTGTTTGAGAAAGAAAATATGTAGCCTGTGGTAGCTCAGTAACCAATTGGTTTAACATAGTGAGGGGAACAAGGACTATTTCTAACAGGAACTCAATGACTGCTCTTTGGCCTCCCCACCCCCCAAGGGAGGAGCAGTCCTGTTAGGCCACAGAGGAGAGCTTTGCAGACAGTCCTGAAGATACCTGATAAAACAGGATCAGATGAATGGGGAGGAGGTCCCCCCTATCAGTGGACTTGGAAAGGGGCACGGTGGAGATGAGGGAGGGAGGGAGGGACTGGGAGGGAATGAGGGATCGGGACACGGCTGGGATACAGAGTTAATAAAATGTAACTGATAAGAAAAAAATAAAATTAAAAAAAAAAAAGAAAGGAACTTTTAGTCAAATAGACAAATTTAACACACACTTAAAAAAAAAAAAGAAAATATGAGGCTCTGTGGTGGTTTGAATAGGTATGGTCCCCATAGATTCATGTGTTTGAATGCTTGGCCGTAGGAAGCAGCACTCTTAAGAGGTGTGGCTTCACTAGAGGAGGTGTGGCCTTGTTAGAGAAGTGTGTCACTGTGGGGGTGGGCTTTCAAGTCTCATACACTCTCAAGTTATGCCTGGTGTGGCATAACTTTTGCTTGCTTGCAGATCAAGATGAAGATCTCTCAGCTCCTTTCCAGCACCATGTCTTCCTGGATGTTGCCATGCTTCCCACCATGATGATAATGGATCAAACCTTTGAAACTGTAATCCAGCCCCAATTAAATGTTTTCCTTTATAAAAGTTGCCTTATAACCTTATAACCCAAACTAAGACAGCCTATCCTCAGCAAATAATAAGTAATTCACTGGTAATGGACATAGGCAGTTTTTCTGACGAGTAATATCCTTTCTTTGCAGATGTTCTCCATCTCACTGACACTTAATGGCATCTGACACACAATTTATTTCTCCAGCTACCTCGTCAAATTTACCTGAATATTTTTTTTTCTTCAAAATATTAGAAATTAGTCAAAGCTTTTTCTCATTCTCACACACTGTGTCGTTTAAGAATAGTTTTTTTTAAGCCTGTTTTGTGCAGAAAAAAAAATGTTACATTTTGGTTGAGGAATGGGTCAAATCATGAATGGGAAAATATGTTTCTATATGTTGTTTTTTATAATATACAGCATGTATGTTAAGAAAGTAAGCTGGATGTTGCCAAATTAAACTATGACGTATGCTTTCTTTTTTCATATAATTTTTCTACACACGTTTACAGTGTCTTAAAATATATTTTTAGTACTGTGTTTTCTGAAAGAATGCTCACTCTTGCTCTCTCAGATATTCTCAACATCTGGTATTCTCTCTAAAAATTTCAATGTTGACACATTCTTAAGCATCATAAATAGCATAAAAATAATGCCTTTAGACAACAATGAAAAAAATCATTGTACATCACAAGTAAAGTCATTGCATGGAAGTAAATTGAAACAGTAAAATTATGGCCAAGTTGGCATATAAACACTAATGGTATACACATTACCACCTTTCAGTAGCAATCATGAGAGGCCATAAAAAGATAAATGATCTCAGACACATACAAATGTTCCAAAATATGCAGCTCAGGATTGCTGAAGAAAGTTGCTCAGCTCTTAACCTTGGATGTGTAACCTGCTTCTCAGAAAGGAGTCTGAATCTTCCCTCCAGGTTGGAAAGTAGTTTTGCTTATGCTGCCATAGAACACCCTATTTCCTGGTCCCAAGATGCACCTTTTCATTGCTCTTTCTCTTCATAGAGTATGTTTGTCTTATTTCATTCTCATACTACCACAGTCTTGTCTGTGGTAGTATGCAGGATGGTTTTCCAAAATAGATACAAGTATTTTCTGTCTTTTCCTTCAGAGGAATCATATTATGTGTTCAGTCAGCCTCTACAGGTAACCCTTTCAACCTGTAGTGGTTGACTGCAAAAACCCATTTTATTCTTATAAAAGCATAATACTTCCATAAAAAACAGCCTTGGCATTTTGATTTCTAGTTTTGCTTTTTTTTTTTTTCAGTGCAAAGGAAACATTCTCAACTGTTGTTTTTCTAAACAAAATCCCAAACCTTCTATTTTACCAAGAAGTCTTGGGAGCCCAATGCTAGCGTGAAAGCCTGCTAGCTCAGAGAGGCAAAGAAAGCACCCAGATGACCTTTCTATGCAGCTGATGTCCCAGGAGAAAAGCCTCTTTTCCTTCTCTAATCTGTTTTAAATATATATTTTTTAAATTCAATGTTCTTTTCTGTGTCTTCTTTTGTCAGGTGGTTGCTTGCTCTGCATCTTGACCCATAACTCCCATAGTAAGATTTAAATTAGAAAATGTTGAAGGATAATTTATCAAAAGTATAAAAATCAGATTTTGCTTTTTATGCTCCTTTTCTTGTTGCTGTGTCCAAATACTGGCAAAAGCAACTTAATGACAGAAGGGTTATTTGAGCTCACAGTTTGAGAGTTCATTGCAGCAGGGCAGAGAAAGCATGGCAGTAAGGTCTGGTCTAGCTGTGACTGGTCATTTTAAATTCAGTGTTATAACATGCAAGGAGAGAAGAATGTTGGCGTTCAGTTCACTTTCTCCTTTTCTTCCTGGAAATGACCTCATAAACATTCACAGAACTTTGTTCTCTAGGTTCTAAATCCTGTCAAGTTGATAATCAAGATAACGATCTAAAGCCCACTCCTCTTCAAGCTTGATTCAGACACATCATATTTACATAATAACATTCCTTCTCTGGCTCCCATAAGATTATATTTCATACTACAAAATTCATTCATTACAGCTTCAAATGTCCACAATGTTTTAGACAACACCACAAGTTGTCTAAAGTACAAAAGTACATATTTTCTCATCCTGTACAAAAGTCCAAAGTCTTTTCCGTGATTCAAGGTACTCTACTTACAGTGAGCACTCATATAATAAAAAATTTCCATATGTTGATTGTTCGATGGCTTATAGTAAACATCCCCATTCCAAAAAGGATACATAACAAGGGCTGATTGGGTCAAAGTAGGACAGAAGCTAAGCAATGAAACATCGAATCCTGCAGCACCATGTCTGACCACTAGAGCTCAGGATGGACTTTTCTGGGCTTCAAAGGGATTGAGGAATGAAATCTCATACAATTCAGCGTGATGCTTGAAGCACAAACAGCCTCTCTCTTAAGCTGGGTCCACTCTGCCTGCTACTTTTCTTGATGTGTGCCCAATGGTCTTGGAATCTCCAACCTTCCAGTGTCTATTAAAACTTAGGCTTCCTTATGTGATTGCTTCTCAGGAGTTTTTGGAGTATGTTTGACCCTGGTCCATATTACCTGGCCTCAGTGGCTGCTCTGGAACCTTGGTATAAATCTCAATGCCCTCTCACTCATATTGTTCATGTGTCTGTATTCTGTACCATGTAGATGAAGCTGTCAAATTATGCCATCAGCTACAAATGTATCTGCCCCCTTCTATCGAAGCTGTAATGGCCTTTATATGCCTTGGTAGGTAATTTAAGTAAACACTTTCCTAATCAGTTGTTTTAGTTGTATTTTCAGTTCAGGTTTCAGGTTCCTTTCAAATGTATTTGAATTTTAATATTGGAGTCTTTCAGGGGTGGGATCTTACCTTCAGGATGTTTTTCTTAGAGTTTTAATATAGAATAGGAGGTTTCTCTTTAATAGGATTCATGTCTATAAGAATTATAACTCTTCCTTAGCCTTCCTGTCTGGAAGTACCAAATGGCAATATCTTCATGCCTTTTGCTCCAACACTTTTGCTGTCTCTCCTTGTAGAGTTAGATAACAACAGTGAGGAGTAGTAGTTAGCATATTTTGGTATATTCCTCACCAAATACACTAGTTTGTTTCTTCTGAAATCAGCTTAACTCAAGTCATCAGGGTATGGACAAAAATCAGTGAGCTCTTTTCCATAAAATAACAGGAACATCTTTTAGCCTGGCTCCTTATTGTCCCTCTGAGCCAGATGTGGTGATTTGAATGAGGATGGCCCCCATAGACTCACATAGTTGAATACTTGGTTTCCATTTGGTGGAGGTGTTTGGGAAAGATTAGAAGGGATGGCCTTACTACAGGAGCTGTGTCACTGACCCGCCCCATTCCCAGTGTGCTCTCTCTGCCGCTTTTTTCCAGATCCAAATGTAAACTATCAACTGTTCTTGCCACCACTCCTAGGCTCAAACATCATGGATTCTAACCTTTGGAGACCATAAAACCAATTAAATGTTCTATTTTATAACTTTCCCATGTATGGCGTTTCATCACAGTAACAGAAGAGTAATTTTGTAGGTATGCTGTCTTGGGAACACTGAGCCAGTGCAGATTCAAACAGAGCTAATTGAGAGAGGTTTTGTTTGAGGTGGTTGGTCACAGGGCACAGTGAGCAAGTTGTTTATGAGCTAAATAGAACTTCAGAAGCTCATTTAATAACAGAGCAGACTGAGCATAGTATGAAGAGGCAAATGTATGATGTAGTTCCTTCTGTAAGAAACTTTCAATACATTTGACAGAGTGTGAACTGAGATACTTTTAGGAATCTTTTAGTAATTTAATGAAAAAAAAGTCACTTCCATTAAAATGAAGCATCTGTTTAGTTTCTGTCTCCAGGTTCCTACCTTAACTTCTGGCCATGATGTCCCCTCATGATTTAGTACACTCACAGAAGTCCCTCTCCCATCTTTCCTCCTTTCTTATAATCAAAAAGATGTGAACATTTAAAAATGAAGTAATTTTTCTGCAGAACGCCAGGAAGACTGCTATGAAACAGTCATTCCCTGAAAGACTAGAAGAACCCTAGGCAAAGAACTACAGGCAGCTAATGGCTTCTGGAAAACGGGAAAACTAGCCGCTCTGAGGGCTGAGGGAGGCCCTATTGCTTTTCTGAAATAGTGTGGCCAGGCCTGAAACCATATACAAACAAACAGAAAAACATGACAAAGTAAAATGAGAGAGAGAGAGAGAGAGAGAGAGAGAGAGAGAGAGAGAGAGAGAATTATGGGAGGATTCAAAGTGAATAAAGTATAATTAATAAAATAAAATTTAAAAGGAGAAGTGTAATAAAGTAAAAAAAAAAAGAGAATTATAATAAAAGAAAAAGACCATCAATGTGAGAGTTAGGGGAAGATGAGGGTTTGGGGAAATCTAGCTGGGAAGATCTGGATGGAAAGGAAAACGTATTTCTATTACAAAACATTCTTTAGGTGCACAGATTTTAGTATGATTATCCTATATTATATGTCTAATATCCACTGATAAGTGAGTATGTATCATGCGTGCCTTTCTGCTTATGGGATACCTCACTCAGGATGATATTTTCTAGATCCCACCATTTGCCTGCAAATTTCATGATTTCTTTGTGTTTGTTGAATAGTATTCCATTGTGTAAATGTACCACAATTTCTGTATCCATTCCTCAGTTGAAGGACTTGTGGATTGTTTCCAGATTATAGCTATTACGAACAAAACTTCTATGAACACGGTTGAGCAAATGTCCTTGTATTCTTGAGCATATTTCGGATATATATACCTAGGAGTGCTATAGCTGGATCATGAGGAAGCACTATTCCTGATTGTCTGAGAAAGCACTAGCTTGATTTCCAAAGTAGTTGCACAAGTTTACGTTCCTAGCAGCAATGGAGGAGGGTCCCCTTTCTCCATATCCTCTCCAGCATGGCTGTGTTTTCTCCTTCCCTGCCTCACTAGACAAAGACTTAAACACACACACACACACACACACACACACACACACACACACACACACACACACACACACACACTTTAATCCTCAGCTAAGATTCAAGCACCAGATTTCCCTAAGATTCAAGTCTGATTTCCCTATTGTCTCTTTTTAAATGGAAAGTGAAAGGAATTTCTAAAAGAGGCTAAGTGTATTTGCTGTTATTATATCAGACATCTTTGGCAAGTGATCCGAAGTTGCTGTTTCAAATACATAGCTGAGGTCATTCTTCCAGAGACAAATCAACTGCTGACCTCACTTGTATGTCCTGTTGTTTTCAAATCCCTTTCCTGTCACTTTGAGAATAAATAGCAGAAAAGATTAACCTTTTAAAAAACAGAAATACCTTTCAACCACAAGGAGGGTGAAGAGAATAGTTTTGACCCTGAATGTATTTCCTAGGTTATAAAATTAATTACAAGTCATGATCAAATTTTAAGGATACAGAAGATAATTTTCTGATTCTTTTGAGTTTTACATAGTTAAAGCAGTTTTCAACTTTTGAAAAGCATGGTTTTAGTTAAATAAACTATATTAAAGACAATAAAGATTTCACACAACTCTTCACAGTGCTTCTTGGAGGTTCTTAAAAGAAAAAGAAAACCACTTCACATCAAGTGATCAATATTTTCTCATTGCAAGATTAAGTGGATCACTCATTTTTTTTGCAAAGCTAATGAACTCTTCAGTAAATACTCTTGACCTCCAAGTGACTCCTACTTTGCAAAATGCACAAACCCCAGACTGATATGCTTTGTTAATTTGCAAAAATTTTGTCTCCTAACAGATTATTTCAAGGAATATACAATGTATTTTTCGTTACTACCTTTATTAGAAAAATCTTCATAAAGTTGTAAGTAACTATATATTCATATCTTTATTCAAAAACATCAAGGTATTTGTCTTGAGAAGCTAAGTGAGCAAGAGAGTTAGGAAGAAGGAGACACACGATCAGACTTTGCACATTGCGAGATGGAGAAATTTGGAAGGGCTGAGGCAAGCAGCTCCCTTGATCATATTTCAACAACGCCAATGTGGAGGAAAGCTATTTTCATCAGGTCAAGGACTGAATTCATTAACTATTTATCAGAGACTTGGCACTGAGCAGCGTTGGGCTACCAGCAGATGGCTTGGGACCTGATAGTTCCCATTACAACTATATCTTGCATTCGGGTCAGTTTTATGTTCTAACAGAAATAGTCACTGCATCTTCTCTTCAACTTCTGAGTCTGTGCTGTGCGTGCTTGCCATTATATCAAGCATTTACCTTCTCTCACATATTCATAAAAATTGCCTGCATTGAGATTTCCAAATCAGTGTAATTTTATAGTTTTGTGTTTCTTTTTTTTATTCCAGCAGCTCCACCAATTTCTTTCTTTTTTAATTTCTTTTTTATAATTTACTCACTTTATATCCTGATGCAGCCCCCTCCCTCATCTCCTCCCAGTCCCACTCTCCCTCCCTCTTCCCCTATCCTCCCATTCCTTAGAAAGTGGGAGCCCTCCTCCCCTACCATCTGACCTCAGCCTATTAAGTTTTATTAGGACTGCCTGCATACTCTTCCTCTGTGGCCTAGCAAGCCCCACCCCTGCACCAGGGAGAAGTGATCAAAGATCAGGCATCAGAGTTCCTGTCAGAGACAGCCTCTGCTCCCCTTACTCGGGAACCAACATGGAGACTGGGATGCCTATAGGCTACATCTGAGCAGGGGTTGATGTCCTCTTCATGCATGATCTTTGGTTAGTGCATCAGACTCTGCAGGCCTCCCTTGGCCCAGATTTGTTGGCTCTGTTGGTCTTCTTATGGAGTTCCTGCCCCGGCCAGGTCCTTCTATTGCCCCACTCTTTCCTACAACTCCTTTTGTTCTGCTCAAAGTTTGGATCTGCTGGTTTGAGTCTTTCAGAGGACATCTATGGTAGACTCCCATCCTGTTCCCTCTCTTCAACTGATTCTGGAGTCTATTCTATTTGCCCTTCTGAATGAGAATTAAGCATCCTTCCCAGGGAACTCCTGGTTCAACATCCTTAATCACCAGGAAAATGAAAAGCAAAACAACTCTGAAATTCCATCTTATACCCATAAAAATGGCTAAGATCAAAAATTCAAGTGACAGCACATGCTGGCGAGGATGTGGAAAAAGGGAAACGCTCTTCCATTGCTGATGGGAGTACAAATTTGTACAACCTCTTTGGAAATTAGACTGGCACTTTCTTAGACAATTGGGAATAGCTCTACCTCAAGACCCAGCTATACCACTCCTGGGCATATACCTGAAAGATGCTCCACCATACAACAAGTACATTTGCTCAACTATTTTCACAGCAGCTTTATTTATAATAGCCAGAATATGGAATCTAGATGTCCCACAACCAAATAATAGATACAAAAATTGTGGTACATTTACACAATGGAATACTACTCAGCTATTAAAAACAAGAAAATCATGAAATTTGCAGGCAAACGGTGGGAACTAGAAAACATCATCCCGAGTGAAGTAACCCAGAAGCAGAAAAACACACATAGTACAGACTCACTCATAAGCAGTTATTAGCCATAAACTACAGTAAAACCATAGTACAATCCACAGACCCATTTCTTTAAAATGGAGGGAAAGTATGAAGTAAAACATTACTTCATTTTAAAAATAACAGTGTCCATTTTGTATGTCTTTAGTCATCATAAAATCTTCATTTTACATTTGCGTATCGGAGAGGTGAACTGACATTTCAAAACAAAAATTGCTGATAGTGGTGGTAACAGATTTCATTTTCAGACCATTTTCAACATAGTAAATCTTCTTGACCTCCATGTGATTCCTACTTTGCAAGAGGCAGAAAGTCTGATAAGTTTTCCTAATAGTGTAATAGAACCTGGGAAATTACGTTTCTTTCACATGCCGACCTTTAGGTCTATTGTATCAGGTGTCAGTTTCCATTAATCCTAAGTACTATCAACATCATTTTAATTTTCTCTTAAGAAATCTTAGTATATCTTTTGCTACAGATTCTTGAATATACCTATTGGCTTCCAGTGTTCAGTTTTGTTTGAATATTCCAATTAAGAAATGATTGTCTGTCATTAATGTTCTTATAGTCACAGGACAGAAACTACGCTAAGGAAAATATTTAATCACATAATAAACATAGACAAGAATTGCTTTTATGGAAGAAGTGGATACTGAGGTTGGCTAAAAATTTTTTGACTGTCTAAGCTAATTCAGAACAAAGGGCATAGATATATTTTGCTCAGTAGACTAAATATCTTCTCAAACCACTGGTTTTTTAGTAGATTTTAGTCAAATTGAAATATATGATCCAGAGTATAAAAGCACCATCTGCAATAAAATATTGCTAAAGTCAGTGAAATTTTAATAAATTATCTAAATAAACGATGTTTGGTAGATGGGGCCAATTGTCTGCTACCATTAAATACTACATATATAAATTATTTAATACCACTTTCTATTTAACCAAATCATGATTTTTACTGTTATTATTGATTATTTTAATCAATAATCAATATTTTAACCAATAATAATTACTGATTATTTTTAAAGAGAAAAGCAAAAAATTAAAATAACAGCTAGTAATAATAATCCTTATTCTTCTACGTATGCATTTATAAAAAATAAAATACCTTGCATGGTAAAGTGTAGGCATACTTTTAAACAAACAAACAAAACCAAAAAAACCTCGGTGGGAGAGATGGCTCAGAGGTTAAGAGCATTGGCTGTTCTTCGAGAGGACCTGAGTTCAATTCCCAGTCAACCTCATGTTGGCTCACAACCATCTATAGTGAAATCTAGTGGCCTCTTCTGGCCTGCTGGCAGAATGCGGTATAAATAGAAAATTAATGTAAAAAGAACCCTCTTTTATTTATGTTTCTGATACCTTTTTCTCCCTAATCCACCCTTCCAATACCCCAACACGAAGCAGTAGAGAGAGTGTTAGTTGGAGAGGGGGAGCAATTCTCTTAGCTGCTTCCTGCTGGTTAGAGTCATTGGGTTCTTCAGAGCTAGTCTAATCCTTGTTTCGGGAGATTTCCAACTACTTGTCTCACAGCAGCAACCAGGAACAGCAAGAGGGAAGCAGGAGCAGCCTTGTTCTTTCTTAGAGATCACATTCTCTTGGCTCTGCCATGTGTTCTCTCTCCAGAATCCTCAGATTTATATTATCTGCAGCTGGCAAAGAGCCCTCATGAGGCAAATAGTCTGCTGCTGTGGACCATCTGAAACAGCCCCACATTCCACACCTGGCACCAAAACAAAAGCATGTATATATCCACAACAGTAAAGGGATTATTTTGATATACATAAAATATTTTCTGTGTCATCAAATATTTTCAGCAGCCTCATTTTAATACATTAGGGTCAACCCTGTCTTTATCAGACTTTATTTAACCAATACAAGTACACTCTTATTTATTTGGGATAATTTTAATTTTATTCTTTTTTTTTTTTTCTGGGATGTAGAGAGCTGGCTCTGTGGCTAAGAGCCCCAGCTTCCCTTTCAGAGGACTGGGCTTGGGTTCCCAGCATCCACCTGGCTGCTCTCAACCATATGCAACTCCAGTTACGGGCGATCCCATGCTATCATCTGGCCTCTGCTGGCACTGAGCATTCGTGGTACACATATAGACACGCAGGCAAAACGCTCACAAACTTACCATTTCAAACATTCTTCCAAGAAAATTTATTTATTCCTTTTAATGTATTCTGGTAGTTTATGTATCAATTCTTACATTTCATATAGAATATTAAAAATGTATCTGCATTTACTTCTTGAAGAATAGCAAAATAGAAAAGAAACAAGAGGACAGGACTAGTGAAACATCTCAGTGTAAGTACTTATCGGTTAGCACTATGTGTAATAGGAAGGCATTGCAGCTTTTCAAAGCCCAGTTTAAGAAGTATCAGACATAATGCCCAAGGAGTACTTATTCTTTTGGCTATTGTTGGTTTTATTTGACATAAAGTATCACAAAGCAAAGGCTAGTCTCATACTCACTTTGCCACTTAGGATGATTGTGAATTCCTGATCCTCTTGCCCCCACATCTTAACTCCTGGCACTACAAATATACTAACATATATGGCTCCTGCATGTAGATTGTAAAAAATTTTGAGAAGCATCATTCACCAGTCACCCCGCATACTATACACACTGTATCTATCTTCTCTATTTTTGAACAATTAAGAGGGAACAGCTTAAGCTGAGAGATGAATAGAAGTGACATGGATCACTTATGCAAGAAAAGGTGTGAAAGACAATGTTCACTATTTAACATTCCCCTTCCTTCAGTGGTGGTTGCGTGCAATGTCTGCCCCAGTGGGTACTTCCGGAAGGTGGTAGAGCCTTCATTGAGCTTCCTTTCTTGTAACAGAACTTGGAGAGAGAGAAGAGATGAAATTTATGATGTCAAGTTATTCAGATTTTAAAATTGTTCGTTACTACGTCATAATCCATTGTGCTGTGTCCAGGCCAGACAGGAAAGGTGAACGGATTGTAAGTGGGCAAAGACTGAGAAGGAATGTTCTGAGCAGAGAGAAGAGAGTAAAGTGTGAAGATTAGTGAGGTGGGATGTGCTAATAAGGTCACGTTCCTACAGTCATAAAGACGAACTTTTGTGTGTAGCCTTAGATAGGTCCTTAGATAACTTTGAAGGAAATAAATTGAGTTCAATACTAGATTTAAATCTGACATCTTTAAGAGAAGACAACTCAGCTATGCTCAGATTTAACTTCTTTCCTTGTGTAGTAGTGAGAACATGTGACCAGTAATACCTATGAAAACTCAGAAAAAAACCATATTTACTCTCAAAGTAGCCGCAACTGAACTGAAGTAGTCTGCTTTCAGAGACCTTCATTCATAACTCGTATGCAAGCAGCAGCCACATATCTATGGGTTTAACAATTGCTTTTGTGTAAACTTTTGCAATAGCTGCTACTAGGCATCAAGACCTTTCTCCTGTTTTATACCTGATGTTCTTGTTGCTGATGAACATTTTCCTAACATGATTGTATGGGAGCAAGTAGGCTTGGCACTGGAGCAGTAGCTGAGAATTTATGTCCAATCCAGAAAGGCAGAGAGACGGGGCCTATCATGAGCTTTTGAAAACTCAAAGCCCAACCCCAGTACCACACCTCCTCCAGGAAGGCCACACCTCTTAGTCCTTCTTAAAGTGTTCACCAACACCAACAGAGAATCAACTGTTCAAATTATACGAGCCTATGAGGACCATTCTTATTCAAGCTACCACAGGTATCTAGTGATAACGGTTATTTTTTTTTCCATTTTTAGAACCATTTTAATTTAAGACATGGACTCAAATAATCTTTAAGACCAAGAAGAAGTAGTAAGGTTGGAAGTTGAGTACCAAGGTTTGCAACACAGACAGTTTTGACTGGAAGGCGATGTTTAAGTCCTCCAGCTCAAACCCAGCAATTAGTGGCACTGTTGCGTCACCAGCACAGAACTAGCTTTAAAGAGAACATACGTGCATTTTCTGTTTGTTTGATTTTATTTTTATATGATATTTACTTTTCATGTTTTCTGGAAGGTGTGATTTTTAATGAGCCTTCCTGACTTGTGTTCCTGCCTTGATTAGGGGCTTAGCATACAGTTTTATTAGCTGTTTTATTCTATTCCAACACAATATTCCTGTTACTATTTTAAAAGATTAGACTTCTACAAACCAATTTCCGCCCTATGTGGTAGGCTGGGGGTGGGGCTATATCACATATAATGGCACTTCGTAGTTCTCAGTGAGGTACTCATACCACCCCCATAAAGGCAGAAACTGCCTTGTTTTTCGTACTTTTCTTAATATCTAATTAAAAAGGTAATACATTTTTATGGAAACTTATTTCATTGTAAGTGCTTCATGTAGCATTTCCACCATCATTTTCATAGAGATTTGCTTTAAAGCGTACTTGGATGGTGATTTTATAACAGAAGAGGAAATAATTAAAATATAAAATTAGCATGCATCGCAGGGCACATTATGTGGCTCCAGCTATTACAGACTGAGCACAGATCAGACAGAGCAAGATGTCCTCACTAGCGTTCAGACTGGCCCCTCTTTTTTTCTTGAAATCTTGTCACCCCAGCCTGCTTGCGATTCCCGCAACTGCACTGCGCAGTCATTCTGGAATGCTTGTACTTCCACTAACTAACAAGTTTTCAGCTTTAGACTGAAGTACGTTGGGGATACTTAAAATTCCCTGTGAGATAGGCTAAGAATTGGTTGCCAAGAGGCAGGTATGACTGCAGGATGGGTTGCATTACTATCATCCATCAGTAGAAAACCAAATTGAGTTTCAAGGTTTTTCAGGGGTCTGGCCACAAATGATAACCCCTAAAGAGCCCAGAGCTCTTTGCACCAAGAATTAGGAAGTACCAGAGATAAAGAATGTTTCTGTTGCCAAGCAGCAGCCCGTTTGAAAACTGCATGTGTGACTACAATGTCAAGCACAGCTAAACAAAAAGGTTTTGGCCCTAGAGAAAATCTTCTTTCCATCCTTAGTTCTTTAGACTGTTCCTAAACCTATCAGGATTACCTGCTATGTAAATGGCATTTAAGGCTTATACATTTCTAAACGGGCCCTCCAGAGTTCTTGGAAATTTAATCTTTGGTGCAACCATGTTAGGATGAATATTTTAAAAGAAGTGATTGCAGCAAGAAAGCTCTGCCCTCTTGAACGGATTAATTGTATCTGTGCAGGTGGACTGCCATAAGAACAAGTTTTGCTGTAGCTTACCTCCAGTTATGGAAGTTCCCAGCCATTTTGGCATAGCAGCCCCCTCCCAGAGTATGGAGCATAGAGATTGTAGCTTTAGAGCCCAGAGTGGTGTGTCTCAATACTGGCAGTGGTTGAGGTGCCAGGGGGCATGATTTTGGTGGGAGATCCTCTGGCCTGGAACTGAACACTAAGCAGATATGGTGGTAGGATTGGTGGGGTCAGGTCACGTGTCATAGTGAGCCAATAACTTGGTTCTTGGGCTTCGGGGATGGCTCTATTATGCCGAATTAGCTATTCACTGTGGTCCAAGGCACTGAATGAGCTTCGGTGCTGGATGCACAGTCACGCAGTTGGATCTAGTTGGTTTTTCAAAGAGGCAGCTTCTTGTGTCTGTGAGGGAATGTTAGTGAGGCACCAGGGATGGACAAATGTACAGAAGTAAAGCTATGTGGATGACCCAGCAGCTCCCATGATTGGGTTCCAAGTTCCTGACAAGATGATAGGATCCCTCCTACATCTAGAAGCTCAAGGTCTATACAAGTGGTTGTCTTCAGTACTCTCCCTGTGGTGCTTTGAATGAGATTCCCTCCATAACTCTTAGACATTTTAATACTTAGTCTCCAGTTGGTAGCTGTTTGGGAGGATGAGGAGTGCCGACCCTGATGTAAGATGTCACTAGGGGTAGGCTTTGAAGTTTCCAAGTTTTAAAGCTGTCTCTGTTTCTTGCTGGTAGACTGAGACATGAGTATTCACCTGCCTGCTTCTTTCTCTGTGTTGCCCTACCATGATGGACTTTTATCCTGTTGTAACTATAAGCCCCAAATAAACCTTTATAAGCTAGTTCCGTTGGCCTTAGCATAGCAAGAGAAAAGTAGCTAACAAACTCCTGTTCACATTTACCTCACCATGGGGAATGCCCAGTTCTGAGTTGGTAGTTCAGGGTTTGTGAAGTTCAGTCTTCTCTGTGCTGCATTGGATATAGCTCCTGCATATCCTTGAATGATTTCAGTGCTGTTCCTCACTACTCACTTTCCTGTGCTGCTATTCATTTGTTTCTCTGCCTCTTCTTGGTGGTAGAAAGCACATCGATTACCTGATTCTGAATCTCTTTGTGTATTCCAAGAATTGTATGCCCTCTGGGATATAACCATCATAAATATATTAGTTATGAGACATCCACTCTGATGTGAAACTAGGATATAGTCTTAGGGAGTCTGTATTGGTTTAGATTTTGCCACAAACATACCTTAATACAGGGAAGTAAGAGCAAGGAGATTTAGTGGGTGGTTGGAGATGATTCCAGGAAGTATGTCAAAGGACTTGGGAAATAAGACAAACAGCATAGAATAAACAATACATTTATTTTTAGCACAATTGAGTTTGATCTTGTTGGGTAATTTCTGAGAGATCACGAAATAATCTGCCTAATTTTCTTGATGAGCTACTCAGGTAGCTGTCACTAACTCCTGTCAAAGTTTCTCCTGAGGCTGAGGAACAGGATAAGCAACAGGATGAGGACAGTATTTCATCCCACAGATGCTCCTGCTAAGACTCCAAAAATCAACTCACATATCAGGCAGCCCATCCTAGCAGGCATAGTTTTTTGTAATGAATCTGCAAGAGGCAATCAAAGAAAAACCTAAGCAAACCCTGCAATTCAACATTTCTTACATGACTTAAGTCTCCAATTTTGGAGATCCCTATGCTACGACATACAATATTAGTTTTCTATTGTCTTAATTATATGTGATACCTCTTCCATATGGTGTTATGATTTCCTAAGCTACTTTCCAGGGACCCAAGGCTACTTTGCTAAACATACAGACACTTTACTTGGTCATAAAGATATGCAGTGGGTGATTGGAGGGGGCACAAAAGCTTAGCTTCTGATTTCTTATGGCATTTCTACCATTATTTCCTTCGACTTTGTGTCCGAGTCTACTCACCTTTGCATCCAGACATATTGATTCCTTGATAAATATTTTATCTCAAACTATATAATACAGTATTAATTTGATGAAGACTGTTTAGGTTCATTGTCTACACCCCAACCTGTCCACAGCTTTGAAAGATGCTTATAAGCCACTGTGAACAGAGGCAAAAAACTATGAAAGGGATGAAAAGAAGAGGGACTTGGGAGATCAATATTTGCTCGATAATCATATTGTTTACAAAGCAGCACTGGAGGCTGGTGAGACATCTTAGAACTGGTTGCTCTTGCAGAGGATCTGGGTTATGTTCCCCCATGGTGTCTCACAACCATCTGCCACTTCAGTTCCAGAAGACTTTACACCTACGACCTCTAAGGGCACTACACTCATGTGGTGCACAAACACATGTACAAGCAAATGCTGCTACACAAAAAACAAAAATAGTTTAAAACAGGGTCAATTTTTAAAATTTGTGTTGTATAATCACCAATCACTGAATATTGAGTTGAAAAGAAATGTATAGTCACATAGTGTTACATTGTATCCTCTCCTACAACTCAACAAGCGTAAAAGATGTGCTATGTAGAAAGCAATGTGTAAAATATGGAGAACTTTAAATACAGAGGAAGGTAATGCACAGAGTGGAAGGAGGGATACATACCAGTAAGGATGTTTGAAAGAGACAAAGATAAACATTTATTTTATGTTCACTAAAAAAAAAGCATGCATTCTATATTAGTTCACAAGCATAAATATATAGTTAAGTTAAGCTACTTGGGGTGATAATGCTCCTCCACATGTCACAGATTATCTAACAGGAGCCCCAGCACCAGGTATAAGAAACCCCTCTTCAAATTGTTGGTCAAGGGAATCCAAAAGACTCTCAAGACAGTATTGGTTGAGGGCTCTGCCTTTAGTTTCCTTTCATAACTTGAAGGGAAGACCCTATTGCAGCAGACATACTTCAAACACGGGGCTTTAGGAATTGAACTGAGACTGACCAGGGAGCTCCGTCCCTGAGGGCTAGCTCTCACAGTATATGAGGGCGCTCTTCAATCTTCCAAGGGAAAAGGCAATTCATACTCCTATCCAGCTATAAAGCCTGTGTACCACAACAGTGACCAGACCAGCCAGATATGCTCACTGAGGTCAGTCCATTTGGCAACATGGATGGGGAAAATACCACGAGGGCCCACGCCTAGATGAAGAGATACAGGCAATGAATGGCTGCAAAACAAACAAACAAACAAACAACAAAACAAAAATATTATGAACCACTCACAGGTTATCCAGTCTGAATCAGCCAGTCCTAAACACATGTACATAGGAGCAACACTAAATGGACTAAGCATAAGCAAGTGTTATGTATGTATCTGAGTTTGAATGTGTGTGTGTGTGTGTGTGTGTGTGTGTAACAATAATAATTAAAGATGAGGTTTGAATCTAAGGAGTGAGGAGTCGGATATGGAAGGAGGGGTAGAAATGAAGTAAATGTAGTCTTCATGTATAAAATCCTCAAAAACATTAAATTTTAAAAAGGCATGAGTTATAGTAAAACTGAGTATATTCGTTTTGAAATGACTTCAGTTTTAACTGCACTTCTTATCTGGTTACTTTATTTTAAGTTTAGGGAACTTAATTTTATTTTTTTTATTTCAATTTTATTGTATGTATGGGAGTGTCCTGCTTGTCTGTACACCTCTGAGCCACTTGCCTGACTTGTGACTATAGAGACCAGGAAAAGGAGACAGATCCCTGAACTTTAGTCACAGTTAGTTGTGAACCCCCTGTGGGGTATTGGGGATTAAGTCCATGTCCCAGGGAGAGCAGCCAGTGCTCCTAACTGGTGAACCATTTCTGAAGATTCTGGACAATTTCATTTTAATTATTAATTAATTCAATAACTGGCCCACAAAATTCCTGTAAAGTTAAGTGCTTTTGATGAAGCAGGTGAGTTGTTATCAACATACCTGGTGCTGGAAGGTAGTTAATTTTAAACCTCCCTCTTCCAAGCTGTTTCCTTTTATTACTTCAGCAACATTCTGAAAACTACTACCATTGCACTCTTTATTGTGTACTCTGTCTAGCTCAACAATTTATATATTTAATAGTCAATATTTGTGTGATTTTGCTTGACAATTACTGTGTTCATTCTCTGATCACCTCTATGTTAATCTAGATTAACATAGAGTGGAGAGAGAAATGTGTATCTTAGTCTAATAGCTTTACTCACTTTTGCAAAGTAACTTCATATGTAAACTATTATTTAAATAAATTATGTCCGTTCACTTAAAGATTGACCACAGAAAGAATTTTGAACTTGAAATTGAAAGGCTATGCATAGGAGAATGTTTTGAAGTCACTTCTCATTCATACACATTGTTGGTGGCGTCTGTTTGATTTCTAGCAGTCAGCCCTGCTGTTGTCAATGGATGATACTTTCATAGGAGCCTCCTCGGCCACTTGAGAAGATTGTACACCTGTTAGCTCAAGGAACTCCTTAAAAACATTTTAATGATTACTATTATATCCTCTAACTTATTACTATTTCAGATTTTAGTGTCTGTGCTTTGATACCTCGGACCTTTTGAAATTATCTCAGTAAAATAACCAAACTTAGTTAAGATAAAACTTTACATTTGGCTATTTTATATTCTGCATGTATTGTATATTTACATGTACAGGGGAAAATCGTGGAAGATTGAATGCCTGGTTAGCTCCAGTTTCTGTGGCCGACTTTGAACAATTCATTTTTATTTTTATTTTTGCCTGGGGTAGCACTGCATAGCATTTCTAACTGCTCTTGCAATGCTGATTTTCTTCAAAGACTGAGGAAAACTGGCTGCAAGTGGATAACTTCCACACCTGTGGAGAATGCTGACACCAGAGTATCAGGTTGAATCTGGATCACAGCAGCCAATGAAATTAATCACATTTGGTTTCTGTTTTTTCCTGGCTTTCATCCTTTTTATTTTGTTTTGAGATTAAAAGCCATCACATTTGCAGATCTATTTGTACTTAGATCCTGCAGGAAAGCTAGATTGAAAATGTACTACCGACATGCTGGGTGGTCTGTGACATTAAGCTTTTAAAAATTGAAAAAGAACTCGAGTCCTAGAGGCTATTCCACTTTAATACAGCAGTGGCAGTCCTCTTGGTTTCTCATACAGTCTTGCTCAGAAGCATGAAAATTAAATGACATTCAGGAGCAAGCTCTTGGATGGCTGGGTGGATGAGGGTCACTGCTCTTCTGAAGTTTCATGTTTCTTGCTTTGCTCTTCAATCTAATACCACTTGGTACATTTAAATTAAATTAAAAGCTTATTTATTTTGAAGCCAGCATCACAGCAAATGAGAACTGGGTAAAATTTTCTGATCAGTACCATTCAATATGGTTCATACATGATTTAGTTTTAGTCTTTAAAGTCTTTAAGAATCTGAAACAGTATTTCCTTAGTTTACAATAAAGATATTTCTATCAACAATGGCATGTATAGATTGCTTTTATTATGAATAATTTTAAAAAATCTTCAAAAGTAAAGAATCCTAATACACACTAAAGCTATAAACCACATTCAACAACTGTTATTACTGATATTCCTCCGGCTTTATTTCCTGTGCCGTCTTCATTTCTTCTTTCTTGAAATATTTTAAAGCAAAATTCAGTCTCCACTTGTTTAATCTCGGGACATCAACTCAGAGAGATGATGTAATGACAGCAATCCTCATCAAGCTCTTTAGTTTGCTCCATATTTGTGATATTCATGTAAGTGAAGGCTTTTTCTCATGAAAAGTTGTTACCCTTCAATTTCATCAGGTCCCTTTTCCTCTTTGTGATTTAGTCTTTTCCTCCCCCATTAGCAAACTCAAGTCAGGAAACAAACATAGAGTATAATATAACCATTAGCAATAAGTGGAAACTTAAGGAAATAAACTAAGAGAGCATTATACTACGGAAAGAAATCCTGCTCAGGAGTACAGTGGAATCCCATAAAGAGGTGGGGTTGAAGGAGAATTCTATTAAGAAAAGGGTGTGTTCTACGAACGTTGTTTCTGCACTTAACACTGATTCAAACATACTCATAAACCTTATGCTACACACAGACATCTTACAAGGAAGAACGAGTTAGAGTTGAAGAAGTGACCAGCAACTACCACTTTCTCTTGGTTCAACTCTGCTTTAAGTAGTTAGATGCTGCAGACTCCGTGGGCCTGGCTTACTGAATTTGTGTACTGATCAAATAATCACAGATTTAAACCCAGTGTTTTTATAGGATCATATATTTTCACATACTCTCAATTTAAAGATTAACCTTAATGCATAAAATAAAGACAATTATTTGATAGCAGCATTATACATTCAGATTAGTATAAACTGTTCCTTTTAAAAGTTGTAATTTTATTCTATTAAATAGTTACGTCAGCAACTGAAACTATTAGTTCATTTCATGTTAGTCATTTGTTAACTTTCGCTTATCAAAGTATTCTGTTACCATATGGTACATGCAAAAAATATACTTTCTGAGAATTCACACTTTTGCACTAATAGGGCTCATGGGGGAACCATAATGTTGGTGGACAACTCAAAACCCCAGGCTTTCAGTTCCAGAGCCCTCACATAAACAATAATTGGACTTACGGAGAGAATGTGGGTCACATAGATAGGAGAATACATCAGGGCAGAAAATGCAGATACAAGCATAATGGGCTGAATGCTGAGTATTGAGAGTGCAGAAGTGAGCAAAGTTAAGAGCAGAAATGTTCTACAAGGTTGGGGGTAAGGTCCTGGGATGGTATGTTTTAAAGAAGAAGTAAGGAAACTCCTCTCCCCCCCCCCCCCATATAAAAGCTAAGGGACATTTTTTATTCTCATAAAGATTTTAACTGAATGCCTTCTTTTCTGGCTTTTCCTGTCAAAGAAAAACATCCAAGAGGAGCCAGCACAGCAATCCTGTACTTCTTCCATATTTACATTCTTTGTCAGAGTTAACTGAAGTTAATTGATACTAAGCCCCATACTGAGGGTGTGGCATTATTAAAGGGTAACTAGTTCTTGCTATAAAATGTTTTAAATGGCCTAGCAAGGCTGCTCCTCCCTCGGGGGAGGGGAG
This sequence comes from Psammomys obesus, assembly GCF_907164565.1. Taxonomy (NCBI): domain Eukaryota; kingdom Metazoa; phylum Chordata; class Mammalia; order Rodentia; family Muridae; genus Psammomys; species Psammomys obesus. Next base: position 3,364,994 of record NW_026596120.1, read on the forward strand.
AAGGTTACAGAGGAGGACATTGCAGTCAGCCCTGATGAGACCTGATAAGCTAGGGTCAGATGGAAGAGGCAGAGGATCTCCCATATCAGTGGACTTAGAGAGGGGCAGGGAGGAGATGAGGGAGGGAGGGTGAGATTGGAAGGGAAGAGAGAGGCGGCTACAGAGGCGATACCAAGTAAACAAACTGTAACTAATATAAAAAAAATAAAAATTTAAGTTAAAAAAGGTTTTAAATGGATTTAAGTTCACCCTTAATATGGAGAACAATGACTTCCTTTATAAAGAAAAAAAAAATAAAGCAAGTCTTCCATTTGCTTGGTTAGAGTTACACCAAGATGTTTTATGATTTTTGTGGCTATTGTGAGGAGTATTGTTTGTCTAATTTCTTTTCAGCCTGTTTGTTGTCTTTTGTATACATGAAGGCTACTGATTTTTTTTTGTCACTTTTTTTTTTTTTTTTTTTTTTTTTTAGTTACAATTTGTTAACTCTGTGTCCCAGCTGTATCCCGCTCCCTCATTCCCTCCCCCTCCCTAACTCCCTCCCTGGTCTCCTCCCTGCCCCTTTCCAAGTCCACTGATAGGGGAGGACCTCCTCCCCTTTCATTTGACCCTGTTTTATCAGGTATCTCCAGGGCTGGCTGCAAAGTCCTCCTCTGTGGCCTAACAGGACTGCTCCTCCCCTGGGGGGGGTGCGGGGAGGACAAAGAGCCTGCCCTTGAGATCCTGTTAGAAATAGTCCTTGTTCCCCTTGCTTTGGAAAACTACTTGGTTACTGAGCTACCACGGGCCACATCCCAGCAGAAGTTCTATGTTATATCCATAGATGGTCCTTGGTTGACTGTCAGTCTCAGAAAAGGCCCTGTGCCCGGATATATTTGGTACCTGTAGAGCTCCTATCCTTTCCATTTCATACTAACTCCCCTTCTTTCATATGATTCCCTGCACTCTGCCATGGTTTGGTTATGAGTCTTAGTGTCTGCTTTGAAACACTGCTAGGTAGAGTCTTTCAGATGCCTTTTGCGGTAGACTCCTGTCATACATTCAATGCACATCCCATTTGTCTTTCTAAATGAGGATTGATCATCTTCACCCATGTCCTCTTACTTGATTATCTTCTTTAGGTGTTTAGATTTCATTATGTTTATCATATCTTGTAGGTCTATATAAGTGAGTATATACCAAGTTTGTCTTTCTCCTTCTGGGATACTTCACTCAGAATGATCTTTTCTAGATCCCACCATTTGCCAGCAAATTTCATGATTTCCTCCTTTTTGATTGCTGAGTAGTATTCCATTGTTTACAAATACCACAATTTCTGTATCCATTCCTCTGTTGATGGACATCTGGGCTGTTTCCAAGTTCTGGCTATTACAAATAAAGCTGCTACAAACATGGTTGAACAAATGTCCTTGTTGTGTACTTGAGCAAATTTTGGGTATATACCTAGGAGTGGTATAGCTGGGTCTTGAGGTAGCACTACTCCTAATTGTCTGAGATGTAAAGCAAAAGACACCGTCATCAAAACAAAACGACTGCCTACAGATTGGGAAAGAATCTTCACCAACCCTTTATCTGACAGAGGGTTAATATCCAGTATATATAAAGAACTAAAGAAGCAGAAAAGCAACAAACCAAGTAATCCCATTAAAAAATGGGGAATGGAGCTAAACAGAGAATTCTCGAAAGAGGAACATCAAATGGCAGAGAAACACTTAAAGAAATGCTCAACCTCATTAGCCATTAGGGAAATGCAAATCAAAACAACCCTGAGATTTCACCTTACACCCATCAGAATGGCCAAGATGAAAAACTCAAGTGACAACACATGCTGGAGAGGTTGTGGAGAAAGGGGAACCCTCCTCCATTGCTGGTGGGAATGTAAACTGGTACAACCACTCTGGAAGTCAATACTGATTTTTTTTTGAGTTAATTTTGTATCCAGCCACTTTATTGAAGGTATTTATCAGCTATTGGGTTTTGTTGGTAGAATTTTGGGGGTCACTTATGTATACTATCATGTCATCTGCTAATAACAATACTTTAACTTCTTCCTTTCCAATTTGTATCCCCTTGATCTTGTTTAGTTGTCTTATTGCTCTAGCTAGGACTTCAAGTACTATGTTGAAGAGATATGGAGAGAGTGGGCAGCCTTGTCTTGTCCCTGATTTCTTTAAAATTGATTTAAGTTTCTCTTCATTTATTTATTTTGATGTTGGCTATAGGATTGCTGTATATTGCCTTTACTAGGTTTAGGTATATGTCTTGTATCCCTGATCTCTCCAGAACTTTTAACATGAATGGGTGCTGGATTTTGTCAAATGCTTTTTTTTGCATAGGATGGGAGTCTGCCTTAGATATCTGCTGAAAGGCTCCCACTCAGCAGGGGACCAAAGCATATGCTGAGGCTCACAGCCAAACTTTGGGCAGAGTGCAGGGAGTCTTATGAAAGAGTGGGCAGATAGGACTAGGAGGGGATAGGAGCTCCACTAGGAGAGCAACGGAGCCAACAAATCTGTGTCCAGGGGTTCCTACAGAGTACTCATGCACTAACCAAAAGCCATGCATGGACCTAGGCCGGTTGCTCAGATGTAGCCTACAGGCAGCTCGGTCTTCATGCAAGTGTCCTAGTAAGAGGGAACAGGAACTGTCTCTGACATGGACTCTGTTGCCTGCTCTTCTATCACTTCCCCCTGGTGAGACAGCCTTTCCAGGCCATAGGTGAAGAGGATGAAGGCAGTCCTGATGAGACTTGATAAGCTGGGGGACTTGATAGGGAAGGAGGGCTACCTCCCTCTCTGAGGACTAGGGGAGGGGAACAGAGGGGAAGAGGGAGAGTGAGTGAGACCAGGAGGAGACCACAGAGGGGGCTACAATCAGGATGTAAAGTGAATAAATTATATAAAAAAAAACAAGTTAAAAAAAGAAAAATGCATTTACCATTCTTTGTCCTCCAACACCTTAAACAATCTAAAATCCAAACTTTAGAAGTTGATGTACAATGTAATAGATCCCCAAAATTCTCAAGCAAGCAACAAAATTTTAATGCACAAGTTAGAAGAACATCTGCACAAAATACAGTAGAGAATTTCTTCTAACAATTATTACTAAGAGAGACAACTGAGGAGTCAACTCAGAAACCATTTTCAATAAGTTTAAGAGCATTAAATTTTAGTTAGTAATTCTACCTGTGACATTAACCTTCAAGAGCATGCAGAGATCTGTGGGACTCCCCCTCCCCCCCCCTTTTTTTTTAAAGAAAGCAACCCTTGATACTAAATAATCAAATATTTGCTACTTCACTGAAATTTCCTCTCAAGGGTGTGGCAAGGTAGATTGGTAGACAAAGGTACTTGCCACTAAGCCTGACAGTTTGAGTTGTGTTCCTGGGACCTACATGGAGGAGAAAGAAAATTGACACTTGAGCATCAGGTAGCATACACTAGCATAGGGTGTGAGCATTCATATTCATGCATAGCTGTACACCCCACACACAAAATGAGCAAATGAAGGTTAAAAAGTTTCTCTTCAAGATAAACTTGTATATTTATACTTTAGACATGAGGCAGATGTTACTATTTATTTATTTATTTAGTCAGAGTTCACATAATATCACAGGGTTACATGTTCTTTATAAAGATCGTAAAATAATTTTATGAAGTGGTTTTGCTTTAGTAAAGTTCAAGAGCCTCCCTTTTGTTATCCTGTTCAGGCTGTGGTTGTACCTTTAGATTTTCCTGCTTGGTGAGTTGGCAGTGAAAATGCTTGTAAGAAACGAGTCATGTCAGAGACAGTCCCTGCTCCCCTTACTAGGGCACCCACTTGGACACTGAGCTGCCATGGACTACATCTGTGCAGGGATTCTAGGTTATCTTCCTGCATGGTCTTTGGTTGGAGTATCAGTCTCAGAAAAGACCTCTGTGCCCAGATAATTTGGTCTGTTGCTCTCCTTGTAGAACTCCTGTCCTCTCCAGGTCTTACTACCTCCCCCTTCTTTCATAAGATTCCCTGCACTCTGCCCAGAGTTTGGCTATAAGTCTCAGCATCTGCTTTGATACCCTATTGGGAAGACTCTTTCAGAGGCCCTCTGTGGTAGGTTCCTGTCCTGTTCCCTGTTTTCTCCCTCTTCCGATGTCCAACCCATTTGCTTTTCTGAGTAAGGACTGATCATCTTACCCATCCTTCTTGCTTAGCTTCTTTATGTGTACAGATTTTTAGTATGTTTATACCATATTATATGATCCCTGATGGGGCAGTAGCCTTAACAGGCCACAGAGGAAGACAATACAATCAGTCCTGATGAGACCTGATAAGCTAGGGTCAGATGGAAGGGGAGGAGGACCTCCCCTATCAGAGAACTTGGAGAGGGCCATGGGAGGAGATGAAGGAGGAAGGGTGGTATTGGAAGGGAATGAAGGAGGGGGCTACAGCTGGGTTAGAAAGTGAATTAACTGTAATTAATACAAAAAAATAAAAAAAATTAAAAAAAGAAATGAGTCACACATAAATCCCTGGCTTCTTTGTTTTCAGGGTCCTGAAAGAAGAGGGAGAGCAGATTGAATTTACTACGATTCCAGAATCTCTACTAAAAACTTATTAATTCTTATTCTTTATGTTTTTTACATCAATGTAGTACATGTTGAAATACATTTATTTTTAGGAATCCTCTGTTTTGTTTTTTCTTTGAACATTTTTAACACATCTCTCTTCTAAAGGTGTGCAATTTCTCCTGTGAGCATACCAGATCTTGTATGGTAGTCATATAAAGATGTATAGACCACCATTTCAGATTTATCTAATATATGTCAGGGTTCTTAGGGTATTCTCTCCTGAATTTTTTTTTAATTTGTAGAACACTATGTACAATAAAAGCCAGGAGATACCTTCTGCTTGCATGCAAATACTGTCTCCATTTTTTCCTAATTATACCACCCTGAGCAAGTAAACAAGTGACACCTTAAGGCCATAGGAAGGTGGAGAAAAGATAAAGAAATACATATTTTGCTGGCTAGTGTTTATGTCAAGCTGACACATCTAGAGTCATTTTAAAGAGAAAAACCTCAACTGAGAAAATGCTCCCATCGGATCAGCATGTATGCAGGCCTATAGGTCAACTTCTTAATTAGTGATTAGTGTTGGAGGGCTCATCCATTGCAGCTGGTACCACCTCTGCGTCTCAAGTTCTATAAGAAATCAGACTGAGCAAGCGAGCTGGAGCAAGCCAGTAAGCAGTGTTCCCACAGCTTCTGCATAACTTCCCGTCTCCAGGTTCCCACCCAGTTTGAGTTCCTGCCTTGGTTTTCCTCGGTGAATTGTGATATAGGGTATCCAAGCCAAAATAAACTCCTCACCAAGTTGCTTTGGTCATGGTGTTTCATCACAGCAATAAAACCCCTAACACACACACATACAGCAACACAAACTAAAGATCATGTGAATAGCTGTCATTACTATATTATATTTTAAATGCTATTTTCAGTTTGAAATTTCCAAATTATAACAATAGATAGGTCGATTGTAAACAATCAATCAAAAGAATTAAATGTCAAGAAAATCAGCTACCCATCCTTTTTGATTGTTTATACGCATATAAGTAGATGTCTTTATTTTTTTAATATAGTATCTTAGGACTTAGGTCTTTTTTTCCCCTTGAAATTAAGTGAATAAATAACTTAATTAATAAACATCTTTTTTTTTTTCTGTTGTGGTGCTGGATTTTAAACCCAGGGTCCTGGTTAACATCAGATGACTGAGTTGAGTCCCCACTGTAGCCTTGAAAGTTAAGCATATGTTTTCCTTGTATAATTACCAGAGTTATATACGCAGGAATACTCAGTGAGTACATACTGACCAAGCCAATATTCTGACCTCAATTATTTGTCCCTATTAGTTATTGGAAATTGATGTTTTTTCCCCCTTTTCGAAAAATGTCACTGATTTTCCCAGCTTGAGCCTAACTGTTTTTCAACATTGAGCCTAACATTTTTTTATTTTACTGTGCTATTTTCTCCCTAAACTGAACCTATTCTGGCCTTTCCTCTTCTCCCCCCTTTCCGTATTTTCTCCCTTCACTCCCTTTTATTTTTCCCTCTATTCCACATCCCCTTTCCCATGCCCTCTTCCTCCTCCCCTGCTTTCCTCACTGCTTCAGTAACATTCCCTGCTCTGTAAACAGTCCAATGGGCTTTTTTTCCCCCCTAGCACTTTTCTGATCAGTATGTCTGGCTGGGAATTTTTCTCTGAATGACCCAGCAGTGCTTAAGAACTCAGTCTTGTCTTTTCAGAGCTTATGAAATATCGCTTTTCCAGAACCCCTCGCTCATCTGCTGCATATGTGGAAACAGTGGCATCATCTGTCAAATCTTCTAAACCAGAAATTGGCAAATGATCTGTCATAGTCTACTCTCTCATGCTCAGTCAGTGAAGCATTCCTGATTGCTCCTGTGGCATTGCCCTTTGTTATTTTTCAGTCAAAAGACTCCAGTGGTTTTGTGGTCTGATGCCCGAATTCCCTCTTGCCATATGCTCATTTATCTTCATCTGTTATGTTGAATGGCATCTGCTGTGGAAATTGAAAGGAGGGACACAGTAAAGACGGATAGTTTTGAAATTGAAGGGCAGTAGTATAAGGTTTCTTGAAAGGTGGTATTGAGTCAAGAAGAGAATGAGACTTTGTGCCATGGGCATTTCTAGGGAATGATTGTGGTAGGCAGAGGAACCAGCAGCTGCACAACCACTGATAGAGAAGATTGCAGACATTTTTATTAACACAGCGTGAACTAAGAGGAAGGAAATAAAAGATGGGATCAGCAAATTATTGATTGTGTTGTCAAGAAAAGTTTCTGAAGGAAGCCACACTTTACACTGACCCCTCTCCAAGGCAGATTAATTAATTAACTGTAAAGAGGTTCAACTGTTGGGAGTCTAACTAAAATTATGTTCCAAGAGGGTTATAGTTACCTCCTTTAATACCTATTCCTTGACTACCTCTGTTTCTGATTTAACATCCTTTTGACCAACCGATAAAATCTTTTGGAATTGGAACACAAATGAAAACTGCGGAGAAAAGTTTTACAAGATTTGACAAGGTTTTAAGGAAAATTCTTCTGAAAGTAAACAATGCATTTTAAATAAAATAAAAGTCAAAATTACAAAAAAAAAAAATCTTTTGGAATGTATTGTTTAGCAAAACCAAAATTTTCATTGACCAAATGTTGAGTGCCTTGAGGCAGCATCTGATACCTATGGCTGAGAAGTCCTTGCTCTGCTGTAACCTGCCTATCTGATATTTCCAGACGTCTATTTTAAAAGTATCTTGATTTATGATCTTCTGTTTCTAAAACACATTGGAATCACATTGGAACACGTAATTTGGGATAAGCTGATTGTGTTATCAGGCCACTGTCCACTCACATTTGGCTCCAGAATAAGCTACATTCTTACTCTTTGGAAGGGAGTCTTGTATTTTTGCATTGACAGCATAGAAGTGTCAAATAGTTGGGGACTTATTAAAATACAGCAGTAATTATAATGCTTACTCTGAAAGACATGGGAAGCCATTAATTACCATGAGCTAAAGAATTATATGCATTTATATTTTACAAGAATTATTCTGTGAACTATGCTGGGAAGAGATGGGTTTCTGGGGAAATACAGTCAATAGAAAAACTAGCTAAGAAAAAAAATGCAGGTAAAGGAGTGATCACTTGAACTTGGAAGGTAGTACCAAGAAAGCATTTATGTCTTTATGATTGGAGTCAAGTAAAATACAACATTCCTCACGGCCTGAAAAGTGTTTAATATTATGATACAGTTTTTTTAATCTGTATCTTAATCCAGTATACAGCCACTAGCCATAGACTAGTAATTTCCCCATCCACAACAGCTGATTAAATACACACCCTTTATCTACCTTAGTGTGATTTCACAATACCTTCAGGGCCGAGAACCAGACAACCAGCTCCCAGAGCCCACTAAAATTATCCAAAGCAGTCAGTTCTAAACTATTGGTTTTTCTTTTTCTTTGTGCACAAACACTAACTAAAGGACATTCATACAGCTCTCCCTTATTTGCTGTGCGACCAAGCCCTGGCACTTCCCCATAGAGGCACTACATAGTTTGCGGTTTCTCACAAGGGAACTGTGTGTTCACATACTGCAAGGACAAAAGCAGGATAAAAATTCTCTTTTGTTTATTGGCATTTGCCTGTGGACTCATTAAACCTCACCTGAGGCAAAGTGTTTAAAGCAGATATACACTGGATATACTATAAACATAATTTCTCGCTTAATTAGTCTATTTGAAATCAGTTTTCTTTTTTTTTTTTCTCTAGAAATGTAAAGAGGTACCACCTCTTTGCCTTTCCCACATTCTTCTGGGACCCTCAAAGGGAATAACTACTATTCAAATACGTCTCAAAGTTCTTATAAGGTTTATTTTATTTTCTTCTTTGAACTGTATATTTCAAATAGCCCATCTTTGTGCTAACAGTTACTTCACATGATCTATTTTGTTGTTTATATGGCATTTTTCATTTTATTAAATGTATCTTTCTGATATAGAATTACTGCTGAATTGTTTAAGAGCCATCCATCTCTTTGTTAATGTATTCTGGCATTTTGACTAAAACAAAACAAAACAAAACAAAGCAACAACAACAACAACAACAAAAAAAAAAAACCCTGTGTTTTTTTATACTTCATCAAGTTCCTTTAAATTAACTCATTCAAATTTTCTATCTGAAAATTCTTTGTTGATTATAACCTGGCTATTTAATTGTGAATATTTGATGGGTTTATGTTTGCCCCAAACCATTTTGTTCTGTTTATTTTTGTGTAAAAATTATATTGTGTGTTCTATAGGTGTGTTTGAGTGTGTGTTTGGGCACATGAGGTCAGTGTCCTCGGGTGAGAGAGGGCAGTTTAGGATCCCATAGAGCTGCAGAAACAGTTCTGAGCAGCCTGAGATATATGCTCAAAAATAAACTCCTCGAGACCAGTACATACGAACTGCTGAGCAGTCTGTCTTGCCCTCTCGAAACATTCCAATGCCTGCTGACACGCCACTTTACCAGACATGTTTTCTACTCTTCGTACACATACAAAGGCATGCAGCCATCTAATTGATAAGTGTGAAGTTTTGCAGTTTTCAGGCAACATTACTATATTCTTTACATATCCTTTTCTCATACATATCTGTAGTTCACAACCTTGTTACGAACAGGTGACTATTATTAAAAATGCCACTTTCTGGGTAAGGGTCTGAAGTTTCCCGCTTGTTTGGCACAAGAGTCTGAGTTCTAGGAAGAAAGTAAGAAGTATTCACTCCTCCAAAGGTGTTTTATAGTCACATCTGTCTCTGCTAGGGTTGATAGAAGACCTGGCCCCAACAAAAATAATTCCACTTTTCCCGGCTGCCTCATGCACCTATCTCAAACTATTTCATGAATCAGTTCTGTCATATTGACATAATGATTTAAACCTACACATCAAGGCTGCCAAAAGCAATGCACACAGTCTCACCCAACCCTAGGGAAATAGTGGTACCTACAAATCCCTGGGAGTTAGGGCTGTAGAGTAAGGAGATTTCTGACAGCACCAATAGTTTTTGAGTTCTGACTAGGTAGCCCAAACATAATTTTATCCATATTCAAGAGCCTGGTAAGCTGGCTCTAATAATAATTCCTTTATATTAAACTTAATAAACTCAGTCACCAGGAAGGGCAAAGCAATGTTATCTACAAAGACCACAGTGTGGAAATTGTAAACAGTTTTTTTTTTAAACAGAAATTAAATAATATTTACTCTTAGAAAGATATTTATGTTTCAAAAATAATATAATATAATATATAAATATATGATAATATTATATATAATTATATATTTTATAGAATAATATAATATATAATTATATATAATAATATATAATATATAAATAATATAGCATAATATTTATGTTTAAAAAGTTTTATAACTTTTAGGATATATTCTCAAAATCACTCAGTACAAAATAAAAAGGAACAGAGAGATGCCTTTAAAATTTCCCAATAGCTCTTTCAACAGACAGATGCATTTAGAAGGTAATGTGGCTTCTGTCCTTTTCTAGGTCACAGAGCCAGTCTGATTTTCAATAAACATTATGTTAGTTTTAAAAAGTAAATTAAGAACTGGTAACTGTGAAAAATTATTGTGTAATTACTAGCTAATTAATTACATAGAGGGGCTTAGTAATAATTAATGTTAAATATGAAGTATCTGGGTATGGGTACATTGTAAAATTATCAAAAAGCATTTCTACCAATATTTAATTAACTGTGAAGTGACAAATGTTTTTAGGATACGGAATAATAGGTAAATAAGAATACAGAGATTTCAGACTTACACGTCTGTGATTTTTTTCTTAGTATTTTATCTGATTACTAAACTTTGAATTTGTGTTATATGAAGGTATATGAAGGCAACTTAAATATTAATCAATCAAAATCTGACATTATACCTTCTTTTTGAGCTTTGAAGGGACTCAAGATAGTGAAATGTCACTTAAAAAATTTCTGTATTTTTCCTCATCAACAATACACGGCTATGACTATACAGGAGGACCCCCAAAAATGTTACCTCATCAGGAATATGTTCCATTGTGAATTACAACTGACATCTGAATGCCCCCTTTCTAAAAAATTGGCACATTTTCCTTTCAACTTGGTGTGCCTGTTGAGCTTTGTCAAAACCCTCCAGTAGTTAAGGCCAGTGCAAAGGCACAAAGTTTGTTACATTGTCAAATGCCACACTCACCAATAGACCTGAGACCTGAATTATTTTGTTCATGTCATTTGTTAAGAACACTAAACCACTAAATTTGTAGACAATACATAGCCAATAAGAATGTGAAAAAAGATGTTATCAACAAAATAAGAAGGGTTGTGTGAGATAACTTATGATTACAAAATTTTCAAGAATGATACACACGACAATAGAGGAGCTGATGAAAGACTAAGCTACACTGTAATACGAATATAAATATTACAGTGTCACGACATCTGTACATTCAACCTAACAGTAACTGTAGAATTCTTATCTCACTAAGTCTGGCTCAAATACTTTTATTTGAGGAACTTAGAATTTTACTTTCTTGCCAATTGTGAAGATGAGAACTCTGCAAATTCAAAAATACACAGGAAGGAAAACACACAAAAAAAATCACATCTATACTTAATCATTTCTGACACATATTTTTAAGAAAATAATATACAGAGGAGAAAGAGGCTAATGGAGTGTTGGGAATAAATGACTTGCCTCTAAACAGCTTGCTTCTTCATTGACTTCATTGAAAGTGAACATCTGTCACCTACTGCTGGTGAGCAATCTCCTGACTGCAGTAACCCAGGAGCCACAGTGAAAGGATTTCACACTTTCAACTACTACTGGTTTGATAACTCTGTTTTAAATATAATTAGATACTTTAAAAATATTTCAGATATAACCTTTATTCCAGAATATGATTTGTGTGTGTCAGTATTCTACGTTAGGCAGAATTATTACAGTGATCTTTAAATTTTGTGTGTTTTGAATAAAATGTACTATCAGAGCATCCTTAAATAACACACACACACACACACACACACACACACACACACACACTGCACAACACAAGGAAGTGAGGGAAACATACATAAATAGATTTATTTAAAAGAGAAACACTATTTTGAGGTTTCACAATACTATCATATACAGATTTATTAACTCAGGTGCCTTTTACTTTCTTTGTGATTTGGGCTTTCTGAAGTTTTGATTCACACATTTAACTATGTCAGAGAGATGATATAGATTAAATAAAAATAGTATCATAGAACATGGACAAGTTTGTTTTATGTAATTGCTCAGATTTGGTTGTACAGTAACTAATTTCATCAATACCAAATATAATTACTTTGAGTAAAAGTTTCATATAAACACAAAACTTGAACAAGGACCTTATCTTGATATCACTATGAGATTGATATGAGAAATCACGAGCACACATACGTATGGTTTAAAACGACAAGGCAACTGCCATGTTAGGTGCTATGGAAGAGGAATTAAGGAGTACTGCTCAAAGTTACTTCAGCAACTACCAATTTTCATCACTCGGAGTGTGTTGAAGACCCTGGGTATTGTTGTGAGATCCTGATGAGTCTTCGTGGCTAAAAATAAAGATACCAAGACCTTTTAATATTTCAAAGCTTAGACCTTAGCGAGGCAGCCTCTCAACTAGCTGATCTAAGCTAACCAGAACATCTAGCCCCATCCAGCCATGTGGCTAGCTATACCTTCCAGGCCTGTAGTCTCCTTTCGAGTCTCCTGGTGAAAGATTTCCTCCTTCTTCTCAGAATTTCTTTCTCCCCACCAGGAAGTCCTGCCTTCCACTTCTCTCTCTGCCCAACCACAGGCTGTCACTGTCAGGAATTTCTATTATCCAATCAGGGGTAATTTGAGAGGCAAGGTTTACACAACATAATTTTGGATATGTGAAAATTTGCTCATAGGACAATAAGGATTTTGGGAGGCAGGCAATTAAGATTTGAATACATAGTAGCTCCAGATCAGGACCAATAAGCATGTGTCAGGCTCTTTCTAAATATAGTACTCCATTTTGATGGTCCCAATAACAACGTGTCATGTTATAGATAAGAAAATATAACTTAGTAGACACCTTGCCCAAGGCCATCTTATAGTGAGAGGAACATTGGATTACAACTGCTATTTATGCCAACACAGTGCTCTCCACAAAGGTGACTATTCCTTGAGAATTGAGGGAGGGGGCAACCAAAACACATAAAATAACTTATGAACAAGAATAAAATTTACATAGAATGACAAATGAGAAAGAAATGATCAAGCAGGCTTTATGGTTGCAGAAGACTTGATCCGAGGATTAGAATAGAGAAAACAAAAACAAAAACAAAAACAAAAACAAACAAACAAAACACTAGGCAGATGTGAAATATTACCCAAAAAGTGGGAGTAGGGTTGATTTCTCTAGAGCAATAGAAAATAACTTTTGTAAGAGGTGATGAATCTGCTATTTGCCTTACTTCCTTCAGCATATTTTTAAGTTTTAAATGTGGTAGCTTGAATTTTGTCTGGGTGAAGGTGTTTCATAATAAAAAGAAAAATCACAGCATGGAAATTGATGCCTGATAGATAATTTTAAAGTTAGTAAAGTGTGAAATGAAAGTAGAATAAAACCTTCTTAATATCTGGGAGCAGGTCTTTTCTATTGTTTTAAATCATAGCAGTAAGGTAGGTAATTAAAAGGAATTCTTTTTTCTAAGAGAGAGAGATGGAAGAAAGCAAGGAGGAGTAATGGAAATATGAAAGGAGAAGGAGGAGAAAAGGAAGTGGAGGAGAGTTTTATTCTGGTCGTATAGTTACTTATCAGAAAAAAGAGGGATTATAAGCCTGTGAATTGGGAGCCAGCATAAATCAGATATTTCCAGAAGCTATTCCTGCTGCTTATTCTTCATCCCCTGGACAATCTTACTTTCCACATGAAAACTCATTGTATTGGATTGCAAATGCACTTCCACTTTAAAAAAATTATCTACATGTTTGGCATTTTTAAAACTCAATTTCTGAGACTAATGTGATAAAGGCTCCTTACTCATATTAGTTGTGATTGGATAAGTTGTTACATGAGAAATCATCATCATTATATGTCAGGCATTAAGACCTTTTTATTGATTGCAGGGATGAAAACATTTCGGAGAAATCCATTGGTGTATGTCACTACATGACTGAATAGTAGGTGGCTTTCTTCTATAATCTCTTTTAACCAAGAAAGTATAAAAAATAAATTATTTCCATGTTGGATTTAGATTGCATGTTTGATAGTTTTCAATTGTACAGTTTTCGCATGGAAAGTTTCGGGGAATTACATAGATTGCTACTCTGAGGTGCCCAGTAAAGGTTACAGTTTCTGAGGGAAAATATTACCCAATTAGACTTACCAATAAACATTAGAAGCCAGGTTTTAGAAAACCTGGACCCAATTATTCCACTTCAGCTATTAAATATTTACACAAAAGGTTAAAGTGAATATGCATCCCCACACTTTTACAATATATTTGATGGGTGGAATGTACAAAATTATTAGAATGAAGTTATTGAATTCTAATTACTTAGTCTGCCATTGTGGATCAGAAAAACAGAATTTTTGACTGGCATCCTTTCCAGGTCACCGGGCACCACTCCATCTTACCAGTCCCTAGTCTATCCCTAAGTTAAGTCTAAAGATATGTATTTCTTGCCTGTACATCAGTCACTGTCAGTGGACACACAATGGGAGGATTTTATTAATCAATTGCAAAGGTTTCTAAAGTGCCATTCTCTAGAGAGCTGTGAAATAGTCCTTAGTATCATAAAACTAATATAGTTCACAGAACAATTTTGTTTCTTTGTCTACCTTTTCATGACACTAAAAGAGTTTTGTTCTCCACAGAAGATGCTTTGGAACATCAGAAGAATTCTGTGTTATTCTTTTGCACTTGAAATTCACTCCTGGGAGTTCAGCCAAGATTCCATCAGAACTGCATAGAAGCAAATATGTTGAGCAAATGTGATAAATTCCTGGGAAAGAAATAGATTATAATTTTAAGATATGACCGTGAGAATGGATATGTTTTAATTTTTAAATAAGCTACCACTTACAAATTTTGCATAATGAAATTTTTAGAAGGTCCCGATTAACTTAAATCATATGAGAAGAAGTTCCTTATTTAAAAATTTTTAAAAGCATGTCTGTGCTACTCATGAGAAAGTTTTGCAGTAAACATCCTGTTGTAGCGAGGTGTTCAATTATGCCAATTGTATGATTTTCCCTTTTACGTGCTTAATGTTCGCAGCACTATGGCAACATTTTAAATAGTAAACATTCCAAAAAGCATTCAGAAAAACCTTCTCCTGCAACGAATATATACATGCAAATTTACTCATTTTCAGTTTAATATTAACTATAAAAATATTGTTAGCTTCACATCTGAATTTATCTCTACTTCCCAAGTTTAAAAGTGGTCTCCACGAGAGGTCAGTTACTTCACTGTAAACATCTATAACTTCACAGGGGAGGGGAGGAAGGTTCTCATTTACGTTCTGAAAAACAACGGAACTAAAAAGCCTGTTCTGTCCCAGCTGGTTTACTGTCACTTACATGATGCTATCAGATCCTCCGGCAGGATCAGTCAGGGTAGTTTTAGGTTAATGCACATCTAATGAAAAGTGGGGTGGATGGTACTAGTATATACAAATGTAAGAGCCTCCTGAGCGAAGGCTCTTTCAATATTATTCATAGAAATGTTTAGAGTACAGCCCTCTGTTAGACCTGAAAAGAAGAACTGTAAACACTTGATGGGTTTGACATGAGATAGGAAACACATCCGTTTGATGTTTGAAGCCTTGTTTAAAGGCAGACTTGCCTTTCCAAAGGAACAAAAGCGGAGCCAGCAAGGCAGGGGCAGATAAACATTCTTCTTTTCCTTTGGATCAAAATCTATTTTCCTCTGCTATTGAGAGAGGAAAGAGGCTTTTGTGGAGGGAGTGACAGAGACGCTTCACGCTGTTACACAACAGTGGCTGCCTATGTAAAGCAGAGTGTTGCCGAGCTTTTACCAGACTGCTTACTGCCACCAGAGACCCTCCCTCTAGAGCTTCCTTCTTCTCTCTTTTCTTTCGATCTCTCTAATACACATGCATGCCAGGTAAAGAGCTGATAAGACTTTCTTCATAAGATTTCACTCATGTAAGTATAAGAAATGGAGCAGTTAAGTTGCTTCACAGATAAATGGAGACTATGGAATCTGAAGCCTCCATTTCTAGGTGCTTCACACTCTCCTGGAGGGGGCCTTTGGTTTTTGGTTTTTTGTTTTTGTTTTATCTGAGCAAGACTATGACTGTCTAAAATTGTCCCAGAATTTACCTAGAAGTCTTTCATTTATTTATTTATTTTAGAATTCCATTATAGCTCTACAAATCTCAGTGTTTACAAGATTCCCAAGATTCCCATTAATTTTCCCAAATGTCCTCATTCTCTTTGGTAAATGATGGGTAAGGTTCCTCTCCCCCTTTAATCTCTGTATCATCCATTGGTGCTGACTAGTGATTTTTAAAGAGCACATGGAAGAAGAGATGAGATTTGATTAATAGCTTTAATTTGCAAGAATGACAAACCATTTGTTCAAAGATATCAACAAAGCAGGCAAACAAAACTACCAAGATACTAGGATCACATGTCTCTTCACATGTTAATAACTAGACTGGTACAGAAATATCTTTCAAAATTTATTTGTCAGCACACACTGAGGAAACTCCATCTATTTTCCCCATGCATTTTAGGCATTGCTATGACCTGAATGTGAAATGTCCCCTACACCTCCATGTACATGAGCTCATAGAGCCTGGCTGATCTGGAGCTGAGGAACCTTCAGCAGGTGGGTCCTGGCCAGAGGCAGGGACAGTCCTAAGGGATGAGTCTTAAGGATTATTAACCAACGCAGCTGCTTGCCCAATGTCTTTCTGATTCTTGGAGGTGTGAGCAAGCCTCAAATGTGCGGCCAGGGTGGACTGTGTCTTTTCCACTTTGAGCCCAAATAAACTGACCATTCTGTTGCTTCTTTTGTGCATTTTGTCACAAAGATAAGAAACATGAGGAATACAGTACCGTTACTTTCTTTGGTTTGTGCTTGAACAGCGGTTTTGATTGGTGGATTCTAGAAATAAAGTTAGAGCCAAAGTGAACCAGTATCTCCTCAAGGCTTGTGTGACAGTCAAGACTGGTGGGTGATTAGCTCATAAACTTAACTTTTGGATTCGGTTGGAACTTGAGGTTGTAGTTTTCAGGTCGGTGTAGACAGAGGATGAAATCTGGAAACTGACAGAAGGGCAACAACACACTAACCCCCAAGGCTAAGGTCATGCAAAAAAGGCAAGAAGGGATATGGCACAACTAAGGCAAACTCTGAAACAAGAGTCGATGCAAGTTTAACCATCCTGTCCTAGACAATAGTCCCAATCTTCTCTACCGATTCTCAGCAACCCGCAGTTAACTGCTTTAGCCCCAGGGTTAGGAATAATGCTTGTGGGTGAAAGGGAAGAGGGTCATTTTCACACTACAACTAGGATGACGTTCACCTTAGCACAAGAAGGCAGGGGACCTGTATGAACAGTGATGATGCCACACAACACCCACAAATAATGATGCATCGGCCACTGCCATAGTTCCCCTGACACTGCAAAGCGGTTATGGGGAAGGACCTACATTTCTTGAGGAAATAGTGGGTGGCCTCGAGACTGGTAATTAGTGATGAATGGGTGAGGCAACAGGACAGTCTGCTATCTGCAGAGCTCTCAGATGGCGCTCCTGCAATTGCTCTAATCCCCCACAGTGTTTCCCACTATATCTTGTGAACTTATATAATCATGCTTGGGTCCATATACCATCTTATATGTTCCTTCTATACTTACCCTGTGTACGAACTTACACATTTGTTTGGATAGTTTCTGGAATCTGCTCAGTTTCTAGAGGAAGACGTTTTGAAATGTTAACAATTTTTAAGAATTTAAAAAGTTTTGTATTTATTGTAGGTGGGCGAAGGCATGTACTGTGGCATCCATGAGGTCTTCAGAAGACAATTTGCAGGATATGATTTCTCTTTCTGCCATGAGATTTGAACCCACATCTTTAGACTTGGAGGCAATCAATTTTACCCACTGAGCCGTCTGTCCCCCCGCCCCCATTCTTTTTAATAATATTAAAGAATAATTTTCTTTAGGAGGAAAACAAACTGTCTGGCTTTTGAGAGGAAAAGGAGAAGCTGCAGAACACAATCCCTATATGAGTTGGCAATTCAGGAAAAAAAGGTTAGCCTCCGGTGGCACTCCATAGAATTTATTTACCTGCAGGCAGGAGCACTCAATAGTGAGACAGGACAACAGCGAGGCTTGTACCTTGTCACTGCTGCCACCACAAGTGTTCCCCTGGCAGAGTGGACCTGGAGTTCAGCTCCTATGAGTCACCCTGCTGTTACCCAGGGCTGTTACACTGCTGTCAGGAAGCTCAGTGTGTGCAAGCTGATGACCCACAGTCCCTCCCCCCTCTGGTTGTGTCTCTGCAGACCTCCCCCATCCTAGCACCTGGATTGCTCTGCACAGCCGTGGCTTTGTAGTGTGCTCCACACTTGATGGTATGGCGTAGCTTAGGAAAACCACGCCAACAGGTAATCTTGCATGTCTCAATAAACTTCCACTGGGATGGTTTTATATACAGTTCAACGGTACGTATATATGGTTGTTGAGCAGAGAAATGCCTCTAATAATGTTTAACATTTAAACACTTGGTCCGTAGTTGGTGGCACTCTTTGGGGCAGCTTAGGAAGGGGCAACTTTTCTGGAGGAAGTATGTTACTGTGCATGGATTTGAGAGCCTCAGAACTCAATGTACCCCCAGTTTGCTGACTATGCTTCATGGTTTTGATTTAAGATATGAACTCTCAGCTTGCTGCTTCAGCCCCTGTGCCTCTTCAACTTGATGGTGACATATTCTTATCTCTTAGTAACCATGAGCCCAACAATCTCTTCTTTCTTTAAGTATTCATGGTGTTTTATAACAAGGATAGAGAAGTAACTGATATAGCATATATTGCATTGTGAAAATAATTTAATAGCTAAAAGGAAACCACATAAAATTATTTCTAGCCATTTTAATTCAAAATGGTAGTTTCAAATAGTCACATAGGATATTCTTTTACTTAGGTCAGATATATAGTTTCAAATATTCACAGCTATTCTTTTTAGTTAAGCAGATATTTCAGCTTATACTATTATGAGAAAATAAAGGTATTAAAACACAAATTCCAATTCATAAATGCTTTCATTTTTCTATGCTTTTTGAATTGCGTTAAGGGAAAAAGACCTACACATGTAACAATATGATCCTTCCCCTCCCAATTTTCTCTTGATTCTTTTCTGTTCAGAACTCAGAGAGGTAAACCCTGATAGTGTTTCAGAAGAAAAAAAAACCCTTATTGTACTTTCATGAACAATATATAATATTATTTTAAATTTGTCCGAGGTTTCAGATTTATGTTAAATCTAATCATCTTAACATAGAGATATGATGCCATCAACCCCATTCTTAAAGGACTTTTAGGAGTTTTGGTTTCTTAAAAATAATGGTATAGGCATCCTTCTGTTGTGTCCCTGAGTAAATACTGTAATAATTTCTGTATATGATAGAGAAACACTGCCTGTAAGATATATGCATATTTATTGTTGTTTTCAAGGTAACTTAGGAAGTGTGTGCTTTTTACATTGGAGAAGGCTTATGAGCTTGGAGGCTGCACAGCTGTCGTGGTGCTGTGGTTCTATTGGGCATATCTAAGATGTAAAATGCAATCTCACTAGGCATGGAAGGTGACTGGAGGCTCTAACTCTTTGCTCTTTGAATTTCAATTGGTAATTAACTTTTTCTGTGCTCCAACTGAATCTCTTTTGATTTTGTATTCTTATTCCAAGAGGATTCTCTCAAAATAGAGGGTAAGTAGTAAATTCCTTCTTCAAAAAGTAGTATGTTCTCTTGTGAAATACTCAGATATTTTCTGGGTGAAATACATCTAGTTTTCACTAAGTCTAATGGAACCAATAACTTTTACTGATCTTCAGTTTAAGTGGCTTGTTGCAGAACAGACTGATCCTGCCACTGGAATTCCTATTTTAATATTCTCTCTTGAGAATGGAATATTTCATATATAAAGGAGTATATCTAATTTGGAAAAACAGCTCCACACCTCCTTAAATGTTCTTTGGGGTAAATATGTGATCCAGCAATACTATTTTTATGTGTGTGCTCAGGAGAAGTAACATGTCCACACACAAACTTGGATGCTAATTCTTCTAATAGCTGTATTATTTAAAAGGGCCCCAAAGTGGATGATTACGAACACGTACATTAAACGCTAAATGAGAGAAACAGTATGATGTAACTTTTCAATGAAATATAAATCAGTAATATAAATATGAACCAGAAAATCATACTCCAACCAAGGACTATTCGTGGAGATGACCTGGAACCCCTGCACAGGTGTAGCCCATGGCAGTTCAGTGTCCAAGTGGGTTACATCGTAATGGGAAGAGGGACTGCCTCTGACATAATCTGATTGGCCTGCTCATTGATCACTTCCCCCTGAGGGGGGAACTGCCTTACCAGGCCACAGTAGAGGACAATGCAGCCACTTTTGATGAGAACTAATAGACTAAGATCAGAAAGAAGAGGAGAACCTCCCCTATCAGTGGACTTGGGGAGTGGCATGCATGCAGAAAGGGGAGGGAGGGTGGGATCGGGAGGGGAGGAGGGAGGGGCTTATGGGGGGATACAAAATGAATAAAGTGTAATTAATAAAACAAAAACAAAAACAAAAAAAGGACATTATTCAGATACTTGGTACACTGTGGAAAAAAAAAAAAGTTGAGCATAGTGGTAGTTGATAAGAGCCAATCATAAAAGATCATCATGTTGTATAATTCTATTTTAATGAAAAATTCCACAATATGCAAGTCAATGTAGATAGAAAATACAACAGTGTTTGATTACAACTAGATGACAAGTGGCAATTAATGCGATGATATTTCTTTTCAGAATGATAAAAAAGTTCTCAATTAGATTATGGCAGTGATTATACAACTTTCTGGTTACAATAAAACTCACTGAAGTATGCATGTTAAACAGATGAATCTTAGGAAATGTGAATTGTGGTGCAATAAAGCTGTTTGATATATGCATTTTATAGATAGATGAAACAAAGCATTTTATGGTTGAATATAAACATGAAATTTTAAATGATATCTTCTTATTCTTTTTCTTATAAAATGTAAATTTAATGTACTACAGGATGAGAAATATTGATCATAAAAATAGAAAATTAAAATAGATATTGTAGATTTATCTAACACTGTAATGTTTCATCATTGCATAATACAGTGTTTATCTACTCATTGCTGGAGCATTATCATTTTTAAAGATACTGGTCATTCTTCAGAAATGACTTTTTTATGATGACTTGTTCTTATTTCAATGGAAGTTAAAAAGAAAAATATATGAATTGTTTTTAAATTTATAGATTGTTTTGATAAGATGGTTAGTTTTTATTTATTAATTTTTATTTTTTATATTAACTACATAACATAATTTACTTTGTATCCCAGCCATAGCCCCCTGCCTTACTCCCTCCCAATCCCACCCTCCCTCATCTTCTCCCTGCCCCTTTCCAAGTCCACTGCTAGGGGAGGTCCTCCTCCCCTTAAGATGGTTAGTTTTTATTTTTCTATTCCTTTAAGGACAATGTATATTCTAGATATATACTGATATTTATAATAAACGAGAAATCTCCCAACACATAAATTCCCCATCTTAACAGACACTAAGACTTGAGGTTATTCAAGGTTCATGCAGCACACCAGGGTTATTGTGAATAGATATTCATAAGACTCATTTCCTAGCTGTGTAACAAGTAAATGACCTGCAGAGCAAGCTAGAAAAATGACACCAGGACTGAGAAGGAAAAGCTGAAAGCAAAGAAAGGATATTCAGAATACAGAGAGAAAAATTAACAGCTGTATCCAACAGAAGGAAAGCCAAGCAAGCAAAGGATGCTCCACAGGTATGGAAAGTCAAGAGTTGAGTTCTCACATGCTACTTTTGAGATAGTTACTTGACATACAAGAACACAACTAAATTGGAAAATCATAGAAAAATATGGGCTTCAGTGATATGATCTAGGCTGGAATATTAACTGTGTAGAAACTGTGTCATTTCTGTAAGGTTATGGGACAAACTAAATAAAGACGATTAGACGTATGACAGTTCTTATATAAAGAAGTTTATTAGGCGAATATAAAGAGAGGGAGAGAAGGGAAAGCAGGGAAAGCAGACATGATGGGGGAAAGAGAGAGAGGAAAAGAGAGAGAAGGGGGAAGAGAGAATGGGTGCACCGATAGAGAAAGGGGAAAAGGCCAAGAGGCCAGGAGCAAGAGAGACCAAGAGAGGACCAAGAGGGGCCAAGAGAGGGACCACATGGCCGGCTGGTCTCTTTAAGGGGCAAGGTAACCACACCTTCCAGGTGTGGCCAAATGGCCGGCGACACATGATGACATCATAAATGGCTAGGCAGCCCAGAAGCAGGTTTTGTTCCAAAATCCTAACAATTTCTACACAGGAGACTAGCTGAACTCACCAATGGAGTGTACAAAGAAAGCTTGCAATATTAAGAAGAAGAGAAGGAGGAGGAAGAGAAAGATGGGGAGGAGGAGGAGAAGGAGGAGAAAAAAGAGGAAACATCAAGGAGATAAAGAAAAACACTGACTATAATCTTAGTCCCAAACCAAGGATATGCAGTACTTGTGCAAAGAGTGTGGCACTGAGAAAGAGACATTGGATACAATGTATCACTGATTCTGCAGCAACAGTGTAGAGAGAGCAGAGTGCAGAGAACTTGCCTCTTCAGCTTTAAGTTGCTCTCACTTTATCACCTTCTTGCTTAAAGACAACTACCAGCTTTAGTGGAGAGGTGAGGGGATCTTATTAAGTTTTTAATTTAGGAAATTAGGAGCAGAAAATTGCCATGTTATGGGAGAAACATGCAGTTGGGAAGAGGAACGCATGTTTAAAATTGTTAGTTGAAGACTAGAAGTCATATTAATTTGATGATTAACATGTAGTTTTTATAATAGAGAATTGTATTTGCTGATCAAACTACTCTTTCATCTTCTAGTAAAGTATTTCATGTAAAATAATTTAACATTGCCTTCTTATCTTCTACTACCAATTATTTTTTTTGTACCTGCCAGTAATGTCAAGGCTATAAAAATATCATATTTAAAAGTAATAAAATTATATTACTTAACTACATAACACACTGTAGACAGGAAATAAACAGTAATTTCTGTTTCTATGCAAAATAAAATAATGATCAAAGCACATAAAAATGATCCAACCTTAGGATGTAAAAAGGTTTCCACCCCTTTTAAATACTTGAGGATCAAGACTAAAGAAACTACTACAACTCAGAATTTGTTTATCTCAGCTTCTGGTTGATTCAGGGTTCTGCTAGTCCATAATCCAGCATGAGAATGGAGATTGTACATTCGTTGTTCTAACTTATAATGTCCCATCACTGGAGCATATAGTTTCACCTACTTCTCTCCATGCTGACTAATGTAACTTCTCTGCACTAGGACCCAAGGCAGACCAGGTGCTTTGGTTGAAACCAATGGTGAATCTGAGAGTAGTTAGAATCTCTACCTCTGTGCCTGAACATTTCAGTTGTCCTGTAATTATAACATCTTTGTTTGAGACTTTATAATTGATTTGAATTAATTTTGAGCGGATGAGGACAGAATAAGAGTTTCATATGATCTTAAAAATGGAAAGATTCAGTACATTTTTCCATTTTTATTTTTTTTATATTAATTACAGTTTACTTACTTTGTATCCCAGCTGTAGCCCCCTCTCTCATTCCCTCCCAATTCCACCCTCCTTCCCTAATCTTCTCCCATGCCCCTCCCTCAGTCCATTGATGGGGAGGTCCTCCTCCCCTTCCATCTGACCCTAGTTTATCAGGTCTCATCAGGACTGGCTGCAATGTCCTCCTTTGTGGCCTAACAAGGCTGTTCCTCCCTCAGGGGTGGGGGTGGGGTGTCAAAGAGCCAGCCACTAAGTTCACAATGGAATACTATTCAGCAATTAAAAACAAGGAAAACATGAATCAGTACATTTTAAGAAGGCCTAGAATGTCTTTTTGCCAAGTGTTTTAACTAGTAAATGATGTTCTCTTTTTCATGTATTACTTTCATGTACACTTTTTTTCATGTGTTACTTTTCTCTCACTGGGAACAGAAAATGGCCACTTATTGGGTCTGAGAGATCAGAGAAGAAAAAAAAATGGCAACAGATTAAATTTAAGTTCTTGCAAATTCAGCTTTAAAATTCTTCATTAGATATAAAAGTACAGATCTAAATGGGTAGAGTGGATTTTTCTCTACCCTCTGGATATATTAAGACTTATTTGGCTGTAGAGATTTGATTGAACAGAGATTGTATGGAGGACTCCCCTTACAGAAATCTTGCAAGTCTTGGATAATAAAGGTATCAGAGGAGAAACACCTGCTTTTAACAGCAATAGACTGAGAGTAATATGGGGCCTGATATGGAAGTGAAGAATACTAACAGTTAAAGATGGAACAAAGAAATTGAATAGGCATGAATAGAAGGTTTACCCAGAAGAACAAAAAAAGAGAAATTGAGTAGGCTTTGAGGGAATACCCTGCTTTGACTCCAGGAGTGAGAAAATGGTGAAAGGGAACAGAGAAAATGAGGAGTTTGAGGACATGTTATTAAAAGTCAAATAATGGAAGTTTGGAACATTTTGGGTTGGTCTTGGAGTCACAGTAGTGTTATCCTAACAGAAGTGTTACAAGGTAAGACAGATAATTCTTAGAATTTTTAAGACAGAACTCCACAAGGAGAGCAACAGAACAAGAAAATTTGAACACAGGGAACTTCCCAGAGACTCATACTCCAACCAAGGACTATCTGTGGAGATAACCTAGAACCCTGACAATGCAGCCCCTTCTGATGAGAACTGATAGACTAAAATCAGAAAGGAGAGGAGGACCTCTCCTATCAGTGGACTTGGGGAGGGGCATGCATGCAGAAAGGGGGGGGGATGGTGAGACCGGGAGGGGAGGAGGAAGGGGCTTATGAGGGGATACAAAATGAATAAAGTGTAATTAATAAAAGTTAAATTTAAAAAAAAAAGTAAGATTTTGAGAAGAATGAAGAACCCGTTTCTCCTAGAATGGCATTTCAGGAATTCCTGAGTAAGGTCTATTTATCCTGTCAACTCTGGAAGTATAAAAAGACCTTGGGGAGAGGAAAGAAGTTAATATATGACGCATGTTTCTGAAGTTACTGTTATTTTCCCCATAAAGCAATGTAATGAACTCATTAGGTTCACCTCTCAGTAGATGTAGTTTTACTAGGAGAGGCCATCTGCAAGGAAGAAACATCCAATGGCCAGGCACCATTTATTAGCTGTGGCTGCATCAGTTTTCCAAGCCATCAAGTGGCAATCAGTCATGATGTATGAAGCTGGAGCTTGCTATGGATTGAGTGACCTTTTGTAAAATGCTCAGTTGTGTGTCTGGCACATGGAAGGCTCTTGGCCAGGGATCTTAATCTGTGTAGATGTCATTGATTCAGAGCTATTTCTTTACAGGAGTAGCATAAAGTAGAGCAAGAGAACTTGGAAGCATGGCTTTTTCCTTGAAAGTGCTGGGATTCTGTCTTTGGAATTCAGGTAGACTTGTGTCTGACATGTGCTTGAGTAAATCCACCGAGAGCATGCTCATGACCTCAGAAGGATGTTAGGCTCCACATAGGAGAACATCAGTTATTAAAACACCATTTTGCTAAATTTGGCTTTGCCTCCACTGGAAGCCCAATTCCTTGATACCAATTCCATCTTTGCCACAATTCTAAGAAAAACCTCTCATCTCACTTATATCGAACTCTCTCAAATAACATAAAGGGTTAAATGTCTTCTAATTATTTATCAGGTCAAAAAGTTATCTTTTTATGTACTTTGATCATATTTCAAAATCATCACCCAATAAATATCCAGTTGTACGCACACAATTCAAATAAATTTCCCATTACAGAACACTGCCTCTCATACTCTTTCTTGACGATTCTTTCTGAAGTAACGTTAGTACAATCCACTCTGAAATTTGGTAGAATGACAGCAATTTATTGCTCTGTGGATGACCAAATATAAATCATTGTGCATAAAAACAAATTGCTAATTGATTATTAAGATATTTGTTAAAAATAGCCAACTAAGTTTTAAAATTAAACATTATTATTCCCTTAAGGTAGAAATGAAATTTGAGAAAAAAATATTTTGTTTTGGAATAATCTTTTCCTAAATAGCAAAGAAGGAACCAGTTTTGCTTCTGAAATCATTAGGCTGAAATCTGTACAAACATCTCCATATTGCAAACAGATACCCATTACAGGTCCTCAAGATAAACAATTAAATATAAAACAAGGGGATCCAGCAACAACAGGCATGTCTACTGTGTTTAAGTTTTCTGCCTGTAATCTGGTTACCATCTGTGTTAGTTAGTTTGTTTTGTACTAAGGGAAATAAAACAGAAACAGTCTTATAGCCTTTCTGAGAGAAGTTGTGTCACTGAATACAGTTACCACTGTCCTCTCACAACATAAAAGAATGGAGGTGCTCTTTCCTTGATGACATTTCAGGAAAAAAAAATGACTCTTAGGTTCTGGAAAAGAACATTCCTGGGTCACCACACCAGCAAGAAGCTTGAGCAGTTTCTAAAAATATTCACAGACTTTTAGATATAGGAAAAAAAGTTTTCTAGAATAAATTCTGTAAGAAAGTGAGGAGATCTCTTAATCTTACAGTGAAATAATCAATCAGTGAAGCCTCTTTAAGTTTCGTTTGTTCTTGGATCCTATAATCCAAGTTTGACTTAGATTTTGAGTTGTGTTTTTATTGTAGAGTATCACAAAACAACAGACCTAATATCCCTGAAGGGGTAAACACACACACACACACACACACACACACACACACACACACACACACAAAAGGCAATCATAGATTCTGCAGATATATCTTCTAGGGAGTGGATATGAGGAATTAGACTCTCTAGAATGAGGTCTCTTCCTGGCACAGGAAAGGCAAAAATGCTCTACAGTGCATGGATGGGCTGAGTTCTTTCCAACCTGACCCTTATGAGAACTCACAGCAACCATTCCCATTCAGACTCCTTAGATGTCAGCTGAACACTATGACCATCAAGATATGGGTGGGATAAGATATTCTAGGATATGCTTGGGATAGGACCGTGGCTTTTGTGGGCCAATACAAGGAGAGACCGGTATGTTTGACAAGCTGGACAGTTTGACAAGCTGATATTTAGTAGCTTATGTCCCATGGAAGAGAACACCTGCATCAAATGCATAGGCTCGGTGTGCAAAGATCTGAAGAGAGCTTTTGGAAGAACCGCTGAACCTTATATATACAGTTTTTCAGTTTCTCTCTTAACCCGGCTATCACAAAAATAATCGAGACTCTATCATGTTATTATTGACAAGCTTCACAGCACAAGAACTGAGCACATATTAACCTATTTTTAATTCTCAAAGCTTATTTGGTTTCCTCCCAGCATACATCCCAGATATATTTTCACTTTGCTCCAGCTCTTGTCTCCTGATGTCTTTGGACATCTCCCATGGCTCAACCCCTCCTTACCCCCTCGTCCCCCCACCTGAATTCCTTATTTCCTCTTCTAACTCCTCTTCTCTAGCTGACAGAAAACCCAGCCCTATTCTCTCCACTGTTCAGTGACTGGGTGTAGGCTGTGTTATTGGTGTATATAGGGACAATTGGGGAGTAGTGTTTACACAACATTGA
Organism: Psammomys obesus; assembly: GCF_907164565.1. Classification (NCBI taxonomy): domain Eukaryota; kingdom Metazoa; phylum Chordata; class Mammalia; order Rodentia; family Muridae; genus Psammomys; species Psammomys obesus. The sequence continues at coordinate 3,392,515 of NW_026596120.1, forward strand.
GACACTGAGACAAGGGATTCTCAGAACAAGGATTGCAACTAGATATGGGGGGTACTGGAATCAGCATCTGAATTACACAATAACCTTATGCCTACAGAACCCAGTGGAGCTGAAACCCATAGCTAGGAGGAGACATTGCTCTCAGTCTTATAGCATTGAACCTCACATTCCCAACACTTCTTGCATTTTACAGAGGTAGATAGTGTTATATTGAACATGTAAGGCAGCAAGACATCTTGTTGGTTGTGATCTTGAGTGAGGTCTTCAGCCTTTTGTGATCTCAACTTTCTCATCTCTAAAATGGGAAACTTGTCTTTATCTCATTATTATTTGTGTGTTTGTTTCCTTACATTCCAACAGCTATGAATTTCTAGCATGCTTCTTTGGCTTAAACTACACTCATGTACAGATGGATAGGTTTGTATTTCTTAAAGCATAGCAATCTGTTTACAGTACATTGGATGTTAAATAAACAAGTGTACTCTATACCCAATGGCAGAGATTTGATGACTTAATGACAAATGGTGGTTATGATAGAGAAGAACAGAGTCTCCCCAGCTTACCCCATAACTAAGATTTTGTTTCAAGTCAACTGAAGGTTAGGATGAATTTTTGTTCCTCTTTGATTTGGAGATGTCTGCAATTCCTTGGAATGTTTTAAAGGCATGATCTCTCTCTCTCTCTCTTTCTCTCTCTCTCTCTCTTTTCCTATTGGTTGTCTAATCTTCTCTAAAGTCTTGTTTCATTCCTTCACTCATCCCTTTCAGCCCTTCCCACAGTAACTGTCATTACCAAAATCTAGCAGGAAAGCAGTACTGCTAGAGCAAGGCAGTATTTAATCCTGACCTTCAGCCTTCCTACCTCTGATTACAGTTACCATCTAGCTGTATTTAGGCCCTATAATTAACACGCCATGTTTGATTTGAGCCTTCTTCCCAGTAATTTGGCCATTTCTTTTCTTCTCTTGGCATGACACAGCCTTTCCTGAATTCTGCACTCTATGAAAGTGTCCCAGTCACCTCACTTCACTACTGTTAGTCATTTGGTTTGGGGCAATTCTTTTTCTTTCCTGTTACATGAATGAACACCTGAGCTGAGAGCCCATTCTGCCTCCCAATATTACAAACCTTTGTCATAGGTTTATACACATTAAAGATTATTTTCTCAACTTCTCTCACCTCAAACTCTCCACACTTGTATTCTCTACATTGGGGGCAGGGGACATGGTGGTGGTGGAAGCGGTGTCTCCCAAGTTCAAATTGACAAATGATTGTTATCTTATGTGTAACATTTTTATCTAATATTGAAGGCAGAATCCTCCACCATGGCCTATTAAACCCCTGTGCCTGACTCCTTCTTCTCTCCACACTTTGACTGAGACTCTCTGTCCCCAATGTCCTCCTGTTTCTGTATGGAATGCCCTGTCTTGTATCTCCTGCATAGCAAACTCCCTCTTTCTCCTTCACATCCTGTTTAAATGTCACCACTACAGAAACAGAGAACATGTAGATTTGTATTGAGGTAAGCCTCTGTCCTGCTCTAAGATGTTCCAGAAAACAGAGGCATCTCAGGTTGTGCTTTGCCTTGATAGACTCCATTTTACAAATAGCTTTGACTCTACCTTGAGGATGAAAGATGACTCTGTCCTTGAGTGGATGCATGAACAATATTGACTGTCTGGTACCATTTATGCTGCACAGACTGATAAATGCGTTATTTCCAGGAATAGAAAGAATTCTAATCTATAAACTGATTTGAATGAACAAAGATAGTAGGAATAGATAGGTATATCAAGACCATATCAAGTGACCAGGACCAAGAACTTGAGACCAAAGAAAAGGAGTAGCTTTCTCACATTGGACTCCAGGAAGAACTCAATGGCCAACTCTGTGATGGTGATATGTACTCATTCCCTCTCCATGGACTTGTTATCTAACCATCAAGTGTGGGTGAAGGACAGCAAGCAGAAAACTCCCAAATATCCCAGGGGCTTCAGCTTGGTTCAGTTCCAACTTTCAGTGCTGCCTGCTCAACAGCTGACTATCTGTCCTTCTGTTCATCTTTGTGGACTTGTTAGCCATCCATCCTCTTGATCTTCATCTGGACCCAGTATTGTCTTTGTGCTGCTACACCAGGACTCACATCTATAGCTCTTCTCTCAAGCCCGTGACCCTCTGCAGCCAGATTTACAGCAGTAGCTGTTCCCTGTAGTTCTCGCGTGGGTTCCTTATTGATAGGGACTCAACTTACATTTCTAACAGCTTGCTCTTGAAACCCTGCCTCAGCCTTTTTGGCTCTTTGTATCCATCTCATAACCTAGAATCATGTAGCTAGACAGAAAGATTTATTGTGACCTGGGAGCTAGATTTAATAATTAATATTGGAATAAAACAACCCGTGTTTGCCTGAGCCAGGTTACCAAGGAAAGTGGGATTATCTGTCAGATCGCTGCAATTGAAACTGACGTTCCTTGTGAATTGATGATTATCCAGTCAATTCTGACATTGTGGAAGGACAGAGCATCTTTGCCTATGCGTCTCAGAGTGCCCTCTCAGCAATCCGTTTATCATTTTCTATAAGCAGTTATGTCTACTACACTGTGATCTTGAAGGTAGAAGTTTGTGTTACTTTAGTCCTCATGCCTTCCTTTCCTAATGCTTAGTTCGGTATTTGATGCAGAGACAAGGGCTGCTTTCCAATCTGCCACACAGACCTGACACTACTATCACACAGCCTGTATGCTGCCAATTCAAGTGGCCTGAAAACACTGAACTCAGTGTTCCCTATATATGGGATTTTATTTGGAGTTGTGTGTGAAGGTAACTTTTATTAAGCTCCAGGATTGACCAGAAATGTTTATAAGTGATTTCTAAGACTGTCTACACTTTTCATGACCCAGACAACTCATGGGCTCGTGGTTTTTCATCATTTCTTGATCTTTGGACCTCAGCATTTGAAATGCTCTACAATGACAATTTTTAGCTACAAGAGGCCATTATCACAGACTCTTGTCATATGCTCAGAGGTAGCTCTTCATTTAGAGTGCTTCAGACCAGATTGTACCGCTCGGCTGAGCAGGCATTACTAAGCTCAGTCCCAGAGGCAAGGCACAGTTCTCTGAAGCAATCTGGCTCACCATGTCCCCTGCTGCAGAGACTTTAATTTATAGAAAGACAGAGCCAAAGTCATAAAAATCAACATTTCACTACTTTCTAACTCAGATATATTAATAATATTAACTTGTAGCACAAAATAATTTTTTACACTTACTGAATTTATTAGCTAGTCATTGTAATATTCATTTTCTGTTTATTTGGTTTACTGGTTGAGTTTTTTGAGGAGACTCAGTGCTTATATAAAGCCACAAGATATGGATTCTATCTCATTATAGTGTAAACTGGCCTTGAAAATGTCATGCTATGTCTTATTTTAGAAGAATAGGCTTTTATTTTAGAAGAACAGGTTTGAACTTGAGCTCCATTTAAAAATTTTTTTATCTAGCAACTAAAATACCCTAACCTTTCTTTCTTCTAAGAGAAATTCCTGGTTGATTGTTTTGTTATTAGTTTGTGTGACCTTCAATTTTCAAGTAGGCTGAATGAAATATAAACATTCACTTTATTTTCATACGAGTAACTATGAATGGTCCATTGTATTTCCAAATATCACTCATCTAGTTCATTAACAGTTTTAAAACTTGAAACATATATTTCAGCATTTACAAAAAAGTACTCTGGACTGCACACACACACACACACACACACACACACATACACACACACACACTAAACTTTACTGTGTGAGAAAATACTGAGGCAGAAGAGAGAAGGCAGGAGTGATATTTCCCTGGATATAATGAAGCTATACTGGAATCTGTGCCTATATCAAATACTGAACTGTGTAGATATAGACTGTTCTGTGTTATCCCAGCACTTCTGATATAGAGTCAGGAAGAGACTGAGTGTGAAACTAGCCTGTCCTGTGTAATAAGAGTGTGTCTCAATCCAAATCAAGAAATGTACAGGTACTACATTTAATTAACATTTTCTCTGCCTCATACAGATTAAAAATAGTAATATTCTGTGCCAATTAAGTCTTACACTTTTATTTTGAATTTTGATCAAAGTAGTAGAGAAATAGATCTCATTACAAACTGCTATTAAAATCAGAATAAGAGGTTCCATGTTGCAATCATATCTCATGCTGAGAAGAAAGTAATACCCCACTCAAATTTTAATTAAAAAAAAAAAAACCTAAGAATAAAAATGAAAGATGTCTCTTTTACCAATGCTAAATGAAGGATGAAGGTTTTTTACATACTTTTTTTTTGAGTGTGTGTGTGGTGGTTTGAATGAGAATGCTCCCCACAGGCTCATGCATTTGAATATTTGGTTGCCAGATGGTAGACACTTGAGGAAAAATGAGGAAGTGTTGCCTTGTTGGAGGGAGTGGACTTTAAGGTTCAAAAGCCCATGCTAAGCCCATTCTCTCTCTCTCCCTCTCTCTCTCTCTTCCTGAAACGTTCAGATCAAATGCGAACTCTCAGCTACTACTCCAGCACCACGCCTGCCTGCCTGCCGATCAGCATGGTCCTCACCATGATGATCATGGAGAACCCTTTGAAACTCTAAGCACATTTCCAATTAAATGCTTTCTTTTATAGACTGCCTTGGTCGTAGTGTCTCATCACAGAAATAACACAGTGACTGAGACATTTGCCTCCTTGTTAGGTCAGCCTAAGAGCTTTAAAGGATAACATGTTTGCTGTGTAGTGTCATCGCCATCAGGACTAATTTTCTTTGAAACGTGTTTCTAGAAATACTTATTTCATCTATATATGCCCAAAGCAGATTTACATTTGCAGTCCCAAGACTCAACAATCTTCCTTTTTAGAAATGAAAAATTCAATTGAAGATCTGAATTATATAACTGCTTAATACATCACTGTTGTATAAGTTATATTTTAACATAATTTGGTCCTGTTTGTTGCAATAAAACAGTAAGTGCTAAGAGTCACTGTTTGCATCCAGAAGTCATTTGTCCCATGTAGTCAAGCATCTATCTTATTGATGAGGTGATTTATGACATGACATCAAGGGTTATTTACCTTGTAAGGTCCTTTATGCCTGAATTCTTTATTGACGCCTACATCTAAAACTGATATCAAAGAAGATCTTATATAAAGTGGCTGTCCTAGCAATACACATTTTTATGGAAATCCCATTATTAATTAGAAATGTTGCTCACTGAGACACAGAGCAAATTCTCTTCATGTCTGCCTCAAAGTCTTTGTTTTAACTTGATTGACAGTAAAGTGCCTGAATCGAAAGCTGTGAGGCTAAGCAGAAATATTTTTTAAAGGCAAAATGTATTTTAGAATATTACAGGAAGTGTTTGGAAAGATGGTTTGATCTGACATCATTTTCTATACATTTAGTAACGACTCAAGAAATTTAGCAATGTGAGACTAAATAAATCACAGTGTTCCATATTTGGAGAATATTGCAAGGCATTGAAGTTGAGTTATGCACACAGCAGAAGCTATTTGGCTAATTAGAGTTAAACTCTGTAGAAAAATAAAGAACTAACAGAAATAGCTCAATTACTGATGCTACTGAAAATAGATAAAATCAAGAAAAGACATTTATTAAATTCCATAACTACTTCCATTTTGCGAAGTGAAATTATACTTGAAGCAAACTTTGGAGATTAATTTTGAAAAAAAAATCGTACAATGGAACTTTTAAATGTTGATTAAAAATCAATTGTAAATATAAGATATTGATGCTAAGCTTGTCTGAGGAACAGATTCACGGAGCTAGCTTGGAAGTATGCCTGGTTGCATCCATTCTCCCTGCTACTCTATCCTCACACTTTCTCTTTTCCTCTCATCTCCCAAGGGTGTCCATTAGCAGCTGTTTCTTAGAAAGGCAGGACTATATAGAAACTCCTTTACAAAGCACATGTGACTGTGAGTGTGGGTTCTGTTGCTAAAACGCCTAGAACCCAGTGTGATCTCTGACCAAGGTGACATAGAGGTCAGCAGGCCATAAAGGCTAAGTGACATCTCCCCTAAGGATGGGTAATGGTCTAGGGAGGGAAAATCTGGAATAAACATTCTGGGGAATTAGAACGAGATCTGCCTCTACAGATAGCAAAAAAGATCACCAGGTCATTAGCATCCTCCATTCTTGGGTTTCTGGATGAAATGCAGATATTTGACTTTATCTCCTCCATTGAGGCGACACCTTTAGTGATGAACATTCCTGGTTCTCCTAGTACTTCTCTGTGACTACAAGGTCCTCTTTCCACATTTTGTTGTTTTAATTTTATGCTTTACTTTCCTTAATTGCTTATGACATACTTCTTCCTTTTATTATTATTATTCAGGCTCACTGACATTTGGTCTAATTTTCTTGTCTTTTCTATAATATCTGTCACTCTCTTTGACATTTTAGGGAAAATATTAAATTTTTTTTATATTCTTCTTACCAATTTGCAAAGCAAAGCCCCTATAAGCCATTTTAATTTTCCAAGAGTTCTTTTTATCTTGAAATTCCTTTCAGCATGCTGCTTTCTCTTTCTTTGTTTGTCATATTTCCCACTGAGAACCTGATATGTAGGTCAAACTTCTCTCTTTTCTCTCCCACCTTCCTTTTCTAAAATTCCTCCCTCTCTTCACCTTCTATATTTCTTTTTCTTTGCCTTCTATTCTGCCTCTTCTTCTCCTACCAATTGAATTTTCTTTGATTTATCATTTGTCTATTTCCATTTCTGTAACTAAACAAAATTTACTGTTATGGTGTCCACTCTTCTCATTCTTGTAGATTTAACTTTTTCGCTGCTGTTTTTATTGAACTAGGGAGAGAAACATGAATTTGTTTGTCATGTATATATGAAACACTTTCCTCCTCACTGTCTTCTTTCTTTGTCTTCATTTTTATCTTCTTTCTTTCCTTCACTTTCTACTCCCCTCCTTCCCGTCCATCCCCTCCTCTCCCTCCTCACCCTTCTTCAAGACAAGGCCTCACTTTATAACCCAGACTGAACTTAGGCTGATCTCAAATTCAGAGTTCTGTTTGCCTGTATCACATGAATTGTGCATTTTTATAATGCAAATATTTTGTTTTGAAGTAATAATATGAATTTATGCTATGTTGTATAAAGAGTAGCTCCAGAATAGCTTACTGAAAATTTTATCTAAAATAAGATAATTAATGTAGTTAATCACATGCGTATTGTCCAGAAATGTTGACTTGGGATCCAATATTTATCTACTCCAACTCTATTTTTTTTAATCTGTCACACACACATGTTACCTGGAATACTGTGTATAAATTTATTAATATTATGGTATCTGTGCTGCTTTTCTATGTTTCTGTTTTGATTTACAGTTCTGTGTAGCCTAGATACTAATTGTACAAATAAAGAGGTCAATCCATTTACATTGGAGTTTCTTTATTGTAAGAAATTTACTTATACTCATTGTGTCCTAGTTTCCTTCTATGTAAAGTAGACACAACAGTAGTCCATATGGTTATTGTGAAGGTCATGAGAGTTATGTATGTGTTGATAGAAAACTGGCAAGAGAAAATACTGTTTAGATGTCAGCTGATGTCATGTACTGTTGCGCCCTCCATTTGCTAAGTCAAAACTAGTATTTAGCATAACTAGACTTTTATTTACATATTTCACAAGGAGAGTAAAAAGATGTCATGGGAATGGTGTCCTTAAAAAGAAAATTTGCAAAAGTCTCCTCCCTTTTCTTGTTTTGTTAATCCTGAAATTCTTGAGAAAAAGACCAGTTTCATAATTTTGAGCCAAATCTAAAGCAAGCTTTAATTAAATAGAGTCCAGTTTGGTGGACTCTGACCAGGTCCATGTCTGGGTTTCCAGGAAATGGACCTGAGTCACATTTTGCAGGGCTTTTTAAAGGCAACAGCATAAGGCAACTGCATTTCCCATCAGGTCCAATCAGGAGCAAGCTTATGTTCTGACATATTTCTTGCCTACAAACCTCCCACCTACATGTGATCATGCACTTCAGTGTAGTTGGTTCAAACAAATTTATTTACAGGAGTGAAAACATGTAGTTTGTTATTTTCCAAGAACTACAGTTACCAGCACTGCAGGAAGTTATCTTGTCCTGGGGGAAGTAGAGTTTACAGGCTAACACTGAGCTGTACACTCTGTCGCTGGGAAGGACTCTTCACTAAAATTCAAAATGGCACCTTGGTCTTCAACTTCCGTTTTACAAAACAAAGCAGATTTAAATTATGTTAGCCAGCAAGCCTGTGGATTTTGCTGTTTCCAGAGTGAGATGCAGCTCAATGTTCATCAACTCTTCCATCTCCTACAGATGACCTTAAGTAACTCTCAGGCCACTGTGTTTCTATTCAATACTAACCTTTTCCTTTGTGTCCTTGTCTAGATTTTTAGTGTTCAAAATTTTACTGAAATTACCTTCATTCATTCATGTGATTAAAAGGAATGATTGATTAGCAACTTTAAGAGTATATAGTATAAGCCTCAAAAATATTTAAAGGGAAGTGGGATTTGAACCAAGCTTCAAAGGTATGGTAGAAATGCAGAAATAGTATACTCTACAGCAGAAGTAGAGTAAGGAAATTCTAGAAGGTAGGGGAGGTCTTTCTAGCTTTGGGCCCTCCAACAAACCATTTAACTTTTCTAAGTATCAATGTTTTGCTTGTAGATGGGAGGGGAGATGACATTGATATTTTAGTTTCATATGCTTAATTCTCAAAACGTTAAAAGAATAAAATTATTTAAACTGACACAAAAGTTGAAAACTTTCTCAAATAGTTTAGGATAAAATGAACAAAGAAAAACAATGCGAGACTTTTGGTTATGAAGAGCAGCAATGGGGCCAATATTTCTAGATTCACATACTTTTGAGTTCATTCTAGAGGTGCCAAGGAAGACCCGTATTCGTAAACAAAACACATGATTTTAGTATTAAACACCAATGGTGGGGAAATGTTTGAACATGTTGGGAAAGTAAACATTTGGATTGACCGTGTCTTGTGATACTTTAAGGGGAAAGTATAGTTGGTTTTAAAAATAATACCAATGGAAACATTTTAAAAGTTAGAAATATCGTAAGGAAATGATTACAGACTCTATGGTGATGACTGAAAGTAGCAGATGTTCAAAACCAAGCATGATTATGAGCTTTTTGAGCCCACCTAGTATTAAAGCAAGCAAATGCTAAGTGGTTGTGCAGAAACATGTGTTATTTTTCTTGAAGTTATTCCGTATATGTATGTGTGTGTGAATGTGTGGATATAGTATATGTGTAGTGTATGTGTGTGTGCTGTGTGCTATGTGTGGGTGGTATATATATATATATATATATATATATATATATATATATATATATATATATGTGTATGGATGGATGCGTGTGTAATGTGTGTGTGTGGTGTGGTATAGGATGTGTGTATAGGTGCATGCATCCATGTGTGTGTGGGGGGGGGTATAATAAGAGATCGCTTAGATTCTTCAAAGCCATTTATACCTGAGAGTGAACTGTGCCTGTTTCTGACTGTCTGTAATGACATGTGCTTGGTAATGAGGGAAAAAAAAATTAGAGCCTTGTGGATTATTATGACAGGTGAGTAAAATATAGGTTAAATACTCACTATCTACACTTTAAATTTGGAATTTAATTTAAACATCTATAATGGAGGCAAATAAGGCTTGTTGATGGTAAGCTATCAATAGTTTAATATCCCTAGGAATGATAGAGCAAATTCTTTAGAGTGTTTTAAGTAAATTGCAAATAAACTTAGGAAATCCAGCTTAGCAAGGACCAGTACTCTCCATATTCGATAGCCACAATTTTCTTCTCCTTGTATCAGTGTTGGTGGCTTCGGACATTTTCACTTTATTTTGCAATCTTCCTCCTACATGGATGAGTTCTAAAGCAGTATTTCTCAATCTATGGGCGGCAACACCTTGGGGGTCATATATAACTATCGTGCATATCAGATATTCACATTATGATTCATGGCAGCAGCAAAACTAGATTTATAAAGCATCAATGAAATAATTTTATGGCTGGGGATCACCACAACATGAGGAACTGTATTAAAGGGTCACAGCAATTGGAAGGTTGAGAACCGCATGTCTAAAGCAAGCTAATAGGGCAGAGGCAAAATAAAACTTTATATATTTTATAATTTATAAACTGTAAAATAAAAAGTTTTATTTCTTAAACATCTATCTTTATGAAACTAAAATTTAACTCAATCTTGTGGTCATTAAGAATAGTGCAGGTAAGGAAGAAAATTTTAATATATTTAATAGGCAAGAAAACATTACTTTTAAGGTGTAAAAGTGTAAGCTCTCTGCATTTGAAACTATATATTATATAGTCTTGCTTTCCTTATTTATCCTTAAGTCATATTTAAAATAATCTCCCAAGCTGCATTAAACCACAAAGACTTTATGATAGCTTCAAAGAGAACTCAGCTAAAAAACAAACAAGCAAACAAAATCTCTGTTGTTAACTCAAAACTTTATTCTCGCATAAAACAGAAAACCTAGTCTTTTGAGAAAGCAAATACTGCCTTCACTTCCCAGAGGTTTAGAAGGGTGAGTTCCTGTCCTACCAGTACGGGAGATTTTATTAAAAAAAAAAAAAACAACTATATATTATATATATACCTAATATCTTGTGAACAAACTATAGCTAGCATTTTTGAGCTTATGGTGCTAGGCACTGTGTTTAAAAAGATCCAGTCTTTTAACTACCATGCCAGTCACGAGTCTTCTTAACATCTTTGATTTTGCAGATGAGGACAATTGTCTTACTGTTAAAATCAATAGTTTCCAAATGATTGTTCACAGGCATTTCATCAAGGAAGGGTTCAACATTTCTATTTTCGCAGCGTCCCCTGTGTGATTTTGAAAGCCACCGAAATTACAGAAAGCGTGAGTAGCAAAGTTCACCGAGAAAACTGTTGGCAAAGCTGGTGTTTCAACATAGCGGCTGACATGCTCTCGGCTGTTATGCTACGTGGGCACATGACTGCCAGTCTAATACCTGTGGCGTGTTATTTCATCATTCCTCTTTAGAAACAAGCCTCTCATATGTGTGTTTAAGTAACGTTAATCAAGGGTCATGCTGCTGACACAAATAAACAAACGCCTATTGTGTTTTGGTGATGCCACTGCAGGTTTCCTAGCAAAACTGAGTAAGGGCACCGTAGAGGCTTCGATAAAGTTTATGGGTTGCCACTTGCCTGCCCACTGCAGCAGCTGCAGCCCTGGGAGGATGCACACGGCTTCTCCACAGCTTGTAATGCGAGACAATGGACCTCAAACAATGTGCTGTCCAAACAACTGGATATTCAAACACCTTTCACTGGGAAGAGTGTAAAGTGAGCCCCAAACCGGTTTTAATGGTTCAGCATAATTCAACTCTGTTTTTCAAAGGTAAAATTAACTTAAAAGACGTAATAGTTCATCCCTCAACCTCAGGATTACTATATTCCTGCAGATATACATAAGTACAGAGATAGTTCAGATTTTCTTATTCTGCACTTTGAGTATTTCCCATACTTTTAGTTGGAAAGGGCATTTAGTTTGCGGAGTCTTAGAAGTTCCAAGTTCAGGACTCATGGTTGTAGCACCCCCTGCTGGTAGTGAAGTCTAGAGCGTGGGCCTTTTCAATTTCACCGGTGAGACAGAAACACATGCATTTAGCAAATTCTTTTTGTGTCCCTTTTGAGGCTGGAGAAACTATAACCATATGATCCATAGAGCTGAACAGGAAAAAATTAACTCCCTTTGGCAAGGGGAAGAAAGAGATAAAGAGGAAAGAGGAATGTGCATTATAAAAAATGAACCAACGTAAGAGGAATTGAAACATGGCAGCTGTTCCTGCTTTACAGCTTGGTCTGTGTCTTATGGCATGTTTTGTCTATTCTCTCAGACTTCAGGGCAGAAGAAGAAGAAAGAAACAGTAGCTTCTTTACAACACTTATCTCAGACATCTACATGACATCGACAGTGTTTAGTATGTAGACTACCTTATTCTGCCACCCATACGAAGTCCCAAGCAGAAGTCATACATGCAGCAGACACAGTTTCAGCTGAGCCACATGTCACAGGAGGGGCTGAAGATGTGTCTGTATATGATTTGCGGCGGAAAGCCTTTTACATTGAAAGACGTTGAAACAGCAATCTTTACCTAGCATTGCAGAGATTCCTCAAGCACTGTTTGAGACTGAGCTCCTTCTGTCTATTTAAACATCTCTGAATTCCATTCAGTGCAAGAGGAACAGAGTGCCACCACAGCGCTGTGAGACATAACTATTGCACACTCTCTTTTACAGTCTGGAAGTATGGTAGCATTCCAATCTCAACAGTAACACTCTGTAGAAGCAACCTCTCGTGTATTGTATGGATGTAACACCTGCCAATTAAAAAACAACAACAACAACAAACCTATGGCCCATGGCTGAGGCAGAAAGTAGGTGGGATATCCAGCAGGCAGAAGCGATTCTGGGATAAAGCCAGGCCTGTGGGATTCAGCGGACAAGATATGAAGAAGATGGATGCATGGTGCCTTAGCTCAGGTAACCAACCGCATGGCAGAATAAAGGGATTGTATTAAGTTATGAGCTACTCAGAGAAGAGCATAAGTATATGGCCTATTTCAAAAGTAATAATTGAGTCTCATGAGTCATTATTCCAGGAGCTAAGAGGTTGGAGGAAAAACCTACCTGAAACAACACTGCACAATGGAGGGGGGAGATTAGCTTTTTCCTGCTCAAAGATTCTCATTAAACTCACCGAGGTGGCTCAGACCTGACCCTGACATTCACGCTCCTCAGAACACAGAGAGCGCAAATGAGCAGAACACAAAAGCAAAACACCAATTAATTTTGATTCTATGGATGCTAAATCAGTGTCTTAGTTAGGTTTCATATTGCTATGATGAAACATCATGACCAAAAGCAAGTTGGGGATGGAAGGGTTTATTTGACTTATGATTCTCTATCATAGTCCATCACTGAAGGAAGTCAGGGCAGGAACTCAAACAAGGAAGGAACTGGGTGCAGGAGCGGATGAAGAGGCCATAAAGTAGGAGTTTACCCCAACAGCACAGGATGTAAGATCAACAATCAATAAACGGGACCTCATTTCTGTAAAGCAAAGGACACTGTCATCAGAACAAAACGACAGCCTACAGACTGGGAAAAGATCTTCACCAACCCTATATCTGACAGAGGGCTAATATCCAGAATATATATATAAAGAACTCAAGAAGTTAAAAAGCAACAAATCAAGTAATCCAATTAAAAATGGGGTACAGAGCGAAACAGAGGATTCTCTGTAGAGGAATATAGAATGGCAGAGAAACACTCAAAGAAATGCTCAACATCCTTAGTCATCAGGGAAATGCAGATCAAAACAACCCTGAGATATCACTTTACACCCTCCTCCATTGCTGGTGGTAATGTGAACTTGTACAACCACTTTGGAAATCAATCTGACGCTTTCTCAGACAATTAGGAATAGCGCTTCCTCAAGATCCAGCTATACTATTCCTAGGCATATATCCAAAATATGCTCAAGTATATAACAACGATATTTGCTCAACCATGTTCATAGCAGCTTTATTCATAATAACTAGAATCTGGAAACAACTCAGATGTCCCTCAACTCAGGAATGGATACAGAAATTGTGGTACATTTAAACAACGGAATACTACTCAGCAATTAAAAACAAGGAAATTATGAAATTTGCAGGTAAATGGAGGGATCTAGAAAAGATCATCCTGAGTGAGGTATCCCAGAAGCAGAAAGACACACACAGTATATACTCATTTAGAAGTGTATATTAGACATATCATGTAGGATAAACATAATTAAGTCTGTACACCTAAAGAAGCTAATCAAGAAGGATGAACCTGGTTAAGATGATCAATCCTCACTTAGAAAGACTAACAGAATGTACATTGGATGGAAGAGAAAAAAGGAAACAGGACAGGAGCCATTCTAGCCTGTATCAAGTTAACATAAGTGTAACCAACACAACTGATATTTTATCAACTTGACACACAAACATATCATTTTAAAGTCATAACCTTTACTTTCTTGTTCATCCTGAAGATCATACATGTAAATTTCAAAATCATACATGTAAATTTCAAAATTTAAAAGTCTGACAGTCTTTAAAACTTCAAACACTAAAAAATCCAGTCTCTTTAAAATATCAGTGTCTTTTAAAATCCAATGTCTTTCAACCGTGAGTTCCAACAAAATAGGGGAGGGAGAAGTTAAATACTTTCTTCAGGAAGAAAAGCCAGGGCACAATCAAATCAAATCAAATCAAAGCAGACCCATACTCCAGCTGTAAATAACTCAGTATCCAATGGCTGGGATCCACACACAATCATCAGGATGCCTCCAAAGGACTTGGGTCACTTCTCTGGCTCTGCCCTCTGCAGCACAAACAGCTTGTCCTCTAGGCTCTAGCTGGCTCCGCTCTGTCACTGATGCTGTTCTTGGTGGTTTTGAAATGGTATTGGCTTCTCCAAACTGCTGGGGTAGGGGGTGGGGCTTGCCTGATACTGTGCTTCACTTTCACCAATAGCCTCTGCTAGGCTCTTTTCATGGTATCAAGCCTCATTAATCCTCTGCCTTCAACTGCTGCTGAGGCCCACCTTCACCAATGGGCTCCCACAGTGCCAAATCTCAGCTGCTCTCCGTGCCTTCAAAACTAATGACACCTGGGTGACACTTACACCTCCAAGTTTAGTTGCCAGCACAAGGAACAACCTCGGCTGCTTGGGGAGCACAGATTCAATGTGCTGACCCTGAGGACACAATTCCTATAAGACTTCACTCTAGTGACACTGGTCTCTTCTTAATCACTGCTAAATTCTCAGCTCCAGCTGACCAGCATCAATTGTCTCAGCAAAACAAGTGCTTCACGTTAGTACTGGTATCTCGTTAATCATGGTTGATTCCTCAGCCTCAGCTAACCAGAACCACAGATTCTTAACCCAACATACGCAATGGCCCTAATAAGAGTTTTTTTGTTTGTTTGTTTGTTTGTTTTTTGTTTTTTTTTGTGAGGGTACTATTATTCAGACATACTAAAATAACTCAAAAGAAAAATTATAGACCAATATCCCTTATGAACATAGATGCAAGAACATTTTCAGTAAAACATTTGCAAACCGAATTCAAGAACACAGTAAAAAGACTGCCCACCATTATCAAGAAGGCATAATTCCAGAGATGGAGGGATGGTTCAATGTATGTAAATTTGTATTGAAACATAATCCACACCATAAAACAGACTGAATGACGAATACTGTCTTATTGGACACAGAAAAGGTCCTTGACAAAATGCAACTCTCTTTCATGAAATAATTTTTGTTTTCTTTTCTTTTGTTTTGTCTTCTCTGTCTTTTGCATGTTTGCTTTTTATTTCTGTGGTTTATTTTATTTTATTTTTTTCTTATCAGTTACATTTTATTAACTCTGTATCCCAGCCGTGTCCATATCTCTCATTCTCTCCCAGTCCCTCCCTCCCTCCAGAGTTTTTAAGTGACTCTCAAATTTCCCTCTGGAACTTCACAAGCCAGGGCCCCATTGTCTGCGTTTGTTTTCAACATTCTTACTTTCCAATCTCCCAGGGAACATTTCTCCAAGCTTTGGACACTCAACGGCTTTTCTAGCCCAAAGCTGCATAGTGGTTCTACAATCCTCCCCAAAACAGAGTTCAGGTCTTTTAAAGCAATACCCCACTCCTGAACAAATTTTTGTCACAGTTGTTTTTTTATTACTATGATGAAACACCATGACCAAAAGCAAGCTGGGGAGGAAAGGGTTTACTTGGCTTACACTTCCACAGCATAGTCCATCAGTGCAGGGAAAGTCAGAAAAGGAACTCAAACAGGGCAGGAACCTGGAGGCAAGAGCTAATGCAGATGCAATGGTGAGTTTTGCTTCCTGGCTTGCTCTCCACAGATTGCTCAACCCAGGATCACCTCTTCAGGGGTGACCCTTGGCCACTCTGGGCTGGGCCCTCCCCCATTGTAACTGATTAAGACAATCCCTCTAGTCTTGCCTGTAGCCCAACTTTATGGAGGTATTTTCTCAACTGATGTTTCCATCCTCTCGAAAGACTCTAGCTTGTGTAAAGATGAGATAATAATCACCACAAGCAGGAAAGAGAGGGACAAAGGATGGGGAGGGGGGACTTGCTAAATTTGCTGAAAAGCAGAGGCCTGAAAAGAGAAGTCTATTTCAAGTGCACCGAAATTCATTGTGATCAGCAAGGTTAGTGCCACAGCTGGCACACCTGCTCCTGTCTTTTTACTATAGACCACACTAGGCAAGTCAGGGCACGGCAGGTTCTCAGGGCCTCCTTGTTCAATTCTGATTCCTCTTTTGAACCTTAGCCTTACTCCGTCCTCACCTTGTCAATGCCCTTCTGTCTGGAGAAGAGTTAGCTTCTTATTAAGGGCAGAAACAGGCTACCAGGTTGTTATGTAAATTTGCTGTCACCTTCATCATTGGCAGTGCTCACTTATTCTAGGCCCTGCTCCTTCAGGGGCTGTACATTCCCTTCTCCTCAAGCCTGGTCCTTTCCACAAACCTCAGGGGCAGTGCTACGCCATTCATCCGTCTACCCGCCTACTAGTTTCCTGAGGCCCAAAAGTTAAGATTAAGCACTGGGCTTTGACTTCAGAGGGGAGTGACCCTGGACAAGCTGTAGAGTTCATATCAAATGCAGTTTCCTCACTTGTAAGGTAGGAAAGTGGAACCACCTGATAGAGCTTTGTGTGATGTGCAAGGAACTGTGCTCCCAGAAGGATTCAACAATTAGACAAGTTTTCTTACTGCCCCTGCTGCTTCTGCTGTGGTGCACTACCATTTTTTTTTGCACACACACACACACACACACACACACGCACGCACACACGCACATGCACGCACACATATATATTTCCAATTTTATCCTTACAAAGGATTTTTGATTAACGTAAGACATATCCAGAAGTAGATTTAAAGTAGGACTGTCACCTTCTCTGGGTCGCAGAACTGAGTACTGGTCAATGGTGACCCTGATTACCATTACCAATGCTGAACTTACATTCACTGTCTCCTTCAATACCTGCTGTCATGAGGGAAGGGTGCTTATGTTACTGTTTGTGGATTTTGGACCCAGTTGAATGTAAAAGCTAGTTGGCTGTTTTTGGTCTAAGATTCAAACTGTATTTCTCTGAACAAATATCATTGTTGTAGGAGTTACCTAAAAGCTTAGTGTTTTTTTATGATTGCAAATGGGGTCTTGAATTTACTGGAAGCAAACATAGCTGTGTGAGAACGATACAGCCTCACTTCCGTGCAATTTGGGCTCATGGGTAATGATGCCCTCCCCACCTCATCCCTTTCCCCCTCACCCTTCTCTACCTGCAGTGGTAGGGAGAGCTGGTGCTAAGGTCATGAGAGCAGTAGGGGCTGGGTCTGCCCCTCACCCTGAATCTTGCCTAAATAAAACAGTAGGGATGGTTCTAGTGGCATGGTGCTGGTGAGCTGCCCTCTGCCAACCCCCAACTGTCCTTGCTCCCTGCCAGCTGCAGCATGGGTGAGCTTATGAAGAGGGAATCGAGAGCATACTATACAAGAACTGGGTTATCACAAACTAAGGGTTTATTCTTTAATGACGTACGTTTTGGAATTATGTTTGTATGTCCAACTGAGGAGGTAATCCATACATAGTGGACAATAAATGACATTCGTTTCGTCGTTTGGAATTTCTCTGGAGTGTGTGAAAGAGAAATCTCACCAGGCACATGCTTTGGTGGCAGGTCAAATTCATCAACTGGCTAGAGTTGATGGAGAGACGCCAACCTTTAACGTTCACTTCCACTCAAGACAGGAAACTTGGAGGAAGCTGATAGATAACACCAAAAAAAAAAAAAAAAAAAAAAAAGTGCTGTAATGATTCAAAGTTAAGTAAAATGGCAATGTGGAGATTTGGGGGACCGGTGATGGGACAGTACAGAAATGGCCTTCCACATGAGTACACGTGGTTGTGCACAGTCTATGGGGGCTTCCACTTTGAGAATGGCTCCTTACAAGGCTGGTAGAAGCTGTAGAGACTGGCAGGGAGAATATTGCTCTTTCTGTTCCACCAAGTCGCTTTTTTGCTAGCCTCGCTGGGTGGCTATTGATTGATTCATTCGTCTTACTTATTTGAATAGGATATCACCGCATAGCTGAGAGCAGCTTCAACCTCCTGAGACCTGAGATTATAGGCAGGCACCACCACTCTTGGCTATTCTTTTTTTTTTCACTGCTTTTGATCTCAAGATTTCTACTGACCACTCTATGCAGGACTCCACTGGGGGGGACCTTCTGGGAATTTACCATTGACAATATCTTTTTGAGAGTTGCAGTCCTCCATAGTACGCTCACAGGGTTGAAATGAAAGTTTCCTTAGTCTGTCCACAGACATCTTTCTATATAAACTAAGTCTCCGAGTTACACTTCAGCCCTGGAGTGCGTGTCAGCTATACGATCATGGAACTTCATCTTCGCCAAAGAGATGTAGCTCATTTCAGCTGACATCTTTCAGGTCATCTGTGGGTTAGCTCGTGCATATTCTAGATTTGTGTTTTCGTTTTCTCCAAGCGCTATATTATATCCTTAAATAACTGATATGGGCAATGGTTTAAGACCTAATAAATCTTAAGCATAAGGAGACACAGTAACAAATGCTACCGCTCAAACAGCATTATACATACAATCTATTACATTGTAGGCAAATAAATTGCATGGCCACAGCAAGTAAATTTGGCAGGATGCTTTTATGCAAGCAGTCATAAAGGTGCCAGCAGGAAGAACTGTACATACTAAAATTGAATTTCATTGAGCCACTGATCCATCCACGTTTATTCTTTGGAATGTTTATATTGAAAGTTTGTCAAACAACAAAATAAAATCACTGAAACCCAAAGACCTGGGGATCTCACTGGTCAACCTAAAAATTAGATTGTTTATTAGAATAAATGAAAATGTTGCTTTTTTTTTTTTTGCATGAATTGTTGGCGTTAGAGCCAAGTGAAGATTAAGATCCAAAATTCAAGAGCCGTTCTCCTACTAACAAATTAAACAGCAAACCAAATATATTGCATCAGGAAAAATCAGAAAAAAATATTGACAAAATTAATTTTATTAATTAATATCAAACAAGATCTATGTATACATGGTCAGATAATATTTACGTCCTCAGCGAGACCATCACGTCATTGGACAGGTTCTGGTTTTGCAGAGGTGGTGTGAGCTCCTTGTCTGCATCTCACATACATGTGAGACAGGCTTTCTTTGTCACGGAGTCCTTGTTGTAGGAAAGGAATGCTGTTTGTGATCAGTTCATTTTATGAGACTTTAGGAAAGGGTCCTGGCATTGATGCTGCATGTTAACATTGTATAGAAACAGTTCCTGATTGCCACTCTCCCCACATCTTGTGATTCAACCAAATACTCCCTTGCAATGCCTCAGTGCTAAAAGGAAGAAAGAGGCTAAGAACGCACTGGAATTTTAAGTATAATGGTGATGTTTTCAACATCCTAGGAGGTTAAGCAAACAAACAAGCAATTGCTGTTTTATAAAGTCAGCTCAATTTCTGTAGCTACTGTAAAATATCCGGTTCTTTATATTTAAAAAATGTAAAGGCAAATTCTTTGAAGATGTGTATACTTTCTGGTGTCACCCCAGTTCTCTGCAACTCAATTATAGTAAACTCCTATCCCATTCTTTTCATCCTCCCTACTCTCTCAATATTTTACTCTAAAAGGGCTTCACCTGCTAATAAAATGATCCTGTAAAATCAATGTCGGAATATCCTCTGTTGTAGCAACTATGTGAGCAGGGTTTTCAGATTTGCCTCGCAATTTCCCTCAATAATCCAGATCAATATAAAGTAAAAATCTGTTGAAATAATATAGAATGGAGACAATTTTCAGCAAAGCTCAATAATTCTTACCTAGAATTTTCATTTCATGACCACATCTTTGGAGAATACACTTTAAGTCTGTTCCATTGATTTTGATATTTATCCCATTATTTCAGGCTTTTTGTCGTTAATGCATCAGCTATTACCTTTCCACTATCCGGGTACCACATGACAGCATCCATCCAGCAGCATCACTTCCATCTTGAGCCCTATCTAATCACTAACTTTCTAAGTCAAGGCTTAGCACATACACAGTATTTTTTTTTTTTTTGCAAATGCATACAGATAAGTCAATTTATATCATAATGTTTTCTTTCTTTTTATGTCTTTAAGCATAAATAAGCACCTAATTCTATTTATTGACTTGACACTCTTCACAGTTCTCAATAGTGTAACCAAAACTATGTGCAAGCTTGATGAAAGGCCATCTCAATAATGCCAGATCCATGTGTATATGAGCAGTTGCCTTGGGTACTTTAAGACATCTATTTGAAGCCTTCTGCCCTTAAATAACCTATCATCACTCCTTGCTATTTTGTATACCTGCTGTGACTGTGCACCCAAGATTTCCCTGGACTACCATTCCTTGAAATTTCTGTTTCATACTGTGTTTTTTTTCTTAATATCCTGGTTCTTGAATCTCTCTCTTCCTCTGTCTCTGTCTCTCTCTGCTTATTTTTCATGATATACAAAGAAATTTTCTAAGAAAATGTGTTAAAGAAGTTGAAAAATTGACAGACTATTTATAATTTTAGATTATGACTTGATTAACTTTCTAAGTACAAAAATCCGAATTAAAGATGATTTTCTTCGCAACTTTAAAAACATTGCAATGTTATAAGATTTCTAAAGTGGCTGTAAATAAGCTTCATACTATTCAAGTTTCAGATCTTTGGAGTAATATGTTGTTCTGTTTTTCTTGGGAGAAATTTTACTGTTATCTTTGATGTAAAATTTTGTTATCATCTTACAGGCTTCTGTTATTCCTTTGTAGTGGCATTTCAAAAGTCATCCTGTCTGGTGAAGGCCAGTTGGTAAAAACTTTCTTGTTTTTGTCTATGTATTATTTTCATGTCAAATACTATATCTGTTCTCCTTTTTTTTCTAATTGTTATTAATTGAAGACTAGGCCTCCACATTTCATCCCAACATTTTTTATTAATCCTTTTATTTCTGTATCTTTAATTCTTCTTTATGGAAGATTGCTTAAATGTCATTGTGTCAAAATTATTTGAGGTTCTTTTTTTTGGCTATTGTATTAAAATTTTCACAGACTTTTTTTTTGATCAGAAGTACTTTTAAATAGACCTTGATATTCTTTCAAATGTTCCAGTGAAATGCTGTTGCATAGAATATTACACTGTGATGGTTAGCGTTCATTGTCAACTTGACCCAACCTAAAATCACTTAGGAAGAACGTCTCAATGAAGGATTGTCTACATTGGGTTGGCCAGTGGACATGTCTATGGGAGATTGTCTTAATTGGGGTAAGAAGAATAAGCTCACTGTGCAACAAATGGAGAGAGACTACCAGGTCATGGTGTCAAGGTGGAGAGATTGTATCACCTAGTCAGAGAAAATGCCAAAGCCCTTCCAAACTGAGAATGGAACATGAGAGAAATCTCAGACACTATAAAAGACGAAATCAATGAAATAGTGATAGTAGAAGAAGCCCAGGTCAAAAGGGCAAAAAATATTTTCAACAAAAGACAAGTGTGATTTAGAGTGACATCCTTTCGGGTGTTTTTAAGTAATTTAAAGTACAGAAGAAGACTTTCTTTCTTTCGATTTGATTTCATCTTTATTTTTTGTTATTTTTTTCCTTTTTATTTATTACAGTTTATTCACTTTGCATCCCAGCTATAGCTCCTCCCTTGTTCCCTCCCAATCCCACCCTCCCTCCTGTTTCCCCTCCCATGCCCCTCCCCCAGTCCACTGATAGGAAAAGTCCTCCTTCCATCTGACCCTAGCCTATCAGGTCTCATCAGGACTGGCTGCATTGTCTTTCTCTGTGGCCTGGTAAGGTTGCCCCACCCCTCAGGGGGAAGTGATCAAAGAGCCAGCCACTGAGTTCAGAGACAGCCCCGTTCCCCTTACTAAGGAACTCACTTGGACACTGAGCTGTCATGGGCTATATTTGTGCAGGGGTTCTAGGTTATTTCCATGCATGGTCCTTGGCTGGAGTATCAGTCTCAGAAAAGACTCCTGGTATAGCCATACCACCCTGAACATGCCCAATCTCATCTAGCTTCCTTATTTTTTATTTTGATGCTTTCCAAATTTTGGTTTAAAAATAATTCAACTTCTCCAGTTTATACATTTTTTAATGTGAATCTGGTCCAAGCATTGGCAATACCACAGAATTGACCATTCTCTATCTATCTATCTATCTATCTATCTATCTATCTATCTATCTATCTATCTATCTATCTCTTTCTCTCTCTCTCTCTCTCTCTACACACACACACACACACACACACACACACACACACACACCTATCTCTTTGTCTTACCCAGTCTTATTCATAACCAAGCTGGCTGCAGCTTCATAAGTACTATATTCATCTCTGATTGCACTACATGATTGATCATTTGCATGTGTCATATTGAAGATGTATGTCCACCTTGATACCAAAAAGAAATATTTCCTTGAACACATTCTAAATGATTGGAAATTTTGAGACAAAAGCTATTTAATAATAAATGTGCCTTCAGTGGAACAGAACAGTGTCTCTGTGGATGAGCAATGTCAACCAAATAGGAATGAAAGACTTAAAAAAACCAGAGACCAAGATAAGGCAGGTAAATAAGAGCACAATAGGATCGTATACATGGACAAAGATGTAATATAAGATAGTTTTGTTTTCTTAACATTATCAAAATGGTACCAAATGCCAGACTGTTCCCCAGCACCACCAGCTTTCTTTATGTTCTAGAACTCTTGCTGGTGAATTTGAAGTTCTACAGCCCAATACCTAGGTATAAATTACAGTGTGAAGAGCAAATGCAAATAGCATTCATAATCCTGCCCCCTGTTAAAGTGGATTTTGAAATGTCATGATTTTTTTTTTTTTGTCATGTGTCCTCTTGGCTATGCCAAAGCCTCAGTATTGAAAATAAAGCCAAAAGCCTTTTACTTCATTACAGCTTCATTATTAGGAATTTCATCAGTTCTCTAAGTAGTTACTGAGTGTTCATTATGGGGCTCACACAGTGCTAAGTGTAGGGTTACAAGATAGACCAGTCAGGTGTGTTTTACTTTGTGAGAATTACCAACTTCATAGACAAACTTACTCATCACTATTCAGTTCATCAACAGTTTGAAGGGATCATTGCTTCATGTGCTAGCTTGTAACGGTTTGGAGAAATGATGACAGATGCACCTTGCTGATTTATAAGCAGGACATTGGTGTGGTGTGATGCTACTTGCCGCAGGGCAAATGCTCACATCAGGAGCAATACTTAGAGGTGGGCTTTTCAACCTTTTCCAAGCCCCTTTCTATGTCACTTCCTCCCCTCTTTCTAGTCCCAAACACATCAAGTCTTGTGTGTGTCATCTGAACCCTGTCTAACTCTCCATTCTGCACCATGAATAATTCATTTTAATTGGTAAGTTCACCTGGAGGCTACATCTTCTAGATAATGGAAGATAAATCAGTGAAGACAGACTTCCTGTTGAAGCTTTGTCTGACCTAACATTTTATAAGACATAGTTCCACCTGATATTTGAGTCAGATCATTGCTTCTTCTTTTACAAGCACTTTCTACGTTTGCTACAGCTAAAACTGTCAATATTAGCATTCTACATGGATGTGTATCTTTACTTAAGAGAAAACAGCCTATGTTACAGAAGATACCTGTGCATCAAAGTTAATGAGCTTTCTGGCTTGTAATTCTACAGGTAAGAGTTCATTTCTACGCTGAAGTACACAGTAAGATGTCTTGGCTTGCTGCTTCTTTGTGAAACCACTTTGGTTGATACATGAAATCACCAGCTACATGGTGTTCAGTAACAATGGCCATACTGTCTAGATGTGGACTCATGGTCTTTCTCATCTGGGAATGAAAGGGCTGGTAAGCTCAATTTCAACATTATCAATACATTATTTTTTAATTTATTTATTTACTATGTATACAGTGTTCTGCCTATATGTATACCTGCACACCAGATCTGATTATAGATGGTTATGAGCCACTATGTGTCTGCAGGGAATTGAACGTAGGACCTCTGAAGAGTAGTCAGTGCTCTTAACCTCTGAGCCGTCTCTCCAGATCCTTATTAATACATTATAATAATCATTACGAGCTTCATTTTTACTTTACTTCCATGATTTTATCTTTTGTCCTCCGAAGTTCTATGATACTTTCTTTAGCAGGTTTATATATTGGTTGTGTTTTATGAGTCAATAAACAAAATGTTGAAATTTGACATTTTTTTTATACTAAACATGCCACTTTTGTTTTAAAATACATTCAATTTGTATTAGTTATCAAAATGCAGAAAATAGTTTTTCTAACAAGAATCATTATAAGAATGTCCTCTAGAGGGATCCATTTTATAGCTTTAAAACTATGAAGTTAGCGTTGTGTTTTATTTTTATTATATTGTAGACTGCAGAAAGATTTACCACCACAAATAAAGACACAAAATCACAAATGCATATAGAATTTTCCGTTTATCCAAAACTGTATTTTCATATGATAAAGTACATGTTTGGGGAAACAAAACATTTTTTTCATGTATGAAACAGTAAGAATCTTATTATTTAATTGAATTTATCATGTCAATTGCCTTTAGTCATCATTGGTAAAATGGTTTCCCCCAATTAGGCCAACACTTATACTTAATTATCAGCAGAAGACTTGAACATGGTGACAAATTCTAAAGCACTGTCTCATTTATGTACTGCTGCTGCGCATCAGTCATTAATGTGGTTTTTCGCTCCTTAAAATAATACCCTTAAGCAGTGGTTCTGAACCTTCCTAATGCTGTGACCCTTTAATACCGTTCCTCATGCTGTGGTGACCCTCAATTATAAAATGATTATACGGCTACTTCATAAGTGTAATTTTACTACTGTCATGAATCATAATGGAAATATCTGATATTCAGGGTCAGATATGCAGCCACTATGAAAGGGTCATCTGATCCTCAAAGGGGTGTGTCTCACAGGTAGGGAACCGCCACCAGGATGACCCACCAATTCAGAGGACCTGAAGAAGACCTAGGTGTTGGGTCCTTAGCTACAGAAATTCCAACTTGTACTGAGCTAAATTCCCAGAAACAGCTTCAGAGTCAAATGTCTCCCCTCTCCTTGCTTCCTCAGTTAGCACCCAGCCGGGACTGAGACCCAGCAGCTGCTGAAAGAGCTCTGATTGGCTGGCCTCAATCCAGTTCAAGCTAATGCAGAAGCCACCTGAGACACTTGAGATGTAGGAACCCACTTTAGATACCAGGTGTGAAATACATGATGTATGAATGTGTCTAATCGGATGCCCTGCCTGCCCCCCCCCCCATCAATTTGTCAGGTTTTGCTTTAAAAATTTCCCCTGATCTACCCCCTGTGACATGGTTTGGATCTTGAACCCAGCCATCTCCCTGATAGATCAGTTTTGGTTTTGTTTTGTTTTGTTTTGATAAAGAAACATTTTGTTGGCTAGAACTTGATTTTCATAGAGGATTTTTCCCAAATTCTAGGGCCCTAACCCCAGGTTTGGTTCTCAGTTCCTACATCAGGCAGCTCACTGGCTGATGCTCAACTAGTCCCTTCAGTTGTAGCGGTTCTGATATGCTTTTCTAGCTTCTGGGAATACTGCAAACATGTAGTGTATATAAAAACAAGCACACATGCACACACACACAAAACCATTTAAGTTATACATTATGAAATGAAACTAAGTATGGATTTTGAAAATCACGAATGTGTGTCAACCTATTTGTGTTTTGATACCCTTATACATCACTTTTTATTGTGATTTATTGTGAGGAGGGAATGATATAATTATCTTATAATCTCAAACAATAAAAAAAAGAGAGAGGGAGAGATCCAGAGGAGAGAGGTGGGGAGATGGCTTAGCACTTAGGAGGAATAGCTACTCTTGTAGGGGACCTGAGTTTGGCTCCTGTATTCACGCTGGCTAGCTCACAGCTACCTATGACACCAGGTCTGGATTCTAACACCCTTTTGTGACCTCTGCAGGTGAATGCATGCATGTACACATACTCATTACACAGACATAAAAAAGTACATATATGTAAAATGAAATATTTTAGTAAAAGAAACACATTGTTAAAAATAAAAGTATCAAAGAAAAAGTGTGTGGGGGTGTTTTTTTGTTCTTTTTAATTATACAGGCTTCTATACAAATTTAGGGAGGTTAAGAAACACCTTTCCCCATGCCTAATTGGCAGAGTGAGTTCTTTTCTTCTTTAAGACTTATTTTCTATTTCTCTCTCTCTCTCTCTCTCTCTCTCTCTCTCTCTCTCTGTGTGTGTGTGTGTGTGTGTGTGTGTGTGTGTGTGTGTGTGAGGGGAGAGGGATGCTGGAGGTCGTCTGAAGAGGCCAGAAAACAGTGTCAGATGGCCTGGAGGTGGAGCTACAGGCAGTTGTGAGTCACATGATGTGGATGCTGGAAGCCCAAACTCTGGTCCTTTGTAAGCACAGCAAGCACTCTTAACCATTGAGTCCCAAAAGGCAAAGCACATTCTTGTTATAGGCTAAAGATGGATAAAACCCCTAAGCCAGTGGTTCTCATAGTTGGCTACATGGGTGCAACCACCTAAAGAGTGCTGCAAACTGGCCAATGCCTGGTTTCTACCCAGAGCCATCTGACTTGCGTGGTCTGGAGTAAAGCCAGAGCTCAGAAGATTTTTTCAACCTTGTCTAATTTCTCAGTGGTGACTGAAGTTTGACCCCCCTCCTTTAAGTTTCTGTATTACATGCATTTTTCTCAATTTTGAGAATATACTTTGCAAAAATAACTAAATTTCAAATAAAGGTGTCCTAATAATAGATAAAATTATCCTGAATTAAAAATACTGAACTTGAAGCATACACACCTATGTAACCAGATGTTAGGCTGCTGTATTGGCTTCTTTATCCTACCTCCCTACATCAAACCCTTATCCCTTCTAACCCCCAACCCCAAACACTAGGTAGGAGAGAAAGAAGGTTAGAAAGGGACCATGGATATCTGTAGACTACATCCTGCTGATTAGGGCATTGAGTTCCTGGGGCGAAAGTTTGATCTGAGCCAACAGCAACCAGCAACAGCAGTAGGAGCAGCAGGGGCGGCAGCAGAGGGAGTAGCCACTCTGCACTCTCTCAGGGCTCAAGAACCGCCAGAATTTATCAAGAGTCACCAGAATTCCAAGCATCAACTAGCCTAAACTGGCAAAATCATGGCCCTTTTAGAGCACAAGGCAAAACATAGTTAGCTGCCATGGACAATCTGAAGCAGCCCCATATCCCACACCTGGGATTAAACAAAAACATATTCATATACCATTTCTGTCTTTTTAAAGAAACCAGATTTCTTACTACATACACACACTAAAATAAAGCAATCAGAGCTATACATTACTAAATAAATTAAGGTTAACTTTTAAAATTATGAATGCATAGGTGTCAAATGACTTGCTTTTTCTTTCATACATTTTTTTTATGATTTAGCTTTTTTTTTAAAAATCTTGATTTGCTTCAAGTTGTATTATTAAAGTAACCATGCATTTCAGGACATGAGCAAATGGAAGTCCAGCTCTGGAAGAAGGCACACTTGCCCTTCCTCTGGCTTTTTGTTCTGTTTAGTTCCTTAATAATTTGAATAGCAGCCACCAAAGAGGCAGGCTGAGTCCTCTAAGCCGCTCCACAAGGCAGAGCAGCAGCTTTCAGGGTTGTTTTCCCTAGTGACTCCATTTTATAAAATAGCCGTTAGCTGCAGCTTCAGTGCAAATGCTAAGGTAGAATGATTTTACATCTTGCTTGTGCCACCAAGCACCCACCATCCATTCCTCTCAAACCAACAGCACAGATTGGTAAGTGACTTAAACAGATAAAATATTATCACCTAGAACTTGTCAAGTTATGTCAGAAATACTTAGACGTGTGAGGGTATAGAAACAGTTAACAGAAAAAACAAAATGTGATCTTATTCTATGCATTAGACCAAAGAGTGAGGGCACCTCCCCACATGCATTCTATTAGAAAAAAGAAAGGACATGGCAGCATCTATGCATCAATCATCAGGGCATCTGGTGCAGGAGTGATAGGACACACTGGCTACTGCGTCCTCAGTCTCCAGACTCTGGGTTTGGATCCAGCTCAAAGACATGGAATAGCCATGTGATTCGGTTTAGTTAAGATTTAACTGGCTGCACTGTCTGTCTTTTGATTTGTATCAGCTTTCTGCCTTCATTGCGGCTCTGTTGCTTCTTTAAATCCTGGTATCTAGTCTTTTGTTTGTATATTATGGGTAAAGCGTGACCCGTAATCTGGTGGTTGAGCTAGGTGTGGTGGTATATACCTATAATCGCAGCACCAGAGAGGCCGAGGCTGGAGGAAAAAGAGTTCAATGTCACATATAGAAGGCAGTCTCATGTTGCTGCTACTTTTTAAAATTTTATCTATATTTATTTATTTATTACAGTTTATTCACTATGTATCCCAGCTGTAGCCCCCTCCCTCATATCCTCCTATGCCTCTCCCCTAGTCCACTGATAGGGGAGGTCCTCCTGCCCTTCTCTCTGACCCTAGCCTATCTTGTCTCATCAGGCCTGATTGTCTTCCTGGCTGCATTGTCTACCTATGTGGCCTGGTAAGGCTGCTTCCCCATCAGGGGGAGGTGACCAAAGAGCCAGCCACATGTCAGAGACAGTCCCTGTTCCCATTATTAGGAGACTGAGCTGCCATGAGCTCCATCTGTGCAGGGGTTCTAGGTTATTTCCATGCCTGGTCCTTGGTTGGTGAATCAGACTCAGGAAAGACTCCTGTACCCAGAAATTTTGGTTCTGTTGCTCTCCTTGTGGATCTTCTGTCCCCTCCAGGTCTTTCACCTCCCCCATCTTTCATAAGATTCCCTGCACTCTGCACAAAGTTTGGCTATGAGTCTCAGAATCTGCTTTGATACCCTGCTGGATAGAGTCTACTTTTTAACTCTATTTTATTTTATTTTTTTTTATCGCACTACCTCCCTTCCAACCTCCTCCCCCCAACACTAGGTAGGAGAGAAAGCAGGTTAATGAGGAGAGGGGGCTTCCAGCTGGTTAGGGTGGTCAGGTTCTTTGGAAAAATACCAAGCTCAGTTGTCAGGATATCCATCAGTCCATCAAACCAGCAACAGTAAACACAGCAAACGCAGAGCAGCCTTCTTCCTCCTCTGACCTCAAAGCCTTTTCTTCTGAAGTGCTCCTCAAAGCATCCTTTTCTCTCAATGCGCTGGTATTTATATCCTCTCATTGTCCTCAGGATTAAACTAACTGCAGCTGGCAAAGACCATATTCTTCTCCGAGTCACACAAGACAATTACCAGCTGTGGCTAAACTAAAAGCAGCCCCATAACCCACACAGAATCAAAACAAAAATATAACACAATTAGGTTTTTTAAAGAAACCAAAACTTTGACTCCAGTCTCACATCTGACAGCCTGGTCCTCTGGCTCTTATAATCTTTCGGTCTTCTCTTCTGCAATGTTATGAGAGCCTTAGTTACAGGAGCTATGTTGTCAATTGGGGATAGCCAAACCATAGTTGTTTCATGCACTTTGACCAGTTGTGGATTTCTGTGATGATATGTGCAAAATTTAATTACATAAAGATCTACAGGAAATTCATGGGTGTGAAGAGA
Organism: Psammomys obesus; assembly: GCF_907164565.1. Taxonomy (NCBI): domain Eukaryota; kingdom Metazoa; phylum Chordata; class Mammalia; order Rodentia; family Muridae; genus Psammomys; species Psammomys obesus. The sequence continues at coordinate 3,422,369 of NW_026596120.1, forward strand.
GAAAATCAGTCTCCTCCAGGGAAGAGCACCTTGATTGGTTAAAGAATCCCAAACTGTCATCTGCAAATAAATACACAAACAAGCAGTATTACATGGATCCAGAGAAATACGCTTCGGTTGCTGGTAATATCTCTAATTTACCAGGAAACATCCTAGGACTCGGTGAACTCAAAATAATGAATAGACACACCTAGAGAATGTCTTCTAAAGCTTTGTTTGTGTATTTGTGTATATGAGAGGAGGTGGGGTGCGTGTGCCTATACACGTGTGGGATCACTAGAGAAGGACAATAGGTAGTCTCTATTACTCCTCATCTATTTCCTTAAGGCAGGGTGTTTCCCTGAACCCGAGATTCAACGTTTTCTCAGCTATTGTGAAGGTCAGCGAGAATTAAAATCCTGGCCCTGATGGCCTTACAGCTGGTGTTACAGGCAAGCAGTGGCTTGATGCATTATATTCTGCGAAGACATTTACATCAGAAAGAATTCCATAAAGTGTGGGAAACACTAGAAGGCTCATGTATTTAGTAAAAAGAAATGTCCAAGTGGACCCTTCACTTGACCTTTAAACCTATTGCTTTTTAAATACACTGCACCCAAATTGGAGTCTGCTTGTGCAGCATTTCTATCCCTACGTCGGGTCTTCTCAGATGCTTCCTTTTGGTAGAGAGATTCCTGATGGTTTACGCTTTAGAAAATTATTTTGCTAACCTTTGTCAGATTTCCGGAGGTATTTGTTCATCACACAAGACTTTGGAGACCACAGCTTGAGCCAAAGTGCCAGGTGTGGCACTTATTACCAACTCTGAATTTAAACAGTTTGCAAATTCTACTTTAAAACTGGAACATAGCCACAGGACAAGTTGGTAAGAGGCAAAAGAAATGAACACATATCAAAGATGAGTTAAAATAGAAAGTAAACCAAATTGGTGTGTTTGGTAATAGCTTAAATTTATATAATCCTTTAACAGATGTGAAAACATATGGGATGAAATAAATCATAAATTCAACTATTATAAATGAAAAAAGAAGCTGTAGCTATGGTTATGGAAGGAAGGAGAATTTAAGAACATATTTTAAGAATCACAAAAAGAATAGGAATTTTTAGAAAATAGAGTTTTCTAAATCATTATCAACATCAGACACTCATCTTTCTTTTAATTAATTAATTAATATATATTAATTATATCCTACAGTAAGGGCCCCTCTCCCCTCTTTTACCAGCCCCTTCTTCTTACCTCCCTTCTTATTCCCCTGTGCCCCTCTCCCTTTCTTCTCAAAGAAGAGGAGACTTCCCATGGGTATCAATTGACCATGGGATATCATGTAGGATTGGGCTCATCTTCTTCTATTGAGGTTATGCAAGGCTGTCCAGTTAGGGTAAAGAGATCCAAAGGCAGGCAACAGAGTCAGAGACAGTCCCTGCTCCTGAATTTAGAAGTTCCACATGGGGACCAAGCTGTACATCAGTTACATATGTGTGTTTTATGGGGGTAGAGTCTAGAACCTTCCTATGGATGCTTTCTGGTTGATGATTCAGGCTCTGTGGGCCCTTATGAGTCCAGAGTAGTTGATTACAGCTCTTTCCTTCTTCCTCCTCTTCATGTTGGCTGTGTCTCTTCATCTGTTTTTATCAGCTTCTGGGTGAAGCCACTCAGATAACTGTTCTGCTCCCATCCTGCCTGCAGAATATTATTGGTGGTGTCAGTGGTGGGCTATCTCTCATGGCATGTTACTCAAGTTGGGATAGTCATTGATTGGCTGGGTCATAGGTTTTTTTGCTTGGTTTGGTGTTCCCCTCCCTCCACTGAAAATTACCCCTGGCTACAGGAGGTAGCCACTTCAGACTCCATTTTTCTCTTCTACTAGGAGTCTCAGGGAAGGTCATCACCATAGACTCCCTGGAGCCTCCTCAGTCCCACAGATGACCCTCTACTCTTTGCAGTTCTTTCTCCTAGTGCTCCTGCCCTTTCTCTATACATGATTCCCAACCCTGTCCCCATTCTCACTCCATCTCTCACTCAGCTCCCTCTGTCCATCTACTTCAGATGCCTATAATATTACCCATCTGAGTGAGATTTAAGCATCCTCCTTTGGGCCCTCCTTGTTCATTAGCTTTATTGGGTCTGTGAACTGTAGGGTGGTGATCCTGCATTTTGTGGTTATTATCCACTTATAAGTGAGTACATACAATGCATGTCTTTCTGAGTCTGGATTACCTCACTCAGGATGATCGTCTTTAGTTCCATCATTTTTTTTTCCTGCAAAATTCATGATGTCTTTGTTTTTAGTATCTGAGTAGTATTTCATTGTGTAAATGTACCACATTTTCTCAATCCATTCTTAGATTGAGGGACATCTAGGTTATTTCTAGTTTCTGGCTATTACAAATAAAGCTATTATGAACATAGTTGAGCAAGTGTCCTTGTGGTGTTGAGAAATGTCTTTTGGATATATGCCCAGGAGTGATATAGCAGGGTCTTGAGATAGATTCTTTCCCAATGTTCTGAGAAACCCCTAGATTGATTTCCAAAGTGGTTGTACAAGTTTGCACTTCTACTAGCATTGGAGGAAGGAGGGTTCCCCTTTCTCTACATCCTTGCCAGCATCTGCTGTCATTTAGGTTTTTGATCTTAACTATTCTGACAGGTTTAGGATGGAATCTTAGAGTCATTTGGATTTTCATTTACCTTATGACTAAAAACATTGAACACTTCTTTAAATACATCTCAGCCATTAGAGGAGATTCCTTTGTTGAGAATTTTCAGTTTAGCTCATTACCCCATTTTTTTTTTTAAATTGAGTTTTTTTTTTTTTTTTTTGGTTTGTTGGTATTTAATTTTTTGAGTTCTTTATATATTTTGGATATTAGCTCTCTATCAGATGTAGGGTTGGTGAAGATCTTTTTCCCAATCTGTAGGCTGTTATTTTGTCCTATTGACAGTGTCCTTTGCCTTACAGAAACTTTTCTGTTTCATGAGTTCTCATTTATTAATTGAATTTACAGCCTGAGCTGTTGGTGTTCTTTTCAGGAAATTATCTCCTGTGCCAATGAGTTCAAGGCTATTTTCCACTTTTTCTTCTATTAGGTTTAGTGTATCCAGTTTATGTTGAGGTCTTCGATCGACTTGGACTTAAGTTTTGTGCAGGGTGATAAATATGGATCTATTTGCATCCTTCTACATGCAGACATCCAGTTAGGCCAGCACCATTTGTTAAAGATGCATTCGTTTATTCCATTGTGTGGTTTGGACTTCATCTGTAGGTGTGTGGGTTTATTCTTGGATCTTCCATTCAATTCCATTGACCAACCTGCCCATTTTTATGCCAATATCATGTGGATTTTTATTACTATTGCTCTGTAGTACAGCTTCAAATCAGGGATGGTGATACCTCCAGAAGTTCTATTATTGTACAGTATTGTTTTAACTATCCTGGGCTTTTTATTTTTTACGTATGAAGTTCAGAATTGCTCTTTTTAGATCTATAAAGAATGGTGTTGAAATTTTTATAAGAATTGCATTGAATATGTAGATTGATTTTGGTAAGGTGGCCATTTTTCTTTTAATCCTATCAATCCATGAGCACGGGAGATCTTTCCATTGTCTTTTCAATTTCTCTATTCAGAGTCTTGAAGTTCTTGTCATACAGTTCTTTCACTGGCTTGGTTAGAGTTGTACCAACTTATTCTATATTTGTGGCTGTTGAGAAAGGTATTTTTTCCCCTAACGTCTTTTTCAGCCTATTGATCATTTGTATAAATGAGAACTAATGATTTTTATTTTTAGTTAATTTTGCATCCAGCCACTTTGTTGAATGTATTTATCAGGTGCAGGAGTTCTCTGGTAGAATTTTTAGGGTCACTTATATAATATTATATCATCTGTGAATACTGGTAGTTTGACTTCTTTCTTTCCAATTTGTACTCCCTTTATCTCCTTTAGTTGTTTCATTCTTATTACTAGCAAGTACTACGTTGAATATATACCAAGAGAATTAGCAGCCTTGTCTTGTCCCTGATTTTAGTGGAATTGTTTAAAGCTTATCTCCATTTAATTTTATGTTGGCAATTGTTTTGTTTTGCATTGCCTTTATTGTATTTAGGTAAGCTCCTTGTATCCTTGATCTTTCCAAGACCTTTAATATGAAGGGGTGTTGAGTACTTTCAAAGGCTTTTTTTTTTTTTTTTAGCATCTAATGAGATAATCAGGTGTTTTTTTTTTTCCTTCAATTTGTTTATATGGTGAATTGCATTGATGGATTCTCGTATATTGAAACATCCCTGAATCTCTGGGATGAAGCTTAGTTGACACTGGTGGATGATGTTTTTGATGTGTTCTTGAATTCAATTTGTGAATATTTTATTGATTATTTTTGAATCAATGTTCATAAGAGAAATTGGTCTGAAAATTTTCTTCTTTATTGAATCTTTGTATAGTTTAGGTATCAGGGTGAATGTGGCTTCATAGAATGAGTTTGGCAATGTTACTTCTGCTTCTATTATGTGGAATAGTTTGAGGAGATTGACATTAGCTCTTCTTTGAAAGTCTGATAGATTTCTTCACTAAAACCATTTGTCCCAGGGCTTTTTTTTTTTTTTTTTCCATTGGGAGTCTTTTAATGACTGCTTTGCTTTTCTTAGGGCCTATAGGTCTATTTAAATTGTTTTCCTAATCTCGATTTTACTTTGGTAAACTGTCCATTTCTTTTAGATTTTCAAGTTTTATGGAGTACAGGATTTTAAAGTAAGACCTAATGATTCTTTGGATTTCCTCAGTGTTTGTTGTTATGTTCCCCTTTTCACTTCTGAGTTTGTTAATTTGGGTACTGTCTCTGCATTTTAGTTAATTTGGCGAAAGGTTTGTCCAGCTTGTTGATTTTCTCAAAGAATCAGTTCTTGGTTTTGTTGATTGTTTAAAATTAATTATTTTCAGCCTCGAGTTTAATTATTTCCTATTGTTTACTCTCTTGGGTGTGTTTGCTTCTCTTTTTTCTGAGCTTTCAGGTTTGCTTTTAAATTTTTCTATGAGATCTCTTCCATTTTTTAATGAAGGCACTTAGTGCTATGAACTTTCCTTTTAGCATGGCTTTCATTGTGTCACATAGATTGTGCCTTCATTTTCATTCTTTTAAGTCACTCATTTCTTCCCTGACCCAGTGGTGGTTGAGTAAGGAATTGTTCAGTTTCCATCAGTTTGTAGGTTTTCTGTTGTTTCTCTTGTTGTTGAAGTCCAGCTTTAATCCATGGTAATCTGATAAAATACAGGGGATTATTTCAATTTCCTTGTGTCTGTTGAGACTTGTTTTGTGTCTGAGTATATGGTTAGTTTTGGAGAAGGTTCCAAAAGGTGCTGAAAAAAGATGTATGTTACTGTGTTTGGGTGAAATGTTCTGTAAATATCTGCTAGATCCATTTGATTCATAATGTCTGCTAGTTTCATTATTTCTCTGTTTAGTTTCTGTCAGGACAACGTGTCCGTTGGTGAGAGTTGGGATTTTAAGTCTCCTACTATTAACATGTGAGGGTCAATGTGTGATTTAAACTTTAGTAATGTTTCTTTTACAAATGTGGGTGCCCTTGCATTTGGGGGATAGATATTTAGAACTGACACATTATTTTGATGGATTTTTTCTTTGATAAGTGTGAAATATCCTTTCCATCTCTTTTGATTAATTTTTGTTGAAAATCTATTTTGCTAGATATCAGAATGACTACTCCAGCTTGCTTCTTGGGTCCATTTGCTTGGAAAATCTTTTTCCAACCCTTTACTCTGAGGTAATGTAAACTTTATTGCTGAGGTGTGTTTCTTGTATGCTGCAGAATTATGGATCTTCTTTTTGCATCCATTCTGTTAGTCTACATTTCTTTCATAGGGGGACTATGTCCACTAATGTTGAAAGATGTTAAAGAACAATGGCATCTGTAGTCTCTTAGAGACTTCAAGACACCTGCCAGTTCCCTTCTCGCTTTTAGACTCTCTGTTGAGAAGTCATTCTAATAGATCTGCCTATATATGTTGGTCTTTTTTCCTTGAAGATTTTAATATTCTTTCTTTGTTCTGTATATTTAGTGTATTGATTATTATGTGGTGGCAGGATTTTCTTTTCTTTTTCTTTTTTTTGTGCAATCTATTTGGTGTTCATGTAGGTATCTCTTTCTTTACGTTAGGGCTAGTTTTTTTCTATGATTTTTTGAAAACATTTTCTGGGCCTTTGAGCTGGGAATCTTCTCCTTTTTCTAGTCCTATTGGTCTTAGGTATGGTGTTTTCATAGTGACCCAAATTTCCTGGGTTTTTTTTTTGTTGTTGTTTTTTGTTGTGTGTGTGTGTGTGTGTGTGTGTTAGAAACATTTTACACTTGATATTTTCTTTAACAGATGTATCAAGTTCTTCTATTGTATCTTCTATGCCTGATATTTTTCTATTCTGTTTCTTGTATTCTGTTGGTGATGCATGAGTCTATAGTTTCTGTTCTCTTGCCCAGGTTTTTCCATCTGCAGGATTCCCTCAGTTTCTGTTTTCTTTATTGCTTCTATTTCCATTTTCAGGTCTTGAACCATTTTATTCATTTTCTTCACCTGTTTGATTGTATTTTCCTGTATTTCTTTAGGGGTTATTCATTTTTTTTCTTTGAAGGCCTGTATCATTTCCTTGGATTAGATTTAAGGTAATTTTCTTGTGTTTCACCTGTGTTAAGTGATCCTGGGCTATTGTAGTATGATAGCTGGGTTCTGATGGTGGCATATTACCCTTGCTCTTGGTTATGCTCTTATGCTGATCTTTAGTCCTCTGGTTGTCTCTGGCATTGGCAGGCCTCCGTAATGCAGGCTACTATGGACCAGAAAATGTAGCACCAGAAAGCAGGTATGGTTTAGCTCTATTGGGAGTGTTTTAGGGAGACAAGTGGGCAGGGTATGGGGGAGTAGTTTAAACTTCATGGTGGTCCCTGGTGGCTGCAGGCCTCTGGAGAATGTAGGCTGAGCTTGGATTTCACAGGGGACGAGCTCACACTGATCTCTTAGAAAGTAAAAAACTTGAACATATTATTAGACAAAACAATGAATGAAAATTTCTTAACACACAATTTTCTCAATATGCAAAGTGATTTGAGTCTTATTATTGATTTCCCTGAAAAGAATGAATTCTTCTATTCTTCCTTCTTTACTGTCATATCTTTAATTTTGATTTTTGCTTCTCGTATCTTCTACCTCGAATTCCCTTTTACTGTAGATAAAGTGTTGAACGTTTTCTCGTGTATTATAAATCAATAATCTATAGAAGTGAGTGGTCATCCTCTCTACTTTAGATTTTATTCTTTTAATAAATCCATTGCAACTCACTCAGGCTGGTGCTCCTTTGTAGACATCACAGAGTTTACATGGAACCTGTCGACATTCTCCAGCATACTTTCCACAGTTTATGAGCAGTTTCAGACACAGTGTACACTGCACATTATGGCAAATTTTGTTATTGTGAAATGCTCAGGAAACGGCTGTAGGATGTCTGCAGTGTTCACTATGTGCCCACAACTTGTGAACGTTTTTATTGTTATTGTTGTTAGCATTTATTTTAATCAACATATATTTGATACCAGAGGACTGGATGTATACTTCTCAGAACAACATAGTACATTTTGGTTTCTTATTATCCCCTTACTTCCCTGGCTACTTCCATAACATATTTTGAATCAGAACAGTAAATTCTACTTATTAAGTTTCATTCTTTATGAAATAGTAACGAACTAATCTAGTGTTTTATTACTTCCCTCATAATGAAGAAAATAGCTGATAGGTTTTTAAATCAACAATAAGCATTATGTAGTACAAAACTAAAAATGTAACATTTGACTTTGTCTTCTTTAGTGCTTAACTTCTGTGCTTTCACCACTGAATATACATGACCCACTGAAATTTTCCAGTGATAATTTTTGTTTATTATACTTTCTTTGTGGCTGATTATAGAATTATATATAAAATTTTTCTTCTGAGTGTACCTTCATTGTTGTTCTACCCGTATATCCAACAATATGAAGAAAATGAAATCTGATTAAAAATTAGATTTGAAAAGCCCTTAAACACCTTTGAAAGTAGTATAAGAGTGTTTGTTTTAAAAACATTAACAAAACTTTGCAAATGCTATAATAATTTCCTTGTGTTTCGTTTTTTTATCTCAGTAGTTGGCATTTTCTCTCACATAATTCAAGTCGCATGAATGCCTCCTTTTTCCTTACAAACTTTATCCACTTACCTTGTGCAGCTGCCAGAATCATTTACTCTTCAGTAGTTTTCTATTCTATTTCTTTCACACATCACTCACAAAGTTGCTTTGTTAGTTTAGCTTTGTTCTCCTCATTCTTACTCATCCATCTCCACCTCCTTCCTTTTTATTTCTTTCTCTTCCACATCTTCTCATTTTTTTTTTCCTTCTCCATTTAACTAGCACTAGTGTGTATCTGAAAGCTTGAGTGAGAATGTACATGCTTGACTGGTTGGTTGTAATTTTTACCTGAAGAGTGGCAACTAAGTCTGATTGAATTTGATTTTATACTGGAAGTTGCTGATGTTTCCTCTATCGTGTTCACAGCCTAAGGCATCCCTTTAGCTGAACTACTTGGTCTGTGCTTTTGCCTCAACTTGGTAAGACTTAGTATTTTGAGAGTTCATTCCCTGGTTCTAACCTGTGATTATCTGCAGTTGATCTGTACATTTCTGTAAAGATATTTGTTGTCAAAAACTTATTCTTTCTATTATTTTAAATTTTAATGTTTAATATGATTGTTCTTAATTCCCAGTGGTTTTCATTGTTTTCTGACCATTTGCCTCATTTACCATTTTTTTTTTTATTAATAAAAACTATTCAAGCTACTGGACCAGAAATTCTCTTATCAGTAAGTTCAGAGTTTAGGTTCTGCATGTTTTAGTTTTGATGCTGATTTACTCAGCTTTTTGAGCTGTGCTTGTCATCAGTAACTAGTGTGCGCCAGGAAATCACTGGGAAAACTTTCGCAAATGGATCTAAGTGACTTATCAAGAGACTGGTTCACAGAAGGGCTTCCTGGTTTCTTTCTTCTTCACTTCTTCACATGTTCTGTGGTCGCAGAATGACTCTTTTAATAAGGTAGCACCAACTGGATTCAGCGTATTACTTTTCCGTTACTGTAATAAAACATCATGATCAATGTCACTTATAAAAGAAAGTGTTTAATTGAGTTTACAGTTATAGAAGGAAGCACAGAATATGCACCACCATTTCAAAGGAGAGGAATTGGAGTACAGTGAGAAACTAGTAGACCAAAGCAAGACCCAAACCCAGCAGGACAAACTCCAAATTCTGTAGCTCCAGTTTAATATTAAAGGGTTTTTGTGGATGGCTGTTCCCCTCCAGCTTTGTGGACTGCAACATACTTCTTTCTCTTGGGCTCGTTCTAGTCCATGTGTCAACCCTCCTTGACAGATAACCCATGGTTCTATCTTCTCTAACATCTAGGGGACTACAGCGCAACTGGATTTTTACTTGCACAACTCCATGGGACAGTTTTTCTTAGGACCTTCATGCAGGAGCTCCCTGCCACACACCTGGCCACAGTGGTGTCCCTTGGCTAGGGAAGAAGAATTCACAACCCCCTTACTCATGGTTCTTCATGCTACTAAAAGCAGAACCACATAAAGAACATTTCCAGGTTCATCTGCTTGCTTGCCATGGAGCCTGGTCTGTTTGAATCACATTTACTGAAGCTTTCATTTATTGTTGCTTTTAGGAACAGAAAATTCCGTAGGCATTTTTGTTTTTGTTGGTTTGTTGGTTGGTTTGTTTCACACACTGGAAGCTTAGTTGAGTGAGGTGTTGCTCTGAAGACACCCCTCTCTTTATTCCATTTCTAATCAAACATCTTCTTCTTTTTTAACTTTTTAAAATTTTTTTTATTAATTACACTTTATTCATTTTGTATTCCCCCATAAGCCCCTCCCTCCTCCCCTGCTGATCCCACCCTCCCTCACCTTTCTGCATGCATGCCCCTCCCCAAGTCCACTGATAGGGGAGGTTCTCCTCTCCTTTCTGATCTTAGTCTATCAGTTCTCATCAAAAGTGGCTGCATTGTCCTCTTCTCAAGCATCTTCTTAATCCCCTTGACCATTTCAGTACAATTCAGGCTCTAAGATTACATTTCCTAGCTCTCTCTTTTTAAATTATTCTTCTTTTGACCCACTTTCCCTTTTTCATTGTACATCTGAATAAAATTTATTACTAACAACCATGCAACAAGGTCAATATTAGGGTCATGAAGTCTCTTTCACTAAAGAAATAAGTGGATTTCTTTACTTCTTCACTTCTTTTATGGAAAGAATCAATATTCTTTACTAAAGTACCACAAGAATCTCTAGCCAAGTTGCAATATTGTTTGCTCTGAAATTTCTTGATCTGGACCCTCAGAGCTTGAATAACTCTCAGCACTACTGTCTTACACATTTCTAAGAGGAAAGCCCATTAAGCTCTTCAGATGGCATTCAACCACTTTTCTAGTACAAAGTCTCAAACTCTTTCACACTCCTCCAAACAAACAGCATAGTCAGGCCTGTGACAAGAGCATACTCCCTGGTATCAACTTCTTTATTAGTTACCTTCCTATTGCTGTGATAAAAAAAAAAGCCAAGGCAATTTATAAAAGTATTTAAGTACACTTAGAATTTCAGAGGTTTAGTGTCTCTGATGGAGAAGAAAAGGCATTGTGGTAGAAACAACTGACAGCTCACAACCTAACCCACAAACAGGAGGCAGAAAGTCCATCTTGAGAATGCTGAAAACCTTTTGAATTTTCAGAACCACCCCTGTAATGCATCTACTCCAACAAGGCCATACCTCCTAATCCGTCACAAACAGTTCCTTCAGCGGGGGACAAAGTATTCACATATATGAGTCCATATGTATCATTCTCATCTAAACCACCACCACTTGGTGAGTTACAGAGTAAAAATAATAATAATAATGACATGATGTTGAAATGGGGACAGATATAGGGGAAAGGGAGAAAGTTAGAGGGGAGTCACATATAGATATGACTATGTGTGAAATTATCAAGAGTAGAGAAAAATTAAAACAAAGCCACAGTGCATTTTTATGCGTGACCACTAGTCTACAGCTTGCTTTTCAGCTTTGCCATATGAGGGGACTTGTATATATGACATTAACTATTCTTTGTCCTTCCACCTACAGTCAGTGGTGAATGCTGACAGATGCCAATAGCATTTACTTGTCCTGGGATTTGTTTAAGATTCAGTGTTATTTTGAGCAATTCGGTGTGTCAGGCTAAAGGTAATGTTACTTTGATGACTTCTAATCAGCACCTGAAAAGTGTCAGCAAGAAAAGCAATATAGTTACCTGTTTCCTGGGTCTTGCACAGCCACACTTGAAGAATACTTTTAAGACATAGAATCTTTTTTTTTTCCTGTTTAGAAAAACACTTCCAAGATTCTTTTATTGCTGCACTAATATCTTGAATAGAAAAACGCCAAGTATGTGTGTGTGTGAAGTAATAGATGAGCTGCCTCTGTCTGAAAGACAGTTTGGAAATTTGACACATTTTGATCTCTACATGTATAAAGTGAGCATTCACATCTGTCATAAGATATCTTTGCTCTATAACCACTCTGTTACAGCACATGACAAATATTACTAAATATAATGAGTATCCCCTTTTCACAAGAATATCAGATATGCCTCCAATCTCAAAGAACAAAACTTCTGTTCCATGATAACATGGCTTTTTTTTTTTTTTCATTTATTGCTGAAACCTCCCAGAGAATGACATAAGTCCTTTCATGTGCACGGATTCCTGACGCTCTCCTACAGCTCATTACCTGGAGCCAGAGTGCTCTTTTAAAGTAAGCTGCAGCATGGATGCGGTGTAACAAAGTTGTGGCTCCAAGGCCCCTCCTTCCGGCAACAGGAGGAAGATCCATTGTTCACAGCCAGCCAGGAGATGCCCCTTCCTACAGAAGCCACTGACTTGCCCTTGGGGAAATTGAAAGACTACATCTGATGAGTACCTGTGAGTAAGGTAGAGGGTCCAAGTGCCTTTGGCAGATATCTGTGTATACAGGTTTGCCCTGTTCTGGTAAATACTTTCCTTCTTAAGCTTTTGAAAAATCTTAGAACATGGAATACTCCAAACATAACTTTATAAGCTATTTGCTTTTAAAAGCTACAGATTATGCTCATTTGGAAACCATGTTGTTCTTCAAATATAAAGTAGAGCACCATGTGGAGTTACTCCTGCAAACCATGAACAACCCCTTGACCTCAGGCCTCTGACAGAAAATCACAGGCAGTGCTATAACGTGCTATCATAGCCATCATTTTTAAAACTTTTGTTTTTGATTTTGTCTATTTTCTTTCCAAAAAAATATAGTCTCCAATTTTACAAATTAGGTTAATTATATTTTATAAAATAAAAATTACCAACACTTAAAAGTCATATTGAACTACAATGAGTACAAATCTAAGTAAAAGTAGAAAGAAATGTCACAACATTTCTCACTGCAATACAGCCAGAATAAATTTTGTTTCCAATACACCCAACAAAATAAACACAGCAGAATTTCTATATAGTATTTTTCCATACAGCATTGGCTTTACTAGTGTGAATCAATGGGCACGAGTGGTGTGTGGCAAGTAGAAAGGCCCCTGGTGGGAAGCCCAGTTTGAATAGCGTGAAACAATGGAACTAGACAGGCTTTCAGTGGAAATGCTGTATTTTGACCCCCACGAATGAAGAATCAGCCTGTGTAACCTGTAAAAGGCACTTTCTCTCTTTCAGCCTCAATTCTTGTAAAGTAGGAAATTCTTAAAAGTAGGAAAGACTGAAAACTGCAGTTTGAAATTACCCATGGTAATTAAAAGCAGGAACATATGTTAGAACAACCAGTACTTGTCTAAAAAATTAAAAAGAAAAAAGCATTAAGAGAAATGCTATGCAAGGAAAGGTTGGTAGGATACAGAAATTGTGGTGCATTTACACAATGGAATACTACTCAGCTATTAAAGACAAGAAAATCATGAAATATGCAAGCAAATGGATGGAACTAGAAAAGATCATCCTGAGTGAGGTAACCCAGACCCAGAAAGACACACATATATATACTCACTTATAAGCGGATATTAGCCATATAATACAGGATAAACATACTAAAATCTCCAGACCTAAGGAAGTGAAACAACAAGGAGGACCCTAGGGAAAAAACTTAATTCTCATTCAGAATGGCAAACAGGATAGATACTGGAAGTGGTAGAAGAGAGGGAACAGAATTCCACCAGGGGAATCAAAGAAGATTCAGAGACTAACAGCCAAACTTTGGACAGAGTGCAGGGAGTCTTGTGGAAGAAAGGGGATAGAGAAGGACCTGGAGGGGACAGAGCCCTAGACCAACAAAGCCAGAAAAGCTGGGCCCAGGGAGTGGGGAGACTACAGAGACTGATGCATCAACTAAAGACCATGCATAGAGAGGATATAGACCCCCTGCTCATATGTAGCCCATAGGCAGTTCAGTCTCTATGCGGGTTACCTAGTAAGGGGAGAAGAGACAATCTCTGACATAAACTCAGTTGCCTGCTCCTTAATAACTTCTCCCTGGTGGGGGCAACCTAGCCAGCCCACAGAGGAAGATGATCCAGACAATCCTGATGGGATCTGATAGGCTAGGGTCAGATGGTAGGGGAGAAAGAGTTCCCCTATTAGTGGACTAGGGGAGAGGGATCGGGGAGGAAGAAGGAGAAGAGGTAGTTCTGGAAGAAGACGAGGGAGGGAGCTACAGCTGGGATAAAAAAAATGAATAATTTGTAAATAATAATAATAATAATAATAATAATAATAATAATAATAATAATAAAGGAGGGGTTGGTCAACAAAACAAGGAAGTAGATGAGATTATCAGTTTTCCTCATGTCAGTTCTGGTAAGATACATTATTTTTATTCAGTTTTTAAATTTTATTTCACTTTTATATATCAGGGGCTTCAAGTCCCCTGAACTAACTTCTTTTCCATAACAGTACATATTAAAATAAGCCCAAGGTTATGTTGGTGTACTCGTGTATAAAAATGAAAAAAATGTTTATTTGTTATAATAATTAGGGATTTATATATGGAATTTACTCAGTGTAATGTGATATAATTCACTGTTACTGAGGCAACTACAATTAGAATAAAATACTATAGTTGATATAATAAATTCTATATTTTTGAAAAATATTTTATGGGATTGATTTAAAACTAAATTAGTAATAACAAAACTCAAATTACCCTTATTAAATAAAGTTTAGCAAGATTTGACTATAATATTTGTTCTGATTTATCTATGGTTAAAGTTGATCTATTCTTTCAAGTTTGTAATTGATATAAAATTTACTAAAACGTTTTTTGTTTTTTAAATTTAGCTTGTATAATACTGTGCCTTAGCTGTTTGAGCCAAGTATGAGAAGTGACAATGTGAAAACGGTCTATTTCCATCTAGTTTGAAAATTCTAGGAAAACGGCCAACAGATTATATAAATCAAAACACATCACCACTGTATTCTCAGCAGATGGCCTTACAGGTTGATGTGTCTTCTCTACTGCTCTGTCCCCACTGACCAGTGGGATGATAAAACCTACTGTAGGGTCACAAAGACCTTCTGCTCGCAGCCTCTTCCTCTGCCTCGGTGTCATTATGTCCATTGCTGATGAGGATTTAGACTGTAAACAAAATATTCTGCTTTTTCTGTCTTAAAAATATATATAAAATACACTTGGGCAGAAATAATTCTTAACAGAAATTCTGAGTATAAAGCAGACTACTGAAAATATCAGCTATCTTATAAGACTGAGAAGAAAAAATAAGTGAAATAATAATAATAATCTCTTTTAATATTCTATAATTTTAAAATGAGAAAGTAGGTGAGTTGCTTGAGAAATATGGGCTCATAAAATTTTTTTTAAATATATAATTTCACAAAATCTAGATATTTGATTTGCATTTACAAATTTTGTTATGCTGAGACTGATGAATATCTCTGAAAGCAAAGAGAGACAAAGAATAATATAATTAGGCTGATGATCAACTGTGCAGTATTTCTCTGTTGAGTAATTAAAATCTTACCCCTACAAAAACAAGTTATACTTCTAAAAAATTAGGATGTTCGTTTTATCCAATGTATTGTTAAAAACTTTATGAGACAGAAAGGTCCAATATACAAATTAATGTGGGCATGTCATGCAGTAAAACGATTGGTGGCATTTAAATGCATATGAATGTTAGCATTTTATCGTACTTACCATTTGACTGCTTTGTGCACGTATCACATGCTACCTTGGGAAATGGTGCATTTCATGTGAACCATCTTCCAGGCAAGTTAGAGAAGCAGAATTTCAACTGCTACCTTCCTTCTCTGTCTGCTCTTAATCTGTCATCACTGAAAATTTTCTGTTCACTTTTAAGAACTCAGAAACAAACCTATTTAGCTATATCTGCATCTGAGCCTATATTTCTTTTTCTTTTTCCAAGTTTCTGTAAATAGAGATATATTCTTTTTCTTAATGTTAATTTTCCTTTCTACTACTCAGAAAGCTAAAGTTATTAAATATATAATGAAGTTTATGCCTCAAAATATAAAACAATGACAAAAATTTCTCAAGGTTGTTGCTGATTCTCTTATTTTAATAATTCATGTTTAGCTGAAAATATACCATTGATTCAATTTAAATTTTTGGCAGGAAAGATAGGAATGTCAACACGTTCATATCCTTCACTGTTATTACTGTTGAACATATGGTATTTTAATATAATTGAGACAAAATAACATGGTTCTCAAGGCAAGTGCTAAACATATAATTTTTTTCTGGTGACAGTTTTTTAATGAAGGCACTATTCTGAAAATCCAATCACACAAAAGTGGCAACATTTTGGCAAATGGAGAGACAATTAGGTCAGGCTAGCCAACTGCAATAATCGTCTAAGCTTCTTTGGCATCAGGCAAAGAACTGTAAAAAACACACACTCAGAGTAGAGATTTCAGAAAAATGAGGGGCTGCTCAGGACATCTTCCTCACAAATTATCATTATATTAAGCCATTTAGAATTAACAGTTACTCACTGTCTGTCTTTCGGTAGTGGCCAAAGGGTGTCTAAAAGATATGCAAGCATTTCTTCCCCAAAATTTGTGACAAACTCGGTAAACACAGAGGAGCCCTGGCCTCAGAGGAAGACAAAGCGAGATCTCTTATGTCTATCTAGAGGAAAGATTCTTTTTCGTATCTTGTATAAAATGATGTTCGGCAACTCCTACAGCTTACTGGATGGAGGAAGCATTTGGGGTTCTTTGGATCATATTTTCCATAATCTATCTGTCAGCGATTGCCTATGTTACATGGCTGGACAGCAGAGAAGTGACATCGCCCGGCACTGAATATGGAAGAACACAAATGAAGCATTGGGCATGAGCAATGCAGGCCTTGCAAACGTGGTCCCCTGTTAATGGGAAGTGTGCCAACTGACTTCTCCCAACTTCACCACCACCCGGAAAAGCTGTCCTAGATAGACTTCGTAATCAGTGATTGCTGGGAGGTTCTGTCTATGACTCTACAAAGTCAACACTGGGCAGTGGTAAGGAGTGCACTCATAGCACAGATGCTCCACCATTCTGGTTTCACAAGAAAGCTCTAGGAGGAATGAGAATGCTGGTTTTTTTTGTTTTTTGTTTTGTTTTTTTTTTTTTTTTCACGGCTCCTCCTTTTAACCACTGTGTTTAAATTAGACCACCCTATAATTTCAATTGGCCTAAGCTATGTGGTAATTGAATTTACAAAGAACTGTGAAAAAAAGGCAACAACAACAAAAAAAAGCATTGCAAAATTATAATTGCACAAATGTTGAATGCCGACAGCTGTGGTCCTACCAGTAAAAGGAAACAGTCAGTGAAGAAGAAAGAGGAATGAAATGAAAGCCTAGTTAAGTCAGTGATTCCTAGTGGTCAGAAATACAAAGTGCATATTCAAGCACTCAATTGTAAAAGTAAAAGTAAACTCACTGGCTAGTTCAGCCATGCCACTAAATAAGCAAACAAACAAACAAACAAAAAAAAAAAAAAAAAAAAAGAAAGTTTGGTCAGCACAGTGGCACATGCCTGTAATCCCAGCACTTGGAAAGCAGAGGCAGGAGGATTTCTGTGAATTTGAGACCAACTGGTCTACATAACAACGACTACATAGAGAAACCCTGTCTCTAAGGAAAAAAAAAGTGAGATTGAATATAGCAATACCCCTTTGGCTGTACACAGTGGAACACTAGCTCAGCTGGTCAATAAGCTCTGGGTGAAGAATTTACTCCTACAGGCTGAGTATCACTAGTAAGGCATTCTGTTATACAACTGAGTCAAACAAGGACTCAGAGACGTATTTCTCCCTCTCAGAGAATGGATAGCTTCCTTTCTCCTCAGCTATTTACTAGATGCCCCTATGCTAAGATCAGCGTCTTTTAGGTGTGGGCCCGTAGGGCACATTTGGGGCTCTCTTCAGTGAACAGAAAAAGGAATTCTTTCCTTTGCATGTTGTATGGCCACTATTATAATATGATCATGATGGGTTCAACTGAAAGGCTGCAAAGATCTATAATCATGGTATCACTAATAAACAATATGGATGAAGAATCAGGATTCACAATTGGACACCTTAGATTTTATGATTTTTTTTCTGTACAATTCTTATATCTGGACTGGTTGATAGGAACAGTAAGTTCTTGTCCACTTGAAACCTCATACCTTCTCCATGATCCACATAACACTGATAGATATAGTGAATTATAAGAACACTTAGACAGAATACATGCATCTCCTATAGGCAATCACTTGAACCTTTCTTTCTTTTTTTTTTTTTTTTAAGAAAATAACCTTCTTATTTTCCCATAGTGCACACTGAGTATTGCAAGTGTGTAACCATCTGCTCTAGTTTGTTTCCTGCTACGGAGATAAAATCATCACGACCAAAAGCAGCTTATGGATGAAAGCTTCTGTTTTGGTTTACAGTTCCAGAGGGATAAGAACTCATCACATTGGGGCAGCATGGCAGCCAGCAAGCAGGCATGGAGACAGGGGTTGGGGGAGGGCAAGAAGCTGAGACATCACATCAGTGTGCACACACAGGAAGCAGGGAGTGTGAACTGGCATTGGGGTGAGGCTGTAAACATGAAAAGCCCTTCCGTAAGGATATACCTCCCCCAGAAAGGGAGGAGACGAGTATTCTAATACATGAGCTCTTGGAAAACAGTTCTCATTCAAGCCACAAGATCATCTTGATGATCTTGATATCAGAGACTTTCCTTGGACACTATGTGTCAAAGTTGCTTGTAATTTACAGTCAGATTAGATATAAGTATGCACCGAGTTTAGGCTCAGAAAGAATGGAGTTTAAAATATGGCTTTTACATTTAATGATGGCTGAGTCTTAGAAAAATCAGTCCTTTGAGCTATGCTGTCCATTTGTAAAGTAAGAATTATAGCACCTAAGCCACTCTAGTGCCGGGAAGAGTAACGGAGGAACTGAATGTAAATTCTTGTCACAGTAACCAGTAAAAACAATACGGTCCATAAAAAAGCAGAAATCATTACTTCTTTCCTGGGCATTATGTTTTATGAATATGTTTTTTGTGGTGAAATAACACCAAATAAGAAAGAGATAAAAATAGAAAGGGAAATAAAAAATATTTGTAATTCTATACTGTGATAAGGAGGTGAGGTATGACTTTCTGAGCATCAAATATATACAGTGGTTTGTGTTGTAAATACTTAAATCTTAGCAACATTTATCAAGAAATTATTATCGTTTTCATAAAATGCAAAAGGAAACGATTTTGCATATCCACTAATGTTAAAGGCATCACATGATAATACTAAAAATAACACCATAGGAAAGATCGGTAAAGTTATTAGAAACAAGATCTAATTACAGCTCTCGTGATTTTTTCAGTAGATGTATTTTCCTTAATCAAGTGAACAGGATGTCTATAGAGGTCTCCTTGACAACCAGTTGACTCAGGGATGCCTTGTGCTTATTTTGTAATTATAATGTGTGTGTGTGTGTGTGTGTATGTGTGTGTGTGTGTGTGTGTGTGTGTGTGTGTGGTGTGTAAGTACCATATTATTAATACCGTTCTTCCAACCCACAAATTACATTTTTTTTTTTCTAAGCAGCTGGGCTAAAATATAATTTTCCATTCTAGCACATTTTCTGTAATAAGAACGAAGTAAGAGGTTAAAAAATAATAATAATAAGGTAGCAGTTAGGAATAAATTCATTTATGCACTTTTGGTTTGTAAGCTTGACAAAGATTTAATTTATTGTCTTTAAAGATAAATTATATGCCATGCAAAAATTCTGGAATCTATTTTAGTAAAAGGCTTGAAACTAATGTGAACATCAAGAAAATTGATCATAGCATATCAGAAATGAATTTAAAAAAAAAAAGATGTTGCCATGATTTTAGGAAGTAGTCTCTTGGCTTACTTTGCTAGTTTATTGCCTTCCTTCCTTCTTATCTCCTATAATAAAAAAGCATTTCTCTAGAGTGCTGTAAAGATTCTTCAAAGCCATGAATGGATTAAATCCAAGGAGAAAGTTCTGCTCATCAAATGTTTTATGAAAAGTCATACAAGCATTTTAAACAGAACCAATATCTAAAAAATTATTGTATTTCTATTAGCATTTTCTATTAATAAAAGATTGAGTTTTAATATGTTCTGAAATTAGAGTGCTGAAATAAAACATGGAAATATTACAATATTAACAGATATTATCTTTGTGGTAGATTGGAAGAGAAATGTCCATAGGCTCAGTTTTGTGTACACTTATTATTCCGAATTGGTGGTGAAGTTTGGGGACACTTAGGAGGCAGGGTCTTGCTGGTGGAAGAACAGAATACTGGGCTTGGCTTTCGAAACCCCTTTGAAACAATGAGCCCAAACAAGCTTTCCCTCTTAAGTCCATTTCTTATATAATTAGGTTTTGATTCTAAGCAAGTGAATAATACATTTTCTTTTTTTCAGGACACAGTAGTTTCAGTTTCTTCAGGATAGAATGGAAATTGTAAGGGAATTTCGCCCTCATGACCTTAGGGCCTCCTCCAGAAAAATTATCTGGAGCCACTTGAAGTTGCATTCTGTTTCCTGGATAATGAGCGAGCTGTGTAGGCTGGCCCATAGCCCATCAGAACAGTCCACACTTAAGCTCCATATCCAATGAGTCCCAAGATCCTCTTGTGCTATTTGCTATCCTCTGTACACAAAGATCTGGACCCTTAACACAGGCTCACCAACAAGCTTCCTCTTTTCTGAAAGATGCAACTCTCTCATGCCTGCATTTTCACTGCTCTGGGTTCCTGTAGGTCAATTTCTGTTTCCTGGTAGGTTAGGTCTCTGAGTCCCTGCAGAAAGACGTGGCTATAAACACTACCTTTCCTCACTGAAGCAGGATAGAAGCCTGTGCCTAAGGCCTACCCAGTGTTGCTGCATTTGGAGCACACCCTACTGGAAACAAAGAATGATACTGCCAATGATTTTAATTCCTATTTTTGTCTTTTGGGTTTGTTGATATTTTATTTTCAGCGTCCAATATAGTGTTTTAATATCGCTCATGATTTCTATAACTCTGAGGTTATAATATCTATGCCCAAATAACCATAAAATTCTAGAAATGTAACATTTGTCCTTTTATTTCATATTTCTAATTCTATGCTTTTTCTAGTTCCTACAGCTAACTGTCTGGATTGTTAGTTTAGACTTTAGAGATGCCCAAAATGTAGCTTGTATTGTTTCTGTGCATCAAATATGCAATACACAAAAACCTGGATTACAGCTCTAGTTCTTTGCTTTGGCCAGACAAGGCTGTAGTAACATACATCCCAAGATTACAATAGCCTTACAAGTAAAAAGGTAAATTCTTGGTCACGTTAGCAATTGATTACTATTGGCAATCAACAAATTGACACCTTATGGTCTCCCACAGAATCGAAAACAGGACAGAGAAGCCATTCATTTGCAGGATGTACATATTTACAGCAATAAAAAGCAACAAGGAAACAAGCAGAATATAATACATAGCTGTTCTTGAGATCTAAGATCTGCCTTGATATAACTTCTGTCACATCTGCTCAGATTCAATGCCTCTCACCAGAGCAAGGGTGTTTGGGGATTGTAATTCACACGTGTCCAGAGGACCACATGGCGGTCATTAGGTTTATACTCCTCTTATTGGGAGGAAGAGGAAATGTTTGGAGCTGTCATGAAATTGATTAGAATTAGTCTCTATTGTTTCCACATTTACTGATAAAAGATTAAGCAATTATACTCAAAAAGAAGCATTTTGTTTATTTACAGAAAGTTCTTGCACGTTCTAGTAGGGCAAGACTTTACCTCTGCACCTTAAGGTCTCCTTCTTGAGTTAATTACCACGAATCAACAGGAGAAATGCAGGTATTAAACATGTGTGTGGAAGCCTCCACGGGACAATGAGCATGCAAAGATATGGTAAAACCAAATGCCCAGATACTGACAAATGAAGAGACATAGCTATAGAGAAGTCATCCGACTATAGAGCAAGAAGGAAGATTGAAAGTTGTGCTCACACATACTTCCCTAATCTTTTACACACACACACACACACACACACACACACACACACACACACACACACACACACAGCAATAATCCCAGTATGGGGATGACAACTTTCCCATGAAGTTTTATCTCCTGCTGTCAAGAAATGGGAGGTCAGAGAATCCTGTTGCACTTGTTATTTATCCAAGCACCTGAGTTTGCACATACATAATCAAGCTGTTAGGAAAACGTAGTTTGGGGTGGCAGTTTCTACTGTCCTTCACTGGTAGTAAAATGGCCCTTTTAATTTCAGAAAAGGTGAAGACATTCATTAAACATCTTTGGATGAGGAAAGGTTTATTTATCCTTTCAAAGAAGAAACGTGTAAATCACTATAAATCATATGAAATAAACAGAAAAATTATTATTTATGAACTGACTGTCAGATTTCAGTAGAAGAACATCATTTAAAGAGAAATAAATGTGGGTAATGAAGTTAATAAATAAAAATTTTATAAAGCCAAAATAATCCCCGACTGTCTTAGTTACAGCATACTTCTTATGACATAATACAGCCTATTTGCTTCCCGAACAGTTCGAACTTAAGAACATTTGTATGAAGATTTTTCTCCGTGTGTATATTCGTTATTAGCTACTGGCATGACGATGTGGGCCCACTGTGCTATAATTTCAATGTCCTGGTTTTAGTTACTTGTGTCATTTGCAATAGTTGCAGAGAATAGGGCAGTGCATATTTTCACCACAGCTTGGTTGTTTGATCATTTTAAAGTTTTTAAAGATCAATAGCCAAGTCAAAGGATGGATGTAAAGATGAACCATCAGAAAATGATACTCAAAATCGACTGTTCTGCTCTAGTCAAGGGCATCATGCTATGCTATCACTTCATGTTCACCTGTCTATCCACTGCCTTAGAAAGGCACTAGCAGTACTGACAATTGGCAGTCAATCCTTACCATAGAAGTCAATTCTTACAATAGAACACCCTCTTCCAGGTTCTGAGCAGGAACCATTTTTTTTCTTCTAGTTCCATGTTAAAATGAAGGCCTTCTTAGTATCCCAACAGGACCTTAGATGTAAAGCAAGACCCACCCCTATTCATAATTGCCTGCCTCCCTCCTTGACTTCCCAATAGCCTTCCCCTGCAACCTATAACGCTGAATGGGTGTGTTCATTTGGGGTCTTCTGGACTTCCTCATTTATTACCATTACCTCATGGGGTTCACCACTAGCCCCTGGGTCTGCCTTTCCACATCTGGAGTCTACTTCTCATCTCCTGAGATCTGGCTACTAGCTACATTTGTCAACTCTCCCCTATAAGCTGAAGCTCACCTCCAAGACCTTCAGGGCCCAGGTTTCGCGATCAAACTGATGCACTAGGGGTTACACAGCCAGACTCCTCCTGGGGTCTCTCCTGATGACTCTGGGATCCTCCGTAGCCTCTGGAAGTTCATCCTTAGAATCCCAGAATGCATCCAGCTCCCATGCCCTTTTTTCTGAGGCTTGCACTACTCCAAAGATTCCTGAGAACCTTTTCCTCCCTCCCAAAGGCAATCTGTCTAACACTACCAGCTACTTACAACTCTTTCCCAAGGCCAGTCCTTACAAGTTTTGTATTGTTGTTCTTTCCTGAATCTATTGATCACCCTCCCATGTGAAAAAAGAGTAAATTCTCAGAGAAATATTTACCAAGGCAAACAGAGGCTAGTGCACCTGTGGTCAAAGGAGTACAGTGGAGACTCCAGGAGGCTGGATATGACAAAGCTATGGACTATCCACTGAGAAAAAATTACAAGCAGAGAATAGACCACACAAAAAAAGAGGAGGAGGGGAGAGAGAAAGAGAGAGAGAGAGAGAGAGAGAGAGAGAGAGAGGCTTTGTATGTTACATTCAAGAACTGGAGGAGTGGGTCTACTTAATCCCTGAGTCCAAATAATTCAATCAGTAGCCCCAGATGCCAGACACAGAGCAACAGGATTTGGTATTTGCTCTGCCTATTATGTGGTCTTGTTTCGGCTTGATCATTTCTTGATATGTTGCCATTTTGGAATGAAACTATTCACTCTGTACTACTGTATACTGGAACTATACAACATGTTTTTAATTTCCCAAAAGAGCACAATAAAGAGATTGTCTTTAGTTTAAGAAGAGGCTTTGGACTTTGGAGCATGTTGGACTGTTAAACATTATGGGGGCTTTTAGAGAATGACTGAATGCAGTTTTCATTAAGAGATGGCCATAAGCTTATAGTGACAAGGAATGGAAAGACGTGCTATAAAAGTGATGTGTTTTGGTGTCAAGCTGACAAAGGATGGCTTTGTGATGGTTCGTGTTTATCACCAACCTGACAGAATCCAGAATCAGCTGGTAGATAAGCCTGTGGACTTGTCTACAAAGAAACTCCAGGTTGGCTTAGTTCAGTTTGGAAGACTCATCCTACTTATGGATGTCACCATTTATTTGGATGGAATTGTGTACTAATTGTAAAGGAAAAAGTGAGATGAGCACCAGAATTCATCTCTCTCTATTTCCTGGCTAAGACATATACTGACCAGCTGCTTCACTTTCCCCACAAGCATGCTTTTCAGAACAAGTGAGTAAGAGAGAGAAATGATACAACAAAAGAGCCCATGAAGTACTCTGATTTCTGCATACATATATGGGTGCATAAACCCACATATATTTAGGCACCACAAATGTACAACACACACAGACATATACATATAACCACACACACGTATAAAAATAAAATTCCAGTTTGAAAAGCTTTTAGATAGTTCTTGTTTTATAATAAAGTGTTTCCAGTAGAGGGATCCAGTACTATTGTTTAATTTTTTCATCTTCTTGAATCTACTTAGAACAGTTTTTTTTATTAAAATAAGCTTCATTAGTCCACTTTTTCTCCTATTCAAACTGGATGCCTTTTATTTTCCCTTCACATGCAATGGAGAATTGAAGTACATGGAAAGGTAATTAACGAAAGCTGTCTGAAAAGCAGTTCAGTATAGAATTATCACCAACCAAGATATCATCAAATTGGAAAATTAGTAACTTCTAAGAAGCAGCTTTTGCAGATTTGCATGCAAGTATGATTGGCTTAATTTATTTAATTATAAAACTCTTCAAACATTTTCATTATACTCCAGTGAAGAGATTTTAATTATATAACACGGTTTAACACTTAACTACCTTGGTGCTGCTTTGCAAGATAAAGCAGACAGTTTTTTTTTTCCAGGCATAACTATGAGTTTTTATTCATTTTGCAAGTTGGTGCCCTATTCTGTATCATCTATTTATCTGAGTATCAATTATTCATCTGTATGTGATCTATCACCTATATTTCTGTTAGTTTCTCTTTAGTTTTGTCTATACTCCTATTTTCCAACATCCTTGACTTGTGTGTTTATCATTCTCTTGCTTTTCTTTATGGTTCAAATCCTTAATACTACTTGGTTAATTGGCATACTTTCTAAACTTTATTAAAATGCAGCTATGCTTACTGTGTTTAGTGTTCTATGCTGTGAAGAGTCACCATGACCATGGCAGCTCTTATAAAGGAAAGCTTTATTTTATTGGGGCTGACGTACAGTTTCACACGATTAGTCTATTATCATCACAGCAGGTAACATGGAGGCACACAGGCAGACATGATGCTGAAGAGTAGTTGAGGGTTCTACATCTGGATCCACTGGCAGCAGGAAAAGAGAGAAATTCTGGGCCTGGCTTGGGCTTATGAAACCCCAAAGCCCACACCCACTGATTCACTTCTACCAACAAGGCCACTCCTACTCCAGCAAGGCCACACCTCTTAATAGTATCACTTCCTGGTCACCAAGCATTCAAATCTCTGAGCCTATGGGGGCCATTCTTACTTAAACCGCTACACTTATTGTTGTGTGATGTTTCTTTCACTCTGTACTATGTTCTTACTGGTTGGTGATGAAGGAAGTGCTCATGGAAGCTACACTACCTTTTTATAGCTCCATATCAATACTACCATAATCTCATTTATCTTTCATCTTGTCAATGGAGGGCTGGATTATTCAAGAGTTGGTCCGATATGATAGTATCTTGAACAGCATTGAGCTTGTCTTCAAAGAACACGATTAAAGCAGGCTTAAGATGATCACAGTTTTAAGTATCCTGAATAACAAAAATTAGGTGCTAGTGGGATAGATAGATTACTGGGTAAAAACACTTACTGTGCAAACATGATGACTTTATTTCTAATCCTCAGCACACTTAAAAAGCTAGGCATGGCTGCTCTTGTCTGTAACTCCAGCACTGGGAAGACAATAAGGATAAATCCCAGAGCACTCTAGCTACTAGCCTAGATGACATGGTGATAAACTCAGTAGGGTAGAGAGTAAAGGAAGAAGAACTCCAACATCCTGTTCTGGTTTCTTAATACATGAGCATGAACAAATGCTCTCACACAAACATGGACCTCCCCCCACACACTGGTATACAGCCACCATACACACTAAAAGAAAATAAATACCCAACTAAATAAAGCGTGCAAGATTATGCTGTGATGGTCATTTAATATTTATTCCTTTACAAAATGGTATTGGTTTTTTTTTTATTATTTTTATATCCTTGGCATCCATCCTTTTTGTACTAATGGCATCTATCCGTTTATGGACTCTCTCTCTCTTTTAAATAATATTCTTTTATTTACAAGTTCTTAATTTTGGTGCTGCTAAATTAGCATCTTCTTTAAGGCTTGGGTTTTTTTAAATTTTTCTTTATTAATTACACTTTACTCACTTTGTATCCCCCCCGTGGTTCCCTCCCTCCTCCTGTCCCAATCCCTCCCTTCCTCCACCCTCTGCATGCATGCCCCTCCCAAGTCTACTGATAGGTGAGGTCTTCTTTTCCTTCCTTCTGATCCTAGTCAATTAGGTCTCATCAGGAGTGGCTGCCTTATCCTCTTCTGTGGCCTGGTAATGCTGCTTCCCCCTCAGGGGGAGGTAATTAAAGAGCAGGCCAATCAGTTCATGTCAGAGACAGTCTCTGTTCCTATTACAATGGAACCCACTTGGATACTGAACTGCCATGGGCTATATCTGTGCAGGGATCTTAGGTTATCTCCATGCATAGTCCTTGGTTGGAATAGCAGTCTCAGGAAAGATCCCTGTGCTCACATTTTTTGGTTCTGTTGCTCTCCTTGTGGAGTTCCTGTCCTCTCCAGATCTTACTGTTTTCCACTTCTTTCCTAAGATTCCCTGCACTCTGCCCAAAGGTTGCCCATAAGTCTCAGTATCTACATTGATAGTCTGCAGGGCAGAGCTTTTCAGAGGTCCTCTGTGTCAGGCTCCTGACTTGTTGCCTCTTTTCTCCTTTTTCTGATGTCAAGCCTCTTTGCCTTTCTGGATAGGAATTGAGCATTTTAGCAAGAGTCCTCCCTCTTGATTACTTTCTTTAGGTGTACAGATTTTAGTAGGTTTATCTGATATTATATGTCTATATGAGTGAGTATATACCGTGTGCATCCCTATGCTTCTGGGATAGCTCACTCAGGATGATCTTTCCAGATCCCACCATTTACCTGCAAATTTCATGATTTCCTTTTTTTTTATTGCTGAGTAATATTTCATTGTGTAGATATACCCACAATTTGTACATCCATTCCTCCACTGAGGGGAATCTGGAAGGCTTTGTTATACAAACTTTACTTTCTGTCTTTGTTTCTCCCACATGCATAGTTTAGTGGCATATTATTTTCTGTTTCACAGAATTCAAATTGTCCACTTGCGAAATCCTGGAATTCCACATTCTCCACGGTCCTCTGTCTTTCCCACCGCCTTCTGTTTTTCGTGTGGTGAATTGCTGCATCTTCTAGCTTCCACTCAAGCTTTGTTCTCCAGTCAAGTACACTCATTGGCTTTAAAACTTAGCAATTTTAGTTGTTCTCTATCACATTTTCAGAAACGTGAGCTCTTAATTTACTTTTTCTTATCGGAAATAATTAACTTGATGAAATATTCATAGACATAGAAGACTGTCAAATACCATTTGTAGTCCTGTCACATTCCTGGCTAAAGTGCCTGCCAAGGCTGCGTCCTGGCTACTCCTTACAGCAGAAGGCAGACCCTGTCCTGATGTCATTGATATTTATTTTTAAACACAGTTGCTAAGTCTAAGGAATACCTGTCTAATCATCCACCACAACATCATCTGATCACACCACCTGATGTGACTCTGTTCTCACAGGGAGGAGATAGCTCTGTCAAGTGTGAGGTAGCCTTGAATTTTGTCTGGGTGGCATAAAATTAGTCACTGCCTGTCTTTAGTTAGGGTTTCACGGCTGTGTTTAGTTCATTATCATCATGACAGAAAGCATGGTGGCATGCAGGTAGACATGGTGCTGGAGAAGGGGGTGAGACTTCTATACCCTCATCTGCAGGCAGCAGGAAGTGAAGTGACTGGACTTCCAAGCCTCTCCCCTCCGCCATCCTCTCCATTCCCTCCTTCCCCCCACCACTGCACACTTCTTCCAACAAGGCCACACCTACTCAAACAAGACCACACCTCCTAGCAGTGCTGCTCTCTGTGGACTTTTAGGGCCATTTTTACTCAAACCAACACCCCGTCATTGTCAGTAACGCAGTTGGCAAGGAGTCCAGGAAGCTACCTGAATGAAATCAAAGCTAAGAGTAAATTGTGAAGACCAAAGAACGTAAGTTGGTTAATTGCTTCAATAATAAGTATAAAAATTAAAATTAAAAAAATAAAATTTTAAAAAGTGCAAAAAGAGTGGAAAGTGCAAAAATCACCAGACAGAATGTACAGTTCTCGACTTCTGCCCTATATGGTGTGTGAACTCCTCACAGGCTTTGCTCAAAAGTAAGAAGTGATGTCAGTGCTTGACAGTGGCACAGCTGTAATGAAGCGTATTTAGAGTGGCAGACAATGTCTTTGGTCGAAGAACTGATCTCCTTTCTAACTTGTCACGGATAGATGCTTTCATAAATTACAGTAAGTATGAAATACTTGAAAAAATATGATATATATGCAAATAATGCTTCTATGACATAATTAGACAAACTAACAGGCTTTTTTCCAATGGAAGACTGTGTTCACCTCCCTGAATCCTGAACCAACTCACTGACAGGTAATACAAGGAGGGTTGCTGCTTGCCATCTACATTTTTTTCTGCATTTTTACCTTTTCACAAGCAGGGATAGGAGGACCATTTCCAAGTACGTACTCCAAATGATACTTTCTCCTTGGAGCCAGCATTGTCTATATTTTGATCATATCCTTTTATTTCAGTCCAAGGGAAGGGAAGATTCTCATCTAAACAGATCAGCTTTAGTCATCAGCTTAAATTTTTTTGACAGTTTCTAAACTTTAGAAGCCATGAATCTCATACCTTGACGTCCAAGACAGACTGAAAATATGCCTGTTTCCCATGTTTCTAAGCAGGGTTTGCCTTTTCAGAAAAAATCAGTTGTGGGGAAAGTGTTGAAGCTTTCAGCAACTAGTAAATGCAGATGAAACCCTAATGGTGTAAATATCCAAGGAAATTCAAGATTTTCATGAAGCATGATGTAACCATTACTAGTTTGTTTTAGGGTATGAAAAGCATATCATCAAAGATTGCCAACAATAGAAGTATAAAGAGGGCGAACAAGCCTTTGACTTTTCTGCAGGATGCTGAAAATTGGCAGGCCAATTAGTGTCAAAGCACAAGAGTTCACCTGATTTAATTCAGATGTATAACCAACAGAAAAGAAGATTGGTAACAAAATCTTGGTATCTGAGCCTAAAACCAATATGATTTCCTTTTTAAATTTTTTTTCTTCACAATTTTTTATTATATATCCTTATTGAAGCCTCAACTCCCCTAGTCTCCTTATCCCCTTCCCCTAGTCCACTGAAAGAGGAAGTTCTCCACTATTGCCATCTACCCATAGCTTGTTATTTTCATGTTCTGTGTCTGATATAGAACCTCTACTCTTCAGCTATGCTCAGAGGTTCTATATCCTGTGACTAGAAATTAAAAAACAAGTTTATATGGGCGGGGCAAGATGGCGGTGCCGGAAGGACTCTCATTCTGAGGAGCAGCACAGCAGGATTGGCACAGTGACCAGCAATCAGAACTCGCGGCCATAAAACACAAGTGATTGTGTTTCACAGGTGAGAGGATACCCCACGGTGGGGGATTCAATCAGCTTTAACTCACCCGGCTAAACCGCAGAAGAGATCCCGGTCCCGCCAGGTGCTTGGTCGCCAGCCCAGAGCTACACCCCAGCGTGATCTGGTCACGGTCCCAGACTGAACTGTGGGCCCACAACTTCATAGACTGGATCTCCCAGTCGAGAGATAAGCCCACGGAGCAGAGAAGACATCCCCTGGAAAAGACTCGGGTTCCGTGGGCGCTCCAAGAGCCAGCCCGGACCCAGAGCCAGGACACAGGCACCTGCACAGAGCCCTGCCTAATGCAGGCAGGAGTGCTGTGCTCTGCCGCCATTATTGAGTTCCCCTAGGGCACTGGGACACACAGCTGCATCCTCAGACCTACAAAAGCCAGAGAGCCATTACAGCAGCCCTCAGATACTGTGCCAACGATTAACCAGTTATCCCTAGCTATTCTGTCAAAACTGTGGGAATCCCTGGTCCTTCGAGAGGGCTGCACCCACAGCGTCTGGACCAGAGCAGTGCCTGCAGCCGCCATCCCAAACAGGGACACACAGCTTCTGGTCCAGAGTGAGGTACCCATCCTCCAGACCAGAGCAGCGCCACCAGGTGCCAACCCAACCTAGGTGCACATTCTCCAGGCCCAGACCAGAACACTAAGCCTCTGGCCCAGAGACTTGCTGAGTGCACCTCTCACTTTCTGGGACAAAACTGTGTGCCCCAGGATAACAGACTGAGTTCCCCTGTTGGAAGAAAACCCCACAGCTAGGGAATCAGCAGGTTCTTCAAGAGGACTGTACATGGAAATTTAGTGAGCAGCAGCACACTAAATTTATAACAAGAAACCCAGCAGTGGGGCAGCTGTCTTGAGAACTTCTATGGGTAAGAGGAGATCCCCCCCTGCCTAACATAGACCACAGCTACTACTCAGGGCTATAAACCTGAGGTGAACAGTGGCAACTCCTGAGAAACACTAGCCATACAATGATCATAACCAAAAAGCAGAGAAAGACTCCTTCAGGAAAAATCATCTGCCGGCCAAGGGGATACTCCCTACCTCAGGACTCCAGGAAGCACAGAAACTAACAGCCAACACCTAAATCAGCCCAATGGGTAGAGGTCAGTGTAAAAGCTCAACCAACAAAAGACAGAGCAATATGGCATCTCCAGAATCCAGCCATCCAGGGGCGAACAGCCCTGGACAATGCAGCATAATAGAAAATCAAGAAGATGACCTTACATCTATGCTGAAGAAGAGGATAATAGAGGAAACAAATAAAATACGTAAAGAATTAGAGGAAGATAAAACCAAACAGATCGTGGCTATCCGTAAAGAAATGGAGGAAGATAAAGACAAGCAGATTAGGGCCATCTGTGAAGAAATACGGGAAGATGCAGCCAAACAAATGTGGCCTTCAGAGAAGAAATAATTAAATCACTGAAAGAAATAAAAGAGACAGAGTTGAAGGAACTAAAAGAAAAAGAGGAAAATACAAGCAGACAGGTGAAGGAAGTAAACAAAACAACTCAAGACCTGAAGATAGAACTAGAAAAATTAAAGAAAACACAAATGGAGGAAATAATGGAGAGGAAGAATTTAGGGAAGAAAACAGGAACTACAGAGGTAAGCATAACCAACAGAATACAAGAAATGGAAGAAAGAATCTCAGGTGTAAAAGATACAATGGAAGAAATCGATGTATCTGTCAAAGAAAATGTTAAATCCAAAAAATTCCTGACACAGACCATCCAAGAAATCCAAGACAATATGAAAAGACAAAACCTAAGAATAATAGTAATAGAGGAAAAAGAAGACTTCCTTCTCCAAGGCCCAGAAAATACTTTCAACAAAATCCTTGAAGAAAATTTCTCCAAGTTAAAGGAGAAGCCAATAAGGATACATGAGGCCTACAGAACACCCAACAAATTTGACCAGAAAAGAAAATCCTCCCACCACATAATAATCAAAACAGTAAGTATACAGAAAAAAGAAAAAATACTAAAAGCTGCAAGGGAAAAAGGCCAAGTAACATATAATGGCAAACCCATTAGAATCACACCTGATATTTCAACAGAGACTATGAAAGCCAGAAGGGCCTGAACAGATATCATGCAGACCCTAAGAGAACACAGATGTCAGCCCAGGCTACTATACCCTGCAAAACTCTCAGTCCTCATAGACGGAGAAAACAAGATATTCAATGACAAAAACAAATTTCAACAATACCTACACACAAATCCAGCATTACAGAAGACACTGGAAGGCAAAAAACAACCCAAGAAAATTAGCTTCTGTCAAGAAAACACAGGAAATAATTAACCTTACTACAGTAAAACAAAAGCGACCAAGCACACAACCTTATGAACACAGCCAACATCAAAATCAACGGATCTAACAGCCACTGATCATTAATCTCTCTCAACATCAATGGACTCAACTCTCCAGTAAAAAGACACAGATTAACAGAATGGATACATAAACAAAACCCAGCAATCTGTTGCATACAAGAAAAACACCTAAGGCACAAAGATAGACATTTCCTGAGAGTAAAAGTTTGGAAGACGACTTTCCAAGCAAATGGACCCAAGAAACAAGCAGGAGTAGCCATTCTAATATCTGATAAAATAGACTTTCAACCAAAATTAATAAAAAGAGATGAGGAAGGACACTTCATGTTCATCAAGGGAAAATTCCACCAGGAATACATCACAATCCTGAACATCTATGCCCCAAATACAAGAGCACCCACATTTGTAAAAGAAACATTGATAAAATTTAAACCACATATAGATCCCCACACATTAATAGTGGGAGACTTCAACACCCCACTCTCAACAAAGGACAGGTCAACAAAACAGAAATTAAACAAAGAAACAATATCTCTGACAGAGGTCATGAATCAAATGGACCTCACAGACATTTACAGAACTTTACACCCAAACACAAAAGTTCTCAGCACCTCATAGAACTTCTCCAAAATAGACCATATAGTTGGTCACAAAGCAAGCCTCAACAGATTCAAGAAGACAGAAATAATCCCTTGTATCCTGTCTGATCACCATGGAATAAAGCTGGACTTCAACAACAACAGAAATAGCAAAAAGCCTACACACACATGGAAACTAAACAACTTGTTACTAAATGACAGCTGGGTCAGGGAAGAAATAAAGAAAGAAATTAAAACCTTTCTAGAACTCAATGAAAATGAAGACACAACATACCCAAACTTGTGGGACACAATGAAAGCAGTGTTAAGAGGAAAGTTCATAGCACTAAGTGCCTTCAAGAAGAAATTTGAGACAGCTCATTCAAGCAACTTAATGGCCCACTTAAAAACCTTAGAAAAAGAAGAAGCAGACACACCAAAAAGGAGTAGATGGCTGGAAATAATCAAACTCAGGGCTGAAATCAATCAATTAGAAACAAATAAAACAATTCAAAGAATCAATGAAACCAAGAGCTGGTTCTTTGAGAAAATCAACAAAATTGACAAACCCTTAGCCAAGCTAACTAAAAGGCAGAGAGACACCACCCAAATCAACAAAATCAGAAACGAAAAGGGGGACATAACTACAGACACTGAGGAAATCCAAACAATCATCAGGACTTACTTCAAAAGTCTATATGCCACAAAATTTGAAAATCTAAATGAAATGGACAATTTTCTTGATCGATTTGACTTACCAAAGCTGAATCAGGACCAGGTAAATCAATTAAATAGTCCTATATCCCCC